>NC_086321.1:303534665-303862165 GCF_036172605.1 Pelobates fuscus | reverse complement strand
TGGGGGCCCTACAATTATCAATAAGGGGGGGACCTACTGTCCCCCCCGGCCCCCACCCCTGTGCGGCGGGTGGGGGCCCTAAAATGATCAATGAGGGGGGGACCTACTGTCCCCCCCGGCCCCCACCCCTGTGCGGCGGGTGGGGGCCCTAAAATGATCAATGAGGGGGGGACCTAATGTCCCCCCCCGGCCCCCACCCCTGAGCGGCGGGTGGGGGCCCTACAATTATCAATAAGGGGGGGACCTACTGTCCCCCCCGGCCCCCACCCCTGTGCGGCGGGTGGGGGCCCTAAAATTATCAATGAGGGGGGGGGACTTACTGTCCCCCCCCCGGCCCCCACCCCTGAGCGGCGGGTGGGGGCCCTAAAATTATCAATAAGGGGGGGGGGACCTACTGTCCCCCCCCCCGGCCCCCACCCCTGAGCGGCGGGTGGGGGCCCTAAAATTATCAATAAAGGGGGGACCTATTGTCCCCCCCGGCCCCCACCCCTGAGCGGTGGGTGGGGGCCCTAAATACAAAGGGGGGGGGACCCTAGTTAACCCCCCCCCCCCCAAAAAAAATATCTCCCTACCTACCCCCCTCACCCTAAAAATAATGAGGGGGGACCATTAACTAAAAACCTGTAAAAAAAGAAAAAATGAGAAAATCAACTTACCATTCGATGTTTTCTTTCTTCTAAAATCTTCTTTCTTCAGCCCCAAAAAAGGCCAAATAAAAATCCATAATAACCGACGCAATTAAAAAAAAAAAAAAAAAAAAACGAGCGCAAAAAAAATAATCCATCTTCACCCATGGAGGGCTCCGCGCAGACTGAGCTCCGCAGGGCGGGGGAAGGCTTATAAAGCCTTGCCCCGCCCTGCAATTATGCTAAGAACACTCTGATTGGTGGGTTTAAGCCAATCAGAGTGCTCTTTGTCATTTTACAAGCGTGGGAAAGTTCTTTGGAATTTTCCCACGCTTGTAAAATGACACAGAGCACTGTGATTGGATGGATTTAAAGCCATCCAATCACAGTGCTCTGTGTCATTTTACAAGCGTGGGAAAGTTCTTTGGAATTTTCCCACGCTTGTAAAATGACACAGAGCACTGTGATTGGATGGATTTCAAGCCATCCAATCACAGTGCTCTGTGTCATTTTACAAGCGTGGGAAAGTTCTTTGGAATTTTCCCACGCTTGTAAAATGACACAGAGCACGGTGATTGGATGGCTTGAAATCCATCCAATCACAGTGCTCTGTGTCATTTTACAAGCGTGGGAAAATTCCAAAGAACTTTCCCACGCTTGTAAAATGACAAAGAGCACTGTGATTGGATGGATTTCAAGCCATCCAATCACAGTGCTCTTTGTCATTTTACAAGCGTGGGAAAGTTATTTGGAATTTTCCCACGCTTGTAAAATGACCAAGAGCACTCTGATTGGCTTAAACCCACCAATCAGAGTGTTCTTAGCCTAATTGCAGGGCGGGGCAAGGCTTTATAAGCCTTCCCCCGCCCTGCGGAGCTCAGTCTGCGCGGAGCCCTCCATGGGTGAAGATGGATTATTTTTTTTGCGCTCGGGTTTTTTTTTTTTTTTTTTATTCCGTCGGTTATTATGGATTTTTATTTGGCCTTTTTTGGGGCTGAAGAAAGAAGATTTTAGAAGAAAGAAAACATCGAATGGTAAGTTGTTTTTATCTTATTTTTTTTTTCTTTACAGGTTTTTAGTTAAAGGGTCCCCCCTCATTATTTTTAGGGTGAGGGGGGTAGGTAGGGAGATAAGTTTTTTTGGGGGGAGGGGGGGTGGGGGGGAGAGGGTTAACTAGGGTCCCCACCCCCTTTGTATTTAGGGCCCCCACCCACCGCTCAGGGGTGGGGGCCGGGGGGGGACAATAGGTCCCCCCCTATTGATAATTTTAGGGCCCCCACCCACCGCTCAGGGGTGGGGGCCGGGGGGGGGGCAGTAGGTCCCCCCCCCTTATTGTGAATTTTAGGGCCCCCACCCGCCGCACAGGGGTGGGGGCCGGGGGGGGGACAGTAGGTCCCCTCCCTATTGTGAATTTTAGGGCCCCCACCCACCGCTCAGGGGTGGGGGCCGGAGGGGGGACAGTAGGTCCCCCCCTTATTTTTTATTTTAGGGCCCCCACCCGCCGCACAGGGGTGGGGGCCGGGGGGGGGACAGTAGCCCCCCCCCTTATTGTGAATTTTAGGGCCCCCACCCGCCGCACAGGGGTGGGGGCCGGGGGGGGGACAGTAGGTCCCCTCCCTATTGTGAATTTTAGGGCCCCCACCCACCGCTCAGGGGTGGGGGCCGGAGGGGGGACAGTAGGTCCCCCCCTTATTTTTTATTTTAGGGCCCCCACCCGCCGCACAGGGGTGGGGGCCGGGGGGGGGACAGTAGGTCCCCTCCCTATTGTGAATTTTAGGGCCCCCACCCGCCGCACAGGGGTGGGGGCCGGGGGGGGGCAGTATGTCCCCCCCTTATTGTGAATTTTAGGGCCCCCACCCGCCGCACAGGGGTGGGGGCCGGGGGGGGACAGTAGGTCCCCTCCCTATTGTGAATTTTAGGGCCCCCACCCGCCGCACAGGGGTGGGGGCCGGGGGGGGGCAGTATGTCCCCCCCTTATTTTTTATTTTAAGGCCCCCACCCACCGCACAGGGGTGGGGGCCGGGGGGGACAATAGGTCCCCCCTTATTGATTATTTTAGGGCCCCCACCCGCCGCACAGGGGTGGGGGCCGGGGGGGCAGTATGTGCCCCCCTTATTTTTAGGGCCCCCACCCACCGCTCAGGGGTGGGGGCCGGGGGGGGGGGAGGAGAATAGGTCCCCCCCCCCCCTTCAACCACTATTGTGGCCGGACAGCATCCCTGTGGGTTCGGGCTTCAGCTGTCAGCTGAAGCCACGCCCACAGCAGTGCTGACAGGCTGTCAGCACACAAAGCGCGTTCACAGTGCTTTGTGTGCTGATAGCCCGTCTGATGCATTCACCCAGAATGCATCGGACGAGAGGCCTTTTTAGGGCCTCTGAACTCGGAAGTCCCTCTGGTGGCCGTCTGATTGACTGCAACAAGAGGTGTTCCAAGCTTCTAATGTAAACACTGCATTTTCTCAGAAAATACAGTGCTTACAAGAAAAAGGCTCCGGGTAGCTGTAGCACTCACCTAAACAACCTCATTAAGCTGAAGTTGTTCAGGTGACTATAGTGTCCCTTTAAGAACATCTAATTATTTCATTGACCGTCATTCAGATTGATCTTATTGTTATGACTCCATACCTGCCAATCTACCCGTGTATTCCTTACTAGTCCTGCTCAAACTGGCACCGAATTTAAAGTGGCCCCAGTACTTATGAGTTTTTTTCTGATCCAGATATATGCAAGGTAAAGCAGGCTAGACAGTTCTCTAATGTAAGTCGGGGTCTGGTACAATAACAGACGATACCCTAGTTTACAATCTGTGTAAAAGAACGCTTACAATCTGCACTAGACTAGTAGATTGGAGATCGGAATGATTATTTGCGATTAGTTTCAGTACCACAGGGTGCTTTTTAACAGGGTATTGATTTTTGTAAGAACAGGGCGGGGGGAGGGGGAGGGGGAAGGGGAGGAGAGAGTCAGCGCTAAATAAGATGAAAGGCAGCAACCCAAAAAAGGGAATCCCTCAAGACCCTTATTAAAACAGGATACAAGGGGGTAAGGGCTGCGCTCGGGGCTAACAGCAGTAGTCTATAACAATGGAACCAGACCAAATGGTCTAAAAGGATAAACAACAACAAGTAGGCCTATGTAGATAATAAAAAACGGTAGAGAGTAAAAAGTCTCAATTAAGACAACAGAATAAACTAGAAAAGCTACAATTTCTGGGGAAATTGTGTAAAGTGTCCTTGCCTCCACCAGTAGTCTACAACTGGAGTGGGCGGAGTAACTGTTATTATTTATTTATATAGCACATTTAATTGCAACGTGGTTGCCCAAAGTGCTTCACAGTTACATTAACCCTTTAAGCCGGACTGAGCCAAATGTACACGTTGTGAACAGAACAAAATGTAAACAAAACCTGGCATTTGCGCTATATGTCTGTCCAACCGTAATTCACCTCTTTCATATTAAATGCACCCCCCTTATTATATATAATTTTATTCAGGGGAAACAGAGCTTTCATTTAATATCAAATATTTAGCTATGAAACATAATTTAATGTGAAAAAAATGGGAGCAAATAAGAAATTGTTATATTTTTAGTTCTACATGACATTTTAACTGTCCATGTCATAATACTGTTTGCTTTTACTGCAATAAAATACACATATTTGTATTCAGCAAAGTCTCACGTGTAAAACAGTACCCCCTATGTACAGGTTTTATGGTGGTTTGGGAAGTTACAGGGTCAAATATAGCGTGTTACATTTGAAATTGAAATTCACCAGATTGGTCACGTTGCCTTGGAGACTGTATAGTAGCCCAGGAATTAAATTTACACCCATAATGGCATACCATTTGCAATAGTAGACAACCCAAGGTATTGCAAATGGGGTATGTCCAGTCTTTTTTAGTAGCCATTTGGTCACAAACACTGGCCAAAGTTAGCGTTGGTATTTGTTTGTGTGTGAAAAATGCAAAAAACGCCAATTTTGGCCAGTGTTTGTGACTAAGTGGCTACTAAAAAAGACTGGACATACCCCATTTGCAATACCTTGGGTTGTCTACTATTGCAAATGGTATGCCATCATAGGGGTAATTTTCATTCTTGGGCTACCATAGGGTCTCAAAGTCAACGTAAGCAATCTGGCGAATTTTTATGTGAAAAAAATGAAACAAGCCTTATATTTGACGCTGTAACTTTTGAAAACACCATAAAACCTGTACATGAGGGGTACTGTTGTACTCGGGAGACTTCACTGAACACAAATATTTGTGTTTCAAAACAGTAAAAAGTATTGCAGCAATAATATCGTCCGTGTAAGTGCTGTTTGTGCGTGAAAAATGCAAAAACTTCACTTTTACTGGCGATATCATCGTTGTAATACATTTTACTGTTTTGAAACACTAATATTTGTACAGGTTTTATGGTGTCTTGGAGAGTTATAGGGTTAAATATAGTGCTAGCAAATTAAATTCCCTATACTTTCGGCATGGGTTGTCAGGCAGGTCCCGCTAATTGTAATTAATTAGGATACCTAATTATGTAACAATATTACATAAATATATGTGTAGAATTAATATATGTATATATATATATATATATATATATTTTTTTTTTTATATTTATATTTTTATTTATATGTAGGTATATATACGTATATATTTATGTATATAGATATATATATATATATATATTTCGTTCTACGTGTATTTTAATATACACGTGTATATATACACGTGTATTTTTAAATGCAGAGATTAACCGACTGTTAGTCCAGTCTACCTCGGAAGCTAGGGTAGGAAATTCTATGGCATATTCCGAGATAGACCGGTTCCCTTGTCTGATATGCATCAGGGCAGTAGAGGCGTCATCCTATCTGCCTGAAGGTTCAAACGTAAGCCTACGTAAGCCTACTCAGAGATATACACCCATTCATTAAGAGTATGCTACACTTCTATTAACATGGTCAATGGATAAGCCTATACAGCCTCTTACACACACACACACTGACTTGCACCACACTACTGTCTACTTGTATTAAATGTAAAAATTTGCACAGTTTCTTCATGCCAATTATCTTCATATGTATATGGAAACTCTGGCATTAGCCGTTGTGGCATCGCTGGCGTAAATGTAATGTGTATAATCCATGCACGACAAAATAAAGAATTTTAAAAAAATAAATAAAAAAAAAATGCCAGGGAGAGTAATAATAAAAAGTGCATATAAAATCCAATAAAAAGAGAATTGGTACAGAAAAAAAAAAGTAACCAAGAAACATTTATTGTTAAAATACACAATTTAAAACCAATAACACATTTCACCTTTCAGGCTTTTTCAAAATGGTATAAGACATCATACCTGGCATGGCGAGTTTATATAAGGATATGTAAATTTAAAATTGGCGCCAAAACGTGGATCAGCCAATAAAGAAACAGATCATAAAAATCATATTTAAAACAAATAATACCTATATGGTTTCATAGAGTAAGCAAATATGAACATAGTGATATAAATACATGTGTAAAACAAAGCTTGTATAATAAAATATAGAGAGAAACATGGCATCATGTGACCGGTATTATTTGGAACAAAGCTCTTTGGGTAATGTAGTTTAGCCAGTAAACGCTAGCCGGCGAGAGGGGGGCATACGTAACATAAAGGGAAGGGCTAGATGGGGGAAGGTGCGGCGAGCAGCAAGCTCTGGCCGCTGATAGCCTTGGACGCATGCAAGGGGAGGGGGGGGCTATGAGGGATGCAAGAGGAGAGCGGCGAGCATAATGTTTATGCCGTATGATCGTGCCGTCAGAGTCAATGGACAAATCCATTTTAGGAGGGGAGCACTGGCGTACATACCGCGGTACCTGGTGTCACCGGCTGGACCTGGGGGTGCGCGAGGGAGGCTGGCAACTCAGAAACCCTGAGCGCGCTCTCTGCCCAGCTCCCTCACGCACCGCAATGATGCCGGAATAGGACGTCATTCCGGCTCCAGCATCAGTTAGCGGCGCGCGATGGAACTGAACAGGGAGCGCTCAGGGAGCACCCCCAGGACCGGCTGCCGGGCAACACCACTGGACCCCAGGGAATCCCCTCACCTCTCCCAAAGGTAGGGAAGTGTGTGTGTATGTGTGTTAGTATTAGAGTGTGTGTTCGTTTTTGTGTCAGTGTGTGTGTTACTGTGTGTGTCTGCTAGTGTCAGTGAGCTACTGTGTGTGTTAATTGTGTGTTAGTTTGTGTGTGTCTGCTAGTGAGTGTCAGTGCGTGTGTTAGTTTGTGTGTCAGTGAGTGTGTTACTGTGTGTCTATTACTGAGTGTGTTAGTTTGTGTGTGTCTGTTAGAGAGTCTGTTTGGTGTCTGTTAGTGAGTGTGTGTTTGTCAGTGAGAGTGTATGTGTGTCTGTCAGTGAGTGTTTATGTGTGTCTGTCAGTGAGTGTTTATGTGTGTCTGTCAGTGAGTGTGTCTCTGTCAGTAAATGTGAGTGTCTGTAAGCTAGTGTGTATGTGTGTGTTCGTGAGAGTGTGTGTGTGGGTTTAAAACCCCTTCAGCACTTACCTTTCTCTAGCGCTGGACTCCCTTAGCGCTGGGGATCCCTCCACCCCCATCCGCCTTTCAGCTCCGAATGCGCATGTGTGGCAAGAGCCGCACGCGCATTCAAACCGCCCATAGAAAAGCACAGGCCCGGACTGGCCCACCGGGATACCGGGAAATTTCCCGGTGGGCCGTCGGCACCTGGGGCCGGGGAGACATGTGGATGTCCTGCGGCCGCATGGAGAGCTTGGATGGCGGCCACAGGGGAAGCTCTCCTTGCGGCCGCAGGGGAAGCTCTCCTTGCGGCCGCAGGGGAAGCTCTTCTGGCGGCCGCTGGGGGAGCAGGCTGTTCTGTCTCTGCTCCCCCTCCCTCGCGCGCTAGAAAGAGACCGGCGCCGGAATATGACGTCATATTTCGGCCCCGGTCTCATTAAGCTGCGCGCGAGGGAGGGGGAGCAGAGACAGAACAGCCTGCTCCCCCAGCGGCCGCCAGAAGAGCTTCCCCTGCGGCCGCAAGAAGAGCTTCAGGAAGGCTGGCTGGGCTGGAAGGTGAGCACAGGAGGGGAGGGGGTGGGGGGGGGAAGTAACAAAGGTCACAGGAAGGGGAGGGTGGGGGGTAACAAAGAGCACAGGAGGGGAGGGGGGTAACAAAGGGCACAGGAGGGGGGGTAACAAAGGGCACAGGAGGGGAGGGGGCTAAGAGGTCACAGGAAGGGGAGGGTGGGGGGTAACAAAGGGCACAGGAGGGGAGGGGGGGTAACAAAGGGCACAGGAGGGGAGGGGGCTAAGAGGTCACAGGAAGGGGAGGGGGGGTAACAAATGGCACAGGAGGGGAGGGGGCTAAGAGGTCACAGGAAGGGGAGGGGGGGTAACAAAGGGCACAGGAGGGGAGGGGGCTAAGAGGTCACAGGAAGGGGAGGGGGGTAACAAAGGGCACAGGAGGGGAGGGGGGGTAACAAAGGGCACAGGAGGGGAGGGGGCTAAGAGGTCACAGGAAGGGGAGAGGGGCCAAAAGATGAGCACAAAAGGGGCTGAAGAGGGTACAAGTCGGAAGGGGGGCTAAAGAGGGCACGGGATGGGGCTAAAGAGGGCACAGGAAGGGAGGTGGCTAAAGAGGGCACGGGAGGGGGCTAAAGAGGGCACAGGAAGGGAGGGTGCTACATAAGGGCACAGGAGGGGAAGGGGCTAAAAAGCACACAGGGGGCAAAAGAGGGCACAGAAGGGGAGGAGCACCTATCAGTCTGCCCACCCACCCACACAGGTAGCAACAAGTATGTATGTCAGTGGGAGTGTGTCTGTCTGTGTCATGCTGTGTGTGTGTCTGTCTGTGTCACGCTGTGTGTGTTTCTGTGTCATGCTGTGTGTGTGTGTGTGTCATGCTGTGTCTGTGTCTGTGTCATGCTGTGTGTGTGTCTGTGTCATGCTGTGTGTGTCATGCTGTGTGTGTCTCTGTGTCACTGTGTGTCTGTATCATGGTGTGTGTGTCTGTCTGTGTCATGGTGTGTGTATGTCTGTCATGGTGTGTGTGTGTCAGTCGTAGTGTCTGTGTGTGTTTGTAAAAATAGTGTTTTACTCACTTTTTTTTTCCCAACGTCATGCTGGTCTCTGCCTCTATGACTGAGATCATCAAGCTTGATGATCTCAGCCAATCCGCACTGACACAGGAAGCGCCTCTAGTGACCGTCTGAGTGTCTGTCACTAGAGGTGTCACTAGGAAGCAATGTAAACACTGCCTTTTCTCTGAAAAGTCAGTGTTTACATTCAAAAGCCTGCAGGGACAGGCTATAGACACCAGAACCACTACATTAAGCTGTGTGTGTGTGTGTGTGTGTGCGCCTGCTAGTGAGTTTGCTTGCTTGCATGTGTGTGTGTGTCTGCTAGTGAGTGAGCTTGTATTTTTATGTCAATGAGCTTATGTATATTAGTGAAATTGTTTGTCTATGAGGCTGTGTATCAATGAGCTTGTGTGTGTCAGTGAGATTGTCTGTGTCTGCATGTGAGTATGCTTACTGTATAATTAAATGTTTTACTCTGAAAGGACCAATATATTATATTAGAAAAAGCTATATATATATATATATATATATATATATATATAATTACTCAATCATCTGGGGTGGCAAGACATAGCCTTACATATTACATGCGACAATATATGGCGCAATGACTTATGGGGCTGGCATAGATTTTTTTTCCCAGGGCTGCTTTGTATCCCCAGTCCGGCCCTGGAAAAGCATTACTCAATGCTTTCCTATGGATGTCCAGCGTCTTCCCACTGTGATTTTCCCAGTGAGAATCGCGGAAGCTCCTCTAGCGGCTGTCAATGAGACAGCCACTAGAGGCTGGATTAACCCTCAGTGAAACATAGCAGTTTCTCTGAAACTGCTATGTTTTCAGCTGCAGGGTTAAAACTAGAGGGACCTGGCACCCAGACCACTTCATTGAGCTGATGTGATCTGGGTGTCTATAGTGGTCCTTTAAGTGTACGTGTATCTGCATGCACTGGCGTACATAACACGATCGCAGCCCTGCGACCCCTGCGACCAGGTGCACGGCGCCATGTGTTGCGGCCCCAGCTCGCGCAGAGGGGTGGGGGTGGGGGGGCCCATGGATCAATTTTCGCACCGGGGCCCCATGGGTCATGTGTATGCCACTGGAGGGGAGTAAGGGTATGCCACTGGAGGGGACCACTTGCCTAATTGGTGTGGTGGGGGGGGGGGGAGAAGGGGGAAATAATTAATAATTAATGGGACAAGAGAGTATATAGTGGTAAAGGGTAATAGGGGTCATCCTCAATATTTAAAGGAACATATACATTACATAAAAACATGAATATATGCAAAATAAATATGTAACATTAACTTGCTGGTTACAGACAAAAAAAAGTAATAGAAATTATACGCAACTTTTAAAAGAGCAAGATCGACCTGTACTATTGGGGTGCTGGCCTTACCCCATGTGAGTTGTAGCGGTGCCCTATCACAGTATGCATCATGACTCCATAAAAGTCACTAGCGGGCTCCACCGAGGCACATACCTTCGCGGTACCCAAGCCGCTCAAAAGCCCCACCATTGGGGATGGCCCTAGGCCCCACGGAGGATGACCCACCGTGCCACTCACTAAACTCCCAGACCATACCCACTTATCCATATAACACCTTTTATGCGTGGAAACACCAAGTAAAGATTATACCCAGAGAGCATCTATTTCATTATATATTTAAACCCTATCAGATACATACTACGAGACAACTCCAGTCATCCCTGCCCCCCCCCCCCTCCATACAGCCTACTACCGAATATAACAAACCTAGGCCTCTATACACATGATATGGTATTTCTTGCATGGAGTTGCCTAATGTTCCTCTAGGCTTAGATGGAATGACTTATAGACACCCTATCTCACAGGCAGTCTACAATGTGTAGATTTTATATAATACTTACTTACATATTAAGACGTCTCTTACATGTTCATCTCACTGTTTATAACCATGTATATTCAAAACAGATCTTTATAACATACTATAAAAATGTGCGCTGTATTGCCATGCCATGCCTTAGTAAACCGATGTTGATTGCTAAAGCGCGAGTACATGCTCTTGGGGCATGACAAACGCATTTGCTTTTCATATATGCACTTAAAAATAAAGAATTAAAAAAAAAAAAAAAAACTTTGAAAAGAGCATATCCATTGTATGAAAATCCGTAGCACTGGCTTGCTAGTAACAGTATATTCATATTAAATGAAGCTTGTTAAAAATAAAACATAAAATATAACATTAACCCCTTAAGGACCGGACTTTTTTTGCGATGTTGTACATTTGCGACCAGGCATCTTTTTGACACTTTTGTGGTGTTTGTGTTTAGCTGTAATTTTCCGCTCTCTCATTTACTGTTCCCATACAAATTATATATTGTTTTTTTCAGGACAAAAGGGGCTTTCTTTACATACCATCATTTATATAATCTCATGTAATTTAATTTTTAAAAAATGAAAAAATATGATGACAAATTTAAAAAAATACACGTTTTTTGAATTTTATGTGAAAAATCTTTTACTCATCTACAAAAGCGAATGAAAAAAACTGCTTAATAGATTCAAAATGTTGTCCTGAGTTCAAAAATACCCAGTGTTTACATGCTTTTTGCTATTTTTTTGCATGTTATAGGGCTATAAGTACAAGTAGGATATTGCGGTTTCAAAACATACATTTTTAAAATGTATCAATAGTGACATTGTAACACTATTATCTGTCATAAATTGCTAAATAACACCCCACATGTACATATTTTTTTAAAAGTAGACAACCCAGGATATTCAATATGGGGTATGTCCAGACTTTTTTAGTAGCCACTTAGTCGCAAACACTGGCCAAAGTTAGCGTTCATATTTGTTTGTGTGTGAAAAAAGTAAAAAACTAAATTGAACGCTAATTTTGGCCAGTATTTGTGACTAAGTGGTTACTAAAAAAGACTGGACATAACCCAAGGTATTGCAAATGGGGTGTCTTCTTTTGCAAATGGTATGCCATCATGGGGGTAATTCTCATTCCTGGGCTACCATACGCTCTCAAAGGCAACGTAACCAACCTGGCCATTTTCAATGTAAAAATATTTGACCCATATATTTGACCCTGTAACTTTCAAAAACGCAATAAAACCTGTACATGGGGGGTCCTGTTCTACTCAGGAGACTTTGCTGAACAAAAATATTAGTGTTTCAAAACTGGAAAATGTATCACAATCATTATATCATCAGTAAAAGTGCTGTTTGTGTGTGAAAAATGCAAAAAAAAGTCACTTTCACTGACAATATCATGATATTGTGATATGTGATATGTTTTACTTTTTTGAATCACTAATATTTGTGTTCAGCGAAGTCTCCCGAGTAAAACAGTACCCCCCATGTACAGGTTTTAGGGTGTCGTAGAACGTTACAGGGTAAAATACAGTGATAGCAAATTAAATTCTCTGGACTTTCGGCCTGGGTTGGCAGGCAGGTCCCTTAAATTGCAATCAATAAAATAACTTAATTATGTAAAAATATTACATAAATACGCACGTAGAATTTAAATATATATGCATATTTATATAAATTATTTATGTAATTTTGTATATGGACATATGAATAGTTCGCATTCTTTTTATTTATTTATATATACATAGATATATATACAATTTCATTCTAAGTGTATTTTGATATAAATATATATATATTAATAGCAAAATACAGTTAGAATAAAATTTCGTATAGATATATAATTTTTTTAATTTTTATTATTATTTTTAATTTAATTGAAATTATTTATTATTCGTATTTTATAATATATATATAGTTATTATATATATACACGTGTGTAAATTAATTCTAAGTGTATTTTTATATTAATATATGTACATATTAATATAAAAATACACTTAGCATGACATTATATATGATATATAGACATATATTATATAGGTATAATATATGTCTATATATCATATATATATACATATATAATAATTTTTTTTTAATTAACTTTCACTTTAAATTTTTTTATGATTTTACAGTTGCAGGGAGACTGCCTGTCAGCACAGACAGTCCCCCTGCAGGCAGAGACTAGGACACCTATTGTGACCATGTGGTCGCCCTGTTGGGCGATCACATGGCCCCAGGGGTCCTAAACCGCCATGGGGAGACTGTCTGGGCTGCAGACAGTCTCCCCACACCGGGAGCACCGCCGATCGCCGCCGTGGGAACGACGGCGATCGGGTAAGTACATTTTAAATTTAAAAATGCCGATAACGGTCCTGAACCGTCTAGCGTCCTCAAGGGGTTAAAATCAGTATAAAAGTTAATATTGGTTTCTGTATACACAATTATAAGAAATGAAACAGATCAAAGTCTGCATTTAAACCATGGGGTGTGAGAGTCTGTAACTTGTAGACCCATTCCATTTCTGTTTTTCCTAGAACGTTTTTTATATCACCCTCCCTCCAAGGTAAAATACATTTTTTAATCCCCATACATTTAAAAAATGTGGGATCTTTGTTGTGATTAATAAAGTGTTTGGATACCGAGTGATTTAAGTATGCATTTTTTATATTTCTGCAATAGCTTCAACAGCTAGGGGTAATAGTCTCTCCTTGATAGGTATAGTATTACCTTTAACAAACTTAACATCAATGAAGTTTCCAGCGGCACCTGAATCCATCAGAGCTTTGCATGAAAAGTTCTTCTTTTCAAAGGCAATAGTAATATCAAGGAGAAACCTATTTTTATCCTTTCCAGAGGACGTTTCCATTACACCTAAGACCTGTCCCCTTAAGGTGCTTAGATGCGGTAGTTTTCCGGACGTATGGGACAATTGATTCTCATATGTCCCTTCCTACCGCAGTATAGACATAGGCCTTCTTTTCTCCTATATTGTCTTTCTGCTTCCGACAGTCTAGTGACCCCCAACTCCATGGGTTCGATAATTCTATTATCAATCTGTATGACAAAAGTGATAAATTCATTAAAGGACCACTCTAGGCACCCAGACCACTTCAGCTTAATGAAGTGGTCTGGGTGCCAGGTCCAGCTAGCTTTTACCCTTTTTTTATAAACATAGCAGTTTCAGAGAAACTGCTATGTTTATACTGAGGGTTAAGCCAGCCTCCAAAACCTCTAGTGGCTGTCTCATTGACAGCCGCTAGAGGCGCTTGCGTGCTTCTCACTGTGAAAATCACAGTGAGAGCACGCAAGCGTCCATAGGAAAGCATTATGAATGCTTTCCTATGCGACCGGCTGAATGCGAGCGCGGCTCCTGCCGCGCATGCGCATTCAGCCGATGTCGTCGCGAGGAAGAAGAGGAGGAGGAGGAAAGCTGCCCGCCCGGCGCTGGAGAAAGAGGTAAGTTTAACCCCCTCCTCCCCCCAGAGCCCGGCGGGAGTAGGTCCCTGAGGGTGGGGGCACCCTCAGGGCACTCTAGTGCCAGGAAAACGAGTATGTTTTCCTGGCACTAGAGTGGTCCTTTAAGCTTTTTGGGTACGTCTTTGAAGGCAATTTCATCAAGCATAGTTCAGATAGTCCCTTTTTAAATGCAGAGATTAACCGACTGTTAGTCCAGTCTACCTCGGAAGCTAGGGTAGGAAATTCTATGGCATATTCCGAGATAGACCGGTTCCCTTGTCTGATATGCATCAGGGCAGTAGAGGCGTCATCCAATCTGCCTGAAGGTTCAAACGTAAGTTTGAATTCCGTAATAAACTCCTGGTAATTGTGTGCCACACCTCTATTACTCTCCCATAATGGATTGGCCCAAGCTAGAGCTTTACCTTTTAACGGATTCATCAGGTAACCAATTTTAGCTCTGTCTGTGGGAAAAGATCCTGGTGAGGCCTCAAAATGATACTCTTTTTGGTTAAGGAATCCCCGGCATTCTTGGAAATGACCATCAAAATGCAGAGGAGGAGATAGAGAGATAGTTGGTGCCTTGTATACTATAGGCAGAGGTACATAAGGCAGAGGTGAGACAGTAGGAGCACCTGCAGGTTGCAGATGCGCTGTATGAGTAAGAAGCGTATTGAAAGCCTGGGCAAATTGATCCATGCGGTGATCATTCTCATCTAGTTTCCTTTCGCAAGCAGCTATGTGCTTACACAATTCTACAGGATCTATGGCCATGTCGTAATGTCTGGATTACAATATGATCCAGCACGTAGTGTAACACAGAGGACTAATAGGTAATGTATACCGGACCTTAGAATGGCCGGACTAACGTACCAAAGAATAGTCAGGAATAGCCAAGGTCAATTGATACAGCAAGAGACACAATGATAAGGAAAAGCCAGGGATTAGGGATGCCAGAAAACAGGGAAGTCAAAAACAATGCCAAAGTCAAATAACCAGAATCAATAACGCACTCTCGGACAACAACAATGGAAACCATGACAGGGCACTGAGCAGGATGAGAACTGGGCCTAAATACCCCGCCTCTGGATCTGATAGGCTGTAATTGGCCTTTGACCCCAAAGGCAGTTACCAGGTTCCCATTTGCATAATTGCTGCTCAGCACAAACCCTCATGTGGATTTGATTGCTTCTCGGCACAACTTTTCCTGTCTGAACAGTAAATTCCATTTATCACATTTTTATAAGCGGATGAATATGTGACAAGAAGTAAGGGACGTTTCTAGTTTGATGAACAGTTCTTGTTGACTTTAGCTAGGGTAATTAATTTGAATTGGGCTAATTACCTCTGTATCAAAAACATTTTCAACAATAATAATGGTTTCTAAAACAAAAGATATATCAGTGAAACTTTTATTTGACTTTTACATTTTATTATCCGGACTGATCAACTTCTGAGGATTTCACCCCTATTTTATTCTTTTGTCTTAAATTAGACTTTTTACTCTCTAACGTTTTTTTTTTGTTTTTTTTTGTATCTACATAGGCCTACTTGTTTATCCTTTTAGACCATTTGGTCTGGTTTCCATTGTGATAGACTACTGCTATTAGCCCTGAGTGCAGCCCTTACCCCCTTCACATCCTTTATCCTATTAATGTTTAGTACTTACTGTATGTTTACTGTCTGCACACAAGCACATTCACTAATATATATATATATTCTGTTATAAGAGTTTATATATTTTTTTATTTTATTAACCTAGTATTCTGTCTGGCAGCTATTAGTCTGTCATTTCTGACATTTTGACAGTTAGCTACAAATTTTCAATTTCTATTTCAGGCTGTATAGGTACACCACCTTTTGCCTTTCTATATTGTGTAAGGATCACAGATCGAGGGGGACACATCCACATTCACATCCAAGAGTCCAGAATATGCATGAAGGCTATATATATATATATATATATATACACACACACATATATACATACATACATACACACGCACAAATATATACATAGAAATATACTTAAATGCACAAATATATGTGCATGCACACCTATACATACTTCATATTTGACAACATTAGAAAAAAAATTCCAGGGACACTTTGCCGCACAGCTATTAATTATTACCTTACAAATTTACCACACCCACTGCCGCAAAGCACCGCCCACTGTGTCCAACCCACATTATTAATTTCTGCCTACCTATAGTGTAGATTACAGGGTCTACTGAATAAATAGAGAAATACAAGGAATTGAGATGGTAATTTTAAACTTAAGGCTCCCATTCAGCTGCATTTTTTCGACCTAAAGTCGGAGCACAATTCCCTGCAATTCTCTTTATTGAGTAGACCTTTATAACACCAAGTATCCACCAACAGTACCATGTATCCTTGGTATGCAATAGACACATTCACAGTATAGCATCCATATCAGGCAGGTACATTTGATCACTTTTAAGTGAGTTGGGTATCAGTGGTAACACTGTCAGTTCTTCAGTCAGAGAGTTGTGTCTACACCATAGAACATACATTAGTTAACAAAAATAATTATATTGGGGAGTGAATGTATATATATATATTTTTTTTTTTTTTTAAGAGCTGAAAATATGAAATATAAGATATATTAGTAGAATTTACAGAATGGAATTAAAGAAATGGGAGCAAAAGGAAAACATGTGCACATATTCCATTAGCCCCTTTTCATGCCTCAATTAAACATGTTGAATGTATGAGATTGAGGCTTTAGTCACCACTAAACTGCTTCTGACTCTTCTATTTCCTGGAGTCTGTGGGTATTATATGTGTATTCAGAGGCGGCTCTCTAATTAGGCGGTTTAGGCGGCCGCCTAAGGTCTCGCGCTGGCTGGGGCCTCGCGGCCGCCTAAACCGCCTGTTGGCAGAGTGTGTCAGGTCCTTGGTCACTGACCGAGGACCTGACACCAGGAGGGGGCCCGGCGGCTTGCCCGGTATGCCGCCGGGTGCGAGGCCCCTCCTGGCTGCCCGGCCACCATCGCAGACACTGGTCTGCAGCTCCGCAGTGTGTAGAGCTGCAGACCATGTGACTCGCGAGAATTGGCCAATCAGAGCGTTGCCGCGGGTTACCACGGCAACGCTCTGAAATCTCGCGAGCTTACACGGAGGAGGAGCTGCAGACCGTGAGCAGTGGCCACTGGACCACCAGGGAAATCAAGGTAGGCCTCACCCCCTCCCAGTCACCATCCCCTCACCACCCCCCATCACCTCCCACCACCCTCAGCCTCACCACCCCTAGCCCCCACCACCCTCAGCATCACCTCCCCTAGCCCCCACCACCCTCAGCATCACCTCCCCCCACCACCCTCAGCATCACCTCCCCCCACCACCCTCAGCATCACCCCCCACCACCCTCAGCATCACCCCCCACCACCCTCAGAATCACCCCTACCACCCTCAGCATCACTCTCCCACCACCCTCAGCATCACTCTCCCACCACCCTCAGCATAACCCTCCCACCACCCTCAGCATAACCCTCTGTCACCACCCTCAGCCTCACCCCCCTCTCACTCTCACATTACCCCCTCTCACTCTCACATTACCCCCCGCTCCCTCTCACCATCAACCCCCCGCTCCCTCTCACCAACCCCCTGCTCCCTCTCACCATCAACCCCCCGCTCCCTCTCACCATCAACCCCCCGCTCCCTCTCACCATCAACCCCCCGCTCCCTCTCATCAACCCCCCGCTCCCTCTCATCAACCCCCTGCTCCCTCTCATCAACCCCCGCTCCCTCTCATCAACCCCACCTCCCTCTCACCATCACCCCCCTCTCCCTCTCACCATCACCCCCCCTCTCCCTCTCACCATCACCCCCCCTCTCCCTCTCACCATCACCCCCCCTCGCCCTCTCACCTTCACCCCCCCTCTCCCTCTCACCTTCACCCCCCCTCTCCCTCTCACCATCACCCCCCCTCTCCCTCTCCCTCTCACCATCACCCCCCCTCTCCCTCTCACCATCACCCCCCCTCTCCCTCTCACCATCACCCCCACACCATCACCCCCCTCTCACCATCAACCCCCTGCTCCCTCTCACCATCAACCCCCTGCTCCCTCTCACCATCAACCCCCTGCTCCCTCTCACCATCAACCCCCTGCTCCCTCTCACCATCAACCCCCTGCTCCCTCTCACCATCAACCCCCTGCTCCCTCTCACCATCAACCCCCTGCTCCCTCTCACCATCAACCCCCTGCTCCCTCTCACCATCAACCCCCTGCTCCCTCTCATCAACCCCCCGCTCCCTCTCATCAACCCCCTGCTCCCTCTCATCAACCCCCTGCTCCCTCTCATCAACCCCCCGCTCCCTCTCACCATCAACCCCCTGCTCCCTCTCACCATCAACCCCCTGCTCCCTCTCACCATCAACCCCCTGCTCCCTCTCATCAACCCCCCGCTCCCTCTCATCAACCCCCTGCTCCCTCTCATCAACCCCCTGCTCCCTCTCATCAACCCCCGCTCCCTCTCACCATCACCCCCCCTCGCCCTCTCACCATCACCCCCCCTCGCCCTCTCACCATCACCCCCCCTCGCCCTCTCACCATCACCCCCCCTCGCCCTCTCACCTTCACCCCCCCCTCGCCCTCTCACCTTCACCCCCCCTCTCCCTCTCACCATCACCCCCCTCTCCCTCTCACCCCCACACCATCACCCCCCTCTCACCATCACCCGCCTCTCCCTCTCACCATCACCCGCCTCTCCCTCTCACCATCACCCCCCCCCCCAAACACACAACACACTTCAAGCAGCTACCCCATACACATAGGGTCTCAGACAAAAACGCAAACATGTTCAGAGACATACATTCACACACACAAGGATACTCTGTCAGACACACTCTCAGGCACATACACAGGTAGACAGTGCATCAACGTGTATATGTGACACTTTTTTTGTTAGTGGGGCCTCATGTTTGCGTTTCGCCTAAGGCCTCATAAAGTCTAGAGCCGCCTCTGTGTGTATTATACAAAGAGCAGCACTATACAGGGAGCACTGACTGTCCCAGGATATTATACACTGATCTGTACTATACAGCAGTCTTTGTACTATACAGGGAGCACTGACTGTCACGGGATATTATACAGACCCAGACCTGTATTATACAGAGAACAGCACTATACAGGGAGCATTGACTATTCTGTGATATTATACAGACACAAACCTGTATTATATAGAGTGCAGCACTCAGGGCCGCCATCAGGGGGTGACAACCGTGATGGTTGTCATGGGCCCGGCGGTCCTGGGGGGCCCGGACTGCTTTGGCAGTCCAGGGCCCCACAATTACACCCTGCACATATATATATCGATCATCGCTATATATATATGTGCAGCCGCGGGCCCCCCTCGGCTCCCTGTATTTGCAGAGGGGGCCCAGCGGACTGCAGGAGCACTTTCCAGCATTTCCCTGTCTCTAACTCCCGCGAGACGTGGTTTGCACGTCGCGCGGAGCGTTGCCATGGTAACCCATGGCAACGCTCTAATGGCCGCACATCTCGCGGGAGTTAGAGACAGGGAAATGCTGGAAAGTGCTCCTGCAGTCCGCTGGGCCCCCTCTGCAAATACAGGGAGCCGGGGGGGCCCCAGAATGCCATCGGACCACCAGGGATCAAAGAATCTTCCCCACTCCCTGAACCAGGTAAGAAACAGGGAGGGGGGAATAACTTTCATTACATTACATGCATACACTAGTAAACACACACACACACACACACTGCATCCACTACACTAACACACACACTGCATCCACTGCACTAACACACACTCTGCATTCACTGCACTAACACACACTCTGCATTCACTGCACTAACACACACACTGCATCCACTGCACTAACACACACACTGCATCCACTGCACTAACACACACTCTGCATCCACTGCACTAACACACACTCTGCATCCACTGCACTAACACACACTCTGCATCCACTACACTAACACACACTCTGCATCCACTACACTAACACACACTCTGCATCCACAACACTAACACACACTCTGCATCCACAACACTAACACACACTCTGCATTCACTACACTAACACACACTCTGCATTCACTGCACTAACACACACTCTGCATCCACTGCACTAACACACACTCTGCATCCACTACACTAACACACACTCTGCATCCACTACACTAACACACACTCTGCATCCACAACACTAACACACACTCTGCATCCACTACACTAACATACACACTGCATCCACTACACTAACATACACACTGCATCCACTACACTACACACTCTGCATCCACTACACTACACACTCTGCATCCACTACACTAACACACACTCTGCATCCACAACACTAACACACACTCTGCATCCACAACACTAACACACACACTGCATCCACTACACTAACATACACACTGCATCCACTACACTAACATACACTCTGCATCCACTACACTACACACTCTGCATCCACTACACTACACACTCTGCATCCACTACACTAACACACACTCTGCATCCACAACACTAACACACACACTGCATTCACTACACTAACACACACACTGCATTCACTGCACTAACACACACACTGCATCCACTACACTAACACAAACACTGTATTCACTACACTGACACACACTCTGCATCCACTACACTAACACACACACTGTATTCACTACACTGACACACTCTGCATCCACTACACTAACACACACACTGCATCCACTACACTAACACACACACTGTATTCACTACACTGACACACACACTGTATTCACTACACTGACACACACACTGTATTCACTACACTGACACACACACTGTATTCACTACACTGACACACACACTGTATCCACTACACTAACACACACACTGTATTCACTACACTGACACACACTCTGCATCCACTACACTAACACACACACTGCATTCACTACACTAACACACACACTGCATTCACTACACTAACACACACACTGCATTCATTACCCTGACACACACACTCTGCATTCACTACACTGACACACACACTCTGCATTCACTACACTGACACACACACTCTGCATTCACTACACTGACACACACACTCTGCATTCACTACACTGACACACACACTCTGCATCCACTACACTAACACACACTCTGCATCCACAACACTAACACACACACTGCATCCACTACACTAACACACACACTGCATTCACTGCACTAACACACACACTGCATCCACTACACTAACACAAACACTGTATTCACTACACTGACACACACTCTGCATCCACTACACTAACACACACACTGTATTCACTACACTGACACACTCTGCATCCACTACACTAACACACACACTGCATCCACTACACTAACACACACACTGTATTCACTACACTGACACACACACTGTATTCACTACACTGACACACACACTGTATTCACTACACTGACACACACACTGTATTCACTACACTGACACACACACTGTATCCACTACACTAACACACACACTGTATTCACTACACTGACACACACTCTGCATCCACTACACTAACACACACACTGCATTCACTACACTAACACACACACTGCATTCATTACCCTGACACACACACTCTGCATTCATTACCCTGACACACACACTCTGCATTCACTACCCTGACACACACACTCTGCATTCACTACACTGACACACACACTCTGCATTCACTACACTGACACACACACTCTGCATTCACTACACTGACACACACACTCTGCATTTATTACACTGACACACACTCTGCATTAACTATACACACAGCATCCACTACACAAACATCCTGTATTCACAGTACACACACTACATCCACCACACATTTAAACATTCTGCATTTACTATACAGAGACACTGCGTCTAATACACACACTACATCCACTACACACATTGCATCTAGTACACACAAAAACTACATCCACTACACACACTGCATCCGCTACACAAACACACACTCTGCATTCACTGCACAAACAGTATCTAATACACACAAACACTACATCCATTACACACATTCTAATTCACTTCCACTATACACACACCACATTCAGTCCTGCATCATTGTCTGCGGACTAGGTAAGAGTCCTGTGGGCGGACTCGTGGGCGGGCCGGGGGCATGGGGCAGGGGGGGGGGGAGGGGGCCCAGACCTTGTGCTTTGTCAGGGGCCCCAAAATTTCTGGTGGCGGCCCTGGCAGCACTACACAGAGAGCACCGACTGTCCCCAAATATTATACACCCCTAGACGTGTATTATACGGAGAACAGCACTAGAAAGGGAGCACTGACTGTCCCGGGATATTATACACACAGATCTGTACTATACAGGGAGCACTGACTATTCTGGGATACTATACAGAGAGCAGCACTATACAGGGAGCACTGACTGTCCCGGGATATTATATACACACAGACCTGTACTATACAGAGAGCAGCACTATTCAGGAAGCACTGACTGTCCCATGATATTATGTACACAGACTTGTATTATACCTAGAGCAGCACTATACAGAGAGCACTGACTGTCCCGGGATATTATACACACAGACCTGTACTATACAGGGAGCAGCACTATAAGGGGGCACTGACTATTCTGTGATATTATACAGACACAGACCTGTATTATACAGAGAGCAGCACTATGCAGGGAGCACTGACTGTCCCAGGATATTCTACACACAGACCTGTACTATATAGAGAGCAGCACTATACAGGGAGCAATGACTGTCCCAGGATATTCTACACACAGACCTGTACTATACTGAGAGCAGCACTATACAGTGAATACCGACTGTCCCAGGATATTATACAAACAGACCTGTATTATACAGAGAACAGCATTATAGTATTATACAGATAGCTGAGCATAATACCCTATGTTACAATCTTTAGACTACTAGTACCTGTTAACAGCAGCTCCCAGATGCGTGTAACAGGGCTGGGCAATGCAGGCTTAAGTGTGCGGTAGTTCACACCAGCCTTATAAGTTATTTTATACAGTTAGCACACAAGCTCACCGATACACAGGCTCATAGACAGACAAGTTCACTAACACACAATTAAGCTCACAGAGACAAAACTGACACACACAAGCTTGCTACTGACACACACGCTCACTAAATACAAGCTGACTGACACACACTAGCTCGCTACAGACAAGTTCACTGACACTAACTCACTACATACAAGCTCACGGACACACACAAGCAGTGCCATCTTAACAGCGTTATGGGCCCCGGGCAAAGCAAAGCACTAGGGCCCTTCCTACACAACAACTTTATCGATTATCGATAAAATTAAGCTTATATTTATTGGTACCTCCAACAAATGCAATACATTCATACAAAACATACACACACACACAGACTGCTGCATACAGTCACAGACTGCTGAACAGATTCACACAAAGACTGTTACATAGTTACATAGCTGCAGGGGTCAAGTCCTGGGGAAAAAAGTATGGGAACTCCCCCGTGGGAACTCCCCCCCCCCCCCAAAAAAAACCAAAACACTTGTATGCATATATAAACGCGTGCACACACATACACTCACAGACGCACACACATACTCAGACACTCACACAGTGGTGTATTTTAATTTTGTGCTGCCCTAGGCATGACTATACCTGAGCACCCCCCTAACCTAAATTTACCACCCCTTCCTGGCAAGGGCGCACCGCTTCCTGATTAAGAACCCACGCCTTCCTCCACCTTTTCCTGCTCCTTTTAAAGAAATACTATAGTGCCAGGAAAACAAAGCTGTTTTCCTGGCACTATAATTCCCTATAGTTTACCCGTCCCCCACTCAACACTGAAGGGGTTAAAATCCTATGGGTAATTAGCAGATGCTGGGTGTCCTCATGCACAGGGTGGGGACGTCCAGCATCAGTTAGGCGACTTTTGGTCACCTAACCACCCGAAAGTCCCTCTAGTGGCTGTCTGGTAGACAGCCAGTAGAGGTGGAGTTACCCCTCAAGGTAATTATTGCAGTTTCTGAGAAACCGCAATAATTACACTTGCAGGTTTAAGGGGACTGGGACACTGCACCCAGACCACTTCAATGAGCTGAAGTTGTCTGGATGCCTATAGTGTCCCTTTAAGCACACTCTCTGACAGACACCCACACTGGCAGATACACACTGACAGTAACACACACACGTCATTGATTTGACACGCACACATTCACTGACACACACTCATTCATTGACAGAGAGACACACACAAACACACTGACAGACACACACTAATAGTAACACACACTCTAAATGACAGACTCTCACTGATTTGACAGACACTTACAAACATACACTAAGAGAAGCACATACACGCAAACATACACTAACAGAAGCACATACACCAATACGCACACACACGTGCATACACTAACAGAAGCACATACACGCAAACATACACATGCATACACTAACAGACATACACACATACTAACAGACATACACACACATACACTAACAGACATAAACACATGCACTAACAGACACACACAGACATACACTAACAGACATAAACACATACACTAACAGACACACACAGACATACACACACATACACTAACAGACATAAACACATACACTAACAGACACACACACACATACACTAACAGACACACACACACATACACTAACAGACATATACACAGACATACATATATATACAAATTATTATTATTATTCACATTGCCCACCCACCCAGCCTCCCTACCTTTTAGGAAACCTGTCATGGGGGGGCCACCTGATTGCCCCTCTCTCCCCCCCGGCGGGCGGCTCTCTCCCCCCCCAGCGGGCGGCGAGGGAGCTGTGTCCTCTCTGCTCCCTCTCACCGTGTGGGTTGTCTGCTGATGCAGGGAGCCGGAATATGACGTCATATTCCGGCTCCCTGCATCAGAAAACGGCGCGCGGTGAGAGGGAGCAGAGAGGACACAGCTCCCTCGCCGCGTGTGACCGGGAGAGAGCCGCCCGCCGGGGAGGAGAGAGCCGCCCGCCGGGGGGGAGAGAGGGGCAATCAGGTGGCCCCCCCATGACAGGGGGAACACAGAGCATTGGGCGGCGGCATTTTTTGCCGCCCCCTGAGTGCCTGCAGGGGGAACGGCGTTCCTGCTGTGAAAAAAGTGCAGGAACGCCGTTCCCACGCGTTCCTGAAGGACTCGAGCCCTGCATAGCTGAAAAGAGACTTGCGTCCATCAAGTTCAGCCTTCCTCACATATGTTTTTTGCTGTTGATCCAAAAGAAGGCAAAAAAACCCAGTTTTAAGCACTTCCAATTTTGCAACAAGCTAGGAAAAAAATTCCTTCTTGACCCCAGAATGGCAGTCAGATTTATCCTTGGATCAAGCAGTTATTACCCTACATTGAAAGATTATATCCTTGAATATTCTGTTTTTGCAAGTATGCATCTAGTAGCTGTTTGAACATCTGTATGGACTCTGATAAAACCACTTCTTCAGGCAGAGAATTCCACATCCTGATTGTTCTTACCTTTCCTTTGCCTTAGACGAAATCTTCTTTCTTCTAGTCTAAACGCATGACCTCGTGTCCTATGTAAAGTCCGGTTTGTGAATAGATTTCCACACAGTGGTTTGTATTGGCCTCGAATATATTTGTTTTAAATATGTTTATTGGTATCATGTCTAGAGTTCTCATATCGGACCGTTTTTTATGAAAGCAAACAGTCGCCTGCGCAGAGGCTAAATTATCGGTTTAAAAGGGTTAATGCAGAATATCACCTGCGCAGAGGCGTATTACTCAGTACATATAAACATATATAAACTTTGCAGAAATGCATTTGTACATATTTCAGCACAGACTGCGCATAATGAACAGATGTATCATGCTACGCTAGCTGCCTGTGAGCGTGAAGCTTCATGGGTATGTATCTTATACATATGTGTCTTAATAAAAACGTATAGAAAACTAATAGTGCAAAAACTGTATGCATGGTACATGAGCTCACATCCGCTTAAACATGTGTTACAGTAATCATATGCGGCTGGAGTATCCCATCAGTCAACTGTCTTAATGCAGTAATAAGTGTGTAATCTAGGCGTTTAAGAAAAGCCTTTGGTGAGCTGGTGTGGCCGCAGTAATAGTGACGTGTAGCTACATGTGTGGCGTGCGTCTCCCTGTTGGGCTATGTTAGCATTTTAACCTACATCATGTTTTGTATCCATCTGGTTATCTAGTCAACAAAAATAAACTGCCTTAAGCGGAGGCCCTAGGGGGCTTTCGAAATTTAAATAGTTAATGTCGTGTAGCTATACGTATAGCTTGCGTCTTCCTATTGGGATATGTTAGCATTTTAACCTACATCATGTTTTACATCCGTCTGGTTATCTAGGCAACGAAAATAATAATAGTAAACGGTCTCAAGCGGAGGCCCTAGGGGGCTTTTGAGATGTAAATAGCATGGTCATAATTTGAACTAAGCATAATTAACATAAGGAAACAATGGCATATGTAGCCTTAGCAAAGCTGAATCGAGCTTCAGAATAACAAAAACTATTATCCAGGGCCTTATCAGCTTCCTGTGATTCAGTGAATGAGTTCCAGTGGCCTTATCAGGGGCTTGACCGTTCCATCTCAACTTTGAAAAATAAATGCAAACGTGGAAATTAAGTCTGTGAACTGTCGAACAGAGCTTTGTTATTTAATCATGGCCAGACTAAACAGTGTCTTTACATGGTGTGGACTGAGTGGAGCAAAGTTCGTTACCCCAGGTGAGGGCCGATCCCACACCTGCCGTTGTGGGCCCTTTAGGCCGTCCATCCTCCGTCAGTCCTCCCCAAGTCATATCCAGCTCCCCCGCATGATGCCCCGAGGTTCCGTGGGCACTCAGAGTCCGGATTGGTCTTACAGACCCCCCACCAAGAGTCCTCGTCCCATCCGTCTCCTGCACCTCCCCAGCACCCCAGATGCATCTGTGAAGCGTCTGGGCCCTCACACCCCACTGAGCGCCGGCCACATACTTGGGACTGGGTCCACCCTCTCACGGCGACCGGTATACCGGAAAGGCTGGTGTGTTCCCGTCCCACAGGACTCACGGTGTCGGGGGCATAAGGCTGCCCCCCCCCGAACCCAGAGGCCGGGTCCATATCTTCCCTCGGGAGGGGGGTTGGTTGCTCAGGGGTCCTTCCGTATGACAGCAGCCGTCGGGGCCCCCAGGGCGGCGTCTGATCATTTCCCCATCTGAGTGGACGGAGGCCTCCCTCTTCATCCATATCGGTGTCTGCTGGCGGGCTGTGTTTCAGGCAGCCTTTGCCAGTTCAGGCGGTCAGCGTGGGACCAACGCGGGAGCTCCCGCCATTGTGTGGGCTGCCGCCATGCGGCCGGGATGACCCCCGCCGGCCAGGGGGGGGAAGCGGGGCCGAGCCCGGGGCCGGAGCAGGTCTCTTTGTGTGCTGGTACCTCTTACAGGGCGTCTGTCTCTCACCCTGGTGTCTCCTTTGGATGTGTCTCCGAGTCGTTATGGTGGCAAGAAGGCCGAGGGTAGCTGTTTTAGCACATCCCGGTTGCTGCAGGCATCTTCCAGGTATCTGGTTAAAGCTGGGGTTGTTCTCTATTGAGTGGAGACGGACAATCCGTCCTTGACACGGTCGGTAATGTCTCTTTACGGTGTTTTAGTAGGCTCGGTGCTGGAGCCTAAGCAGATGGCTGCCAGTCGGCCCGGCGGCCCGGCCCCGCCCCCCCTCGAATATATTTGTATAATGTTATCATATCCCCTCTCAGGCAACGTTTTTCTAAACTAAATAGGTTTAAATTTGTTAACCTTTCTTCATAGCCGATATGTTCCATTCCTTTTATTACTGTCTATGTGTACTCTGCAATCTGTGTGCGTGTATTCAGCAGACTGCGGAGTTCACACACAGACTGTTAAATATACACACAGTACACTAAATACACACACAAACACACAGACTGCTGAATACACACAGGCTACTTCATACACACACTGCTGAATGCACACACAGAGACTGAGGAATACACACAGACTCACAAATGTGGCAATGTGCATTAAATAAACACATCTCCAAGTTGGTCTTATCTGTCCAAATGACATTGTTCCAGAAGTCTTGTGGTTTGTTCAGATGCAACTTTGCAAACCTTGCTGCCATGTTCTTTTTAAAAAATAAAAAAAGACTTTTTCCTGGCAACCCTTCTAAACAAACCATTTCTTGTTCAGTCTTCTTCTAATTGTACTGTCGTGAGATGTAACTCTTCCTATGAGAAAGCATTGGAACTGGCTGAGATTGTCAGTTCTGATGATCTCAGCCAAAGAGTGGATTGGGGCATGGCCAGCCCCACGCAGGTCTGAATAAAGGGGAGTTTTATTACATTTTTGGGGTGGGCAAGGGGGGCCTGAACCTAAATGGTGATTTTAACAGTATAGGTTCAGATATACACGTTTGTATTCCTGACCCTCGTGTTCCTTTAATGGAATATTTGTTTTCTATTGTATTTAAATAATTCACCAATGCCAAATGGATCATATTCAATGAATTATTCTAAACCATATTTTGATTGTGTACCAAGGTAACCCCTTAAACCCCTTTTCTTTCGCTTTCCAGCCCGGACTTCTTTAAATGTGCTTCCTCAGGATCCCATTGTGCCCGTTGGTGGCACAGTTCAACTGAATTGCACTATTAATTGCCATGGAGGTTCTACTACCTGGAAGGGACTTGACACAAACCTGGCTGGACTAGTCTCGGGCATAGGTTACAGCTTACTTACCATCGAAAATGCAAGCATCTCCATGGGAGGTTACAGGATCTGTGTTGGGATGTGTCCAGGAAAGAGACTTCTCCAAAGAAAAGTGCACCTGCAAGTATACGGTATGTATGCCTATTTGTGTTATCAACAAAGCTTACATGGATAGGGCTAGGGTGTCCAAATATCCATATATTAGCAGAACATTATTTCTGCTGGGCACATTAATTCTAATATTGTGCCTTACCCCATCACATTCAGAAGGGGCACTAAAGGCACTTTAACCAACCACAACAACCCACTATAGTGGTTATGGTGCTAGCCCTGTGTGCAATCCCCTGGCAAGATGTCAAATTGTTCTTCAGATGTAACACAGTCCAAGGGTCCTTCAATCACCTGCCGTACAGCCACTGTCTATATAAGTAATGCAGAACTTCCTCTGAAGTGCTAATTATAGTCTGTCTCTTACAGCACTCCCACAATCCCTACAAGTGACCTCCCACACTAAAGAACAGCCTCCCACTCTGCGATGTTCTATGTATGGACTTTACCCACACGTACCTGTAAAACTGACCTGGTACCGTGGTCAAGAGAAATTGATGAGTGCTAGTGATAATGAAGACATAACTGAGAATGGGGAGTTGTTTAATGTGAAGTGGAGTTTGGAGATCCCTGCAAAGAAAATATGGGCAGCAGGGACAACGTACAGGTGTGAGGCTGAGGTGACCATTCTTGACCAAGTATTCAAAAGACAGGGTACCTTGCAACTGGAAGACAAAGGTATGCTAAGCTGGCAAATGTTAAAGTGTGGGTGAAGTGGGACATACAGAACTTTCAGTGATCGTCCTGTCCTGTTGTATGTATTCAGATGCAATAATCCTTTTTATATCTACCTGTTGCTAAGCTACAAAACTGCAGATCCTCTGAGAATAGTCATGTTTTTGTTTATTGAAGGATAACAGTGACCAGAATCTTATTTTATTGCATTATATAAATAATACACAACAATATGCAAATTAAACAACAAAAAAAATTTTTTTTTAAAAAACATCCTGCAAGTGCCTCCTGTTAATGGGATGTCAATCACTACAGCTATAAGCAACGGTTTTCAAGAAGACAGAGACCGACTATATACAATAGCAATATGTATATAGATGGGAGTGTCTCTTTAACTTAATGTATTTTTCTGGTAAGTATAAGGATTCCCTTCAGGCTTTTTGCAGTAAACACTTTTTTTCCAGAGAAAAGGCAGTGTTTACATTACAGCCTAGTGATAACTCCACTGGCCACTCCTCAGTTGGCTGCTAAATATGCTTCCTGGGGCAGTGCTGCATTGTGCAGCACTCACATTTAGAGTCTCCACCCTCTGCATGTAAGCACTGAACTTACTTCATAGAGATGCATTGATTCAATGCATCTCTATAAGGAGGTGCATATCGGCCAGGGTGATGTTTAACTCTGCACCCTAGCTGAGATCATCAGAATTGACAATCTCTTAAGGGAAAGCATTGTGATTGGCTGAGATCATCCAAGGGGCAGAGCCAGCACCAGCAGACTGGAATAAATGTAAGATGTTTTACTAAATATAGCAGGGGGGGGGGAGAGGGGACTAGATAGTGTTTTTAACAATATTGGGTCAGGAATACATGTTTGTGTTCCTGACCCTATAATGTTCCTTTAACATTTCTTTTTCAATTAGGCACAGGCCTTGGAAGTCTCAGACCTAGAAGTCATTTTGTGGTTGTTCTTTTCATAAAGAACCATAGAATTAAATCTTACTCAACAATGACGGGTCAAGTCTAAGACTGTAGCAAAAACAAATGACCAAATTAAGGCATGTTCTATAACTACAGATTTAATTCAGTACATAAGAACTAATATCAAACAATTTTAATTAGAATCACCAGAGCCTATAGAATATTGCTTGTAAGCAAAGTATATTACATTATGAGGCATTTCCAAAAATAAATAAATCTAAATTTCAATTTTCCCTAGTTCTTGGAAAGGAATCAAGGATAACCACATGAGATGTTTTTCACTTAAAGGAACACTGTAGTCACCCAGATCACTTTTTGTCCCTGGCACCTTAACCCTGCAACACAATGCAGTTTTTGTGAAACTGCAATGTTTACATTACAGGGTTTACTCCTCCTCTAGTGGCTGTCATAATGACAGAGTAAAACTGCTACGTGACACAGAAGCCCCATAGGAAAGCAGCAATATAATGTTTTCCTACAGTGAAAAATTAAATGCTTGCATGCCGCTCTTTGAGGCGCATTGAATAGAACCCAGCTGGAGGAGACCCTGCCTCCTTTGTGACAGCACTTGGGTGAAGGTAAGCAGCACTGATGGAGCCTCCGTAATGGAAACAAGTTAAGTAAAGAAGGAGTTTTAACCTTTTCAGTGGCAAACTGGGGGACACCCGCATTCATGCAAAGGCATTCCTTGCAATATGCATGTCAAAAAGGATGAGGAAAAAAAACAAAAGAGAGAGATCATAGGTATATAAAAACAAATCATAAGTATATAAGAGCAAGCAGTGCAAAGTATTAAAGATGAAAGATATGCAGAAGACCAAGAATATGGCAGCCCCCCATGTCCGGTGAATCACAGGAAGTGGACACAGTATCTGGCTCAGCCTATCCCTGCCAGCAGAAGTGGTGCGTGAACAGGGGTTATCAGGTAGTGTACTGCAGTAGTACAGCAAACCAGGGTTCTCCCTTGTCCCCAGGCCAGCATCCTTAGAAACCAATTCCTTTCCCCTTACAGGGAAGGCAGAGGACACTGGTGGTATTCACTGTTTTCGGGCAAGTAATCCTCTGTTTCAGTGGTTAATGCTTGAAGGCAGTGCCTCAGGGGCTTTTGGCCAAGGCGGGCGTACAGCAGAGTAAACAGGTGCTTGCTGTGTAATAGTGCCCAGGAGAGTTTTGTTCTGCTTCAACTGCTCACAGCACTCCACTTCTTCCCTCCGCTCAGCTAGGGCTGTCCGCTCACACTCCAGAATCCGCAGCCAGAAGCTTTGGAATATCTCATCTAGGCACTGCATAGTTGATTTAGTTGAGCCGTGGTAAGGTGCGTGCAGGCCCTGCTCGTCCGGCTGATAGACAGGCACCATCTTGGAACTGTGTACAAGCTAAGTACTTTCAACGGTAAATGTAGAGCACAATGTATGTGCAGTGTAACTTGCCCCAGTGAAGTGTGTCCAGTGGGGACTGGGATGGTAGGAGTACGGCTGGGTCAAACAGTGGCTCCGGAGTGAGAAAATAGTCTGCCTCTCCCCAGCTCCCTCCACAGTAGGCTTCAGCAGGGTGACTCGGGGCTCAGCCGGGTAAAGAGCACGATTCCAGGGTCTGAGTAGTTGCCCCGTGCCCCTTAGATCAAGATTGTGCCCTTTAGCATATAGTGACAGCTAAATTACCGTGATTATTGCCCCAAAAGTAGTGTGGGACTCAGGAGCTCCAGCTTGAGCCCAGCACATCTGCCCTGTATGGAAGTCAGGCTCGGCGCCTTCTTTGTGCTATTTCAGGTTTTATTTCCATTTCCTTTTTTTTTTTTTTCTGTATCCCAATGTTACCAAAACTTTTTAATAAAGTAAAAAAAAAAAATTAAATCAAAAGTTTTACTGAATACTGAAGCAAATTAGCTGATTGTATGGGTGTAAATACAATTTAGCTCAGAACTATAGCAAATCAAATCATTGCCGAATGCAGTCATTCTTTAGAAAAGATCACCTGATGTATAATTTAATGTGAGATCCAGTCAATTAGTTCAGGTGTCCTGCGGATCATAGTATGCTGCTAATCTGCCTGCTTTTAAATGATCTTTTCTTTTACGGAACTCAGCCAGTCATATCTGTTTTGAATGGGAAAGGTCCTAAATGTTCTCTCATCAGTAATCATACCTTGATATAGAATAGTGCCTTATACACAATCAGTTATTGCACTGTATTAACTAAAAATCTTAATGCTGCATTTACCTCCTGTATTTAAAGTAAAACAATAAATTATATTGATTTAACTTTGATATCTGGGATTGACATTTACCCATACCATAAACCGGTCTATGCCAATACAATCAAACTGATCATCAAAATGTAAAACCTTACCCATCTAGTTTTTCCTTTTATCTAGATAATGACTGTACCTTATAATGAACCATTTAACAGCCCTCATATTGTTAATACAAAGCATAGTAATCAACGGAATTGCCTTAAAGGAACACTAAATTACTTTAGCTAAATAAAGCAGTTTTAGTGTATAGATCATTCCCCTGCAATTGCACTGCTCAATTCACTGTCATTTAGGAGTTAAATCACTTTGTTTCTGTTTATGCAGCCCTAGCCACACCTCCCCTGGCTATGATTGACAGAGCCTGCATGAAAAAAAAACTGGTTTCACTTTCAAACAGATGTAATTTACTTTAAATAATTGTATCTCAATCTCTAAATTGAACTTTAATCACATACAGGAGGCTCTTGCAGGGTCTAGCAAGCTATTAACATAGCAGGGGATAAGAAAATCTTAATTAAACAGAACTTGCAATAAAGAAAGCCTAAATAGGGCTCTCTTTACAGGAAGTGTTTATGGAAGGCTGTGCAAGTCACATGCAGGGAGGTGTGACTAGGGTTCATAAACAAAGGGATTTAACTCCTAAATGGCAGAGGACTGAGCAGTGAGGTTGCAGGGGCATGTTCTATACACCAAAACTGCTTCATTAAGCTTAAGTTGTTCAGGTGACTATAGTGTCCCTTTAACCCCTTAAGGACCAAACTTCTGGAATAAAAGGGAATCATGACGTGTCAGACACGTCATGTGTCCTTAAGGGGTTAATGTTACACAACTGTAAAATATCAAAGTATTTTCATTTGTTAAATTATACTGGTTATGGCGGTCTTATTTTTATATGTACCTACCTCTTAAAACCAATGCTTTTCAGCTATATGAGAAATTTGAGATAGGGGTATAGGCGAAGCGAGGAGTAAGTTCCTATGATATCTTATCAGTTTACTAAAGATGCGTATTTTATAAAACAGCAAAAAGTACTACACGTGCCATCCTGCTTGCAAGCTCAGAAACCACAGGAATCCCTACAACTATTTCAGGAAGACCTCACGGTGCATCAACCATGGAATTATCCACATGGAAAGCAGATATTCTTCGGGCACAAAGAAGTTCCACCCCACAACCTGAATGTACCAAAATACAGCCTAATCCTACAACCTCTACCAATAAGGAACCTGTAACCCAAGCTGAACAAATGGGAACAAAGCTGTCCGCCACATTCATGTCCATTCATGAATCAAGAAATTCAGCTACTAACTCTCTGAAAAGCAACAAACTGTTAACATTCACTACACCCCTCATCATCCCTCGAAGCTCATTTATCGAGGAGAAGTCTACATATCCACCTTCTGTCTATCAAGGTACCCTAATGAATATTTACATCAAAGTAAACCTCAAAGACATCACAACACCAAGTGAATCTATCGGGAACAGTATTGTAGAGGAAACATCTACTCCAATTATACCCACAGGTGAGATAAAGTGTGAATTTTAACATTTGCAAAGAGATGTGAAATGGATTTTATACAACATCACTTTGTTAACTCTATTCGAATAGTGTTTCTGAGCTGTTATAGACTTGTTCATTTTAATCAAAATTTTGGGTGATGTGTTCACTTGTCCAAAATCTGAATGAACAAATTCCTTTAATTAAAATAAAATAAAATAAATAAAGTTCACAGACTAAATTGGTCCATAAAATTAGATTTTTGTTTTATTATTCTATTTGCAAGGAAGAAACTCTGAGCTCCCTCCTTGTAATTTAACTATTAAGAGTAAGTATTAGACAGCAGCATTGCTGCCACTTCCCATCCTCACAGTCTCTGGTATAGTATTGGGTGTAAATGTTTACTATAAAAGGTCCTGGTGCAGGGTACTGCCACAACCCTCACCTATTGGCAGTGAGGGGTGAAGAAGCACATGCAACCTGCACCTTAAACAGAAGTGAATTGGGGATAATAAGACAAGAGGGATTTTGGAATTGTTATAGACAAACTAAGCAACAATGTTCAAGGTCAATCAGCAGTTGCTTAGGCATCAAGTCTCAGGATGAACATATAATTCTGCCTCCATATGCAGTGCAATTTTGGCCACTTGCTCTAGGTCACGCATTTAGACAGGAAGAGAGGAGATTTAGTCTAGGGCAAAGAAACAGGTTTATTTACAGTAAGAAGAATAAGGATGTGGAATTATCTGCCTGAAGAGGTTGTTTTATCAGAATCTATACAGATCTTTAAACAGCAACTGAATGTCATTCAAAAACATAATATTCAGTTTATTTTCATTTTGTGGTTTAATAGCTTCTTGATCCATATCTTCTTGGGTGCTAATAAAAAGCTGGGCAAAAAAACAAGTCGCAAGAGAGTGCCGAGAACAGACAACAGCTCAATTAGCCTTCCCTTCGGTGGGTCGACGCTTAGTTCTCAAGCTGTTTTTTTGTTTTTTTTTATAAATTCTTTATTTTTCATTTTTCCAAAGGTACATAGATATTGAGGCATACGGATCATGGATTTGGTGTTACATCGATAATAGCAGGTTTCTTATCGCTAATGCGTTGCTCATAGTGGTAATGCTGTTGCTAGCTGCAAGGCATATATGGTGTCTTAATAACAACCTTGTCCAATTTAGGTGTCTTATGTACCTATTTCTTTTTTTTAACCAGGTGGGGGTAAACTGGGATACATAGTCTCAGAATCTGTCGGTTTCGCTTGTTCGTTTTTAGCGATATCTCTTCCCTTTTCTATTGAGATTGAGAGGAGAGGGGGTACAGTAGAGAGGTGCCAGGGGAGAGGAAGAGGGGAGAGAGGAAGAAAAAAAAAAATTTTTTAAAAAGGGGGGGGGGGGGGGGGGGGAGGCTGGTGTCGAAGTTTGGTGGGCTTTGCTGCTCTCCCTTGCGTGTTGTTGGTGGGGGGTTATGGGTGTACTCTCTGTTTGTTCCCTCTCTGCCTGTGTTGGGTTTCGGTTGTTTGTTCGAGGGGCGGGGGGCCCGGAATGTGGGCCTACTGTCTGCGGGGATCGTCTCGTCGTTGTGCGGTTGGGATACCGCCTCCGGGTCTCATTATCAGGCCCTTGCGGTCTATTGCCGCGTCCGATGCGAGGGTTGGTGCCGTATAGCTGTGCCGTGTTAGGGTCCCAACGGTCTGGCTCCCAGTCTCTAGGTGTATAGTTGTCTTGGGTGGGACTTATTCTATCGGTCCGCGTGGGCCCGCTTGGTGGCGGTAGGCAGTCAGTCGGGGTCCGGAGCTAGCGTGGAGTCGTTTCTGACTTGCCCTCACCTTCTCCAGAGGCTCCTCCTCTACTAGCGTCGGGGGGAGGTCCTGTGGTGGGGTCGTGGGTGTCGTCCACCCCGGTCGCCCGCCGGGGCCCCGTTGAGGGGGCGGTGGGAAAGGGCGTGGGTCTTTGGGGGATAGTAGGTTTATTTGGGGGAGGTGAAGGGGAGACACGGGACGAGGCTGGTTTCCGTAGTGGATTCCGGCATATGCGTTTCGTCCATGCCGTGAGTGTTGCCAAGTGGTTGCGCCGGTGGTCCCGGCTGTCCTATGGGGCGTTTAGGTGGCTGCAATGGTGTTCAGTGTCGGGTAATTGATGTCCCAGGGGTCCCAAGTTCGATGGAATGCTTTGTAAGAGTCGTGTATCTGCGCGGTTAACTCGTCTAGGTCCCGGGTTTCTATGATCTTGTTGATGATGATTGAGAGTGTGGGGATTCGGTGGTCTGCCCATCGCTCCGCGATCGCCCTTCTTGTAGCCAGTGTTATCCTGGCGGCTAGTTTGTTTTCGCTCCTGGTGAGGGCGTCTAGCGGTTTGTTGAGTAGAGTTGTCCATGGTTGCGCCGGGTAGGGTTTATTGAGGATCTGTTCTATTAGACCGCTGATTGCCGTCCATAACAGTTTGATTTTTGGGCAGGTCCACCAGCAGTGTAAGTATGACCCCGTTTCTCCACATAGCTTCCAGCATAGTGTGTCGGGTTTTTGACCCATTTTGTGGAGCCTATGTGGTGTTAGGTACCACCGGAACAGCGTTTTGTATGCTTGTTCCTTGTGGGTGACGCATACCGTCAAGGAGTTTGTTGCCTCCCAGATTTCAGCCCAGTCGCTCGGTTCCTCCGGCGGCCCCAGGTCTCGTTCCCAGGCGGCGATATAGGTAAGATTAATGTGTGAGGTATGTGTTGTCAGAGTAGTGTAGAGGCTGGAGATTTGCCCTGAGTGTAAGGGTGCGTCGAGGCATCTTTTCTCAAATGGTGTCGGTGGCGAAGTCCCCGCTTGCTTGACCATTGGTTGTCTCGCTAGGTCTCTAAGCTGAATGTAGCGAAAGTAGTCTGCAGTTGTAAGTGACTCGCAATCCGGTAGGTCTTTGTAGGCTATGATTTCTCCTTGGTGATATAGGTGCTGAAATCTGGAGATGTCCCTTTGGTCAAATGCGCGAAAGTGTTTTGCCACCATCCCTGGTGGGAAAAGTTTGTTCCGGTAGATAGGTGTTACCGAGGACAGTTCGTATTTCGGGTTGAGTTTATCCCAAAGAGCTAGCGTGTGAGTGATTGCCGGGGAGGTGGGTGGGGGGAGTGGACGATGCGCGGGGGGCACCCACATGTAGGATGATGGTAGGTCCCATCCCATGATGTCGTGCTCTAGGTCCACCCATCTTTTGGTGCTCGGGGGAGCGTGCCAGTGTTGGATGTGGGCCAGTTGTGCCGCATTGTAGTATTGTTGGAAATTGGGTAGCCCGAGGCCCCCGCTAATTTTGAGGACGTACATGGTTGACCTACGAATGCGTGGTCGTTTGCCCCTCCATATAAATTTGTCAATGGCGGCCTGAAGATCTTTAAAGTCTTTCTTCTGTATGGGGATGGGTAGTGTTTGAAAAAGATATAGGAAGCGTGGTAGTAAGTTCATTTTGATCGTTGTGACTCTGCCCAACCAGGAGATCCCGAGGTTGTCCCATCGTTGGAGGTCCTGGTGGGCTGTACTTAGGAGTGGTTTGTAGTTCAAATCGTATGTGTTTTGCAGGTTAGGGGACAGTCGGGTGCCCAGGTATGTGAGGTGAGACGTGGAGATTTGGAAGGGGAACAAATTCCGCAGGAGCTGGATTTGTCGTGGGTCCATCGCCATCGGGATGAGGACGGATTTCGCCTGGTTGATTTTGTACCCTGAGAAGCTAGAGTATTCGGCTATCACTTCCAGCGTGGCGTGTAGGGATGGTATCGGGTCCTCGAGGGTCAAAAGGACGTCGTCCGCATACGCTGCCACTGCATACTTCTCGTCTGATGTGGATGCCTCGGATCTCCGGGTGATTGCGTATGGCCTGTAATAGTGGTTCTAGTGAGATTGCGAAGATTAAGGGTGAAAGGGGGCAGCCCTGTCTCGTCCCGTTCTTTATGGGGAAAGTTTGGGCCTCTAAGTTGGGCAGGAGAAGTTTTTCTATAGGGTGATTGTAGATTGCCTCCAGGGCGTTCATGAAACCGACCGGAAATTTTAGGTGTGTTAGTATTTGGAACATGTATGGCCAGAGAAGGCGATCGAACGCCTTCTCGGCGTCCAGCGAGAGCATGACCGCCGGGATGTTCCGCTTTTGGGTGTACCAAATTGTGTTGAAGGTTCTTCTGGTGTTAACCGATGCCTGTCGTTTTGGGACAAAACCAACCTGGTCTGGATGGATCAGCTGGGGGAGGTAAGTGTTGAGACAGTTGGCCAGAGCTTTTGTGAGGATTTTCAAATCTGTGTTCAAAAGTGATATGGGCCGGTAGTGGCCTGGTTCTAGCTGTTCTTTGCCTGGTTTGGGTAGGAGGCAGATGTCGGCGGTGAGCATATCCTGGGGGAGGCGTTGGCCCTGGAGTATAGAGTTGAAAGTTTTGCACAGGTGTGGTATGAGTGTTGCCTGGAATGTTTTGTAGTAAAGAGCGGTGAAGCCGTCTGGGCCTGGGCTTTTCATGGGTTTCAGCGTTTTAAGGACCTGCGCCAGTTCCTCGCCCTCCATGGGTGCTTCTAGCAGTGCCTGTGCCTGTGTGGTTAGCGTGGGCAGGTTAAGCGGCTGCAGGAAGGATGAAATTCGTTCTCTTTGGGAATCTTCCCCTGTCGGAGGTGGGGAGTCGGCGTGGTTATATAGTTTTGTATAATATTGTATGAATTCTTGGGCTATTGTATCTGGGTTTTTCGTGATCTCGCCTGTGCTGGTTCTGATTCTGGAGATTCTTTTGTTGTCCTGCCTTTTTTTGAGGCAGTTTGCCAGGAGGGAATCCGCTTTATTCCCCTTTTCGTAGAAGCGCTGCTTGGTCCACATGAGGTTTCGTGCCACGTCCGCCGTGGAGAGCCGCCGGAGGTGCTCTCGTATGGAGATGAGTTGCTTTAGCACGTCTTCGGAGAGGTTATGTTTGTGTAATGTTTCAAGCTTAGTTAGGTTGCCTAGCGTTTCCATGAGGTCCTGGAGGCGTTGTTTTTTGTGGGCCGTGGCGATTGCTATCAAGTGGCCTCGGATTGTTGCTTTATGCGCGGCCCACACGGTCGCCGGGGCCATGTCTTCTGTGGCGTTTATTTCGAAATAGGTTTCGAGATGGTCGGTTATGGTGAGTACTGTCTCCTTATCCCGGAGAATCCACGGGTTGAGGCTCCAGCGCGATGGGCGGGATAGTCGTGGGATTTGGAGGTCCAGCGTGATCTCGGCATGGTCCGACCACGTTATATTACCGATGTATGAGTGGGTGGTCCAGGGCTGGATCGCCCGTGAGACCAGAATGCAATCTATTCGCGAATATGACTGGTGCGTGTTGGAATAGAAGGTGAAGTCTTTGTCCGCCGGATGGTGGGCCCTCCAAATATCCACTAGGGTTGTCTCCTCAAGGAAGGTGGCATATAGTTTGTCGTTCCTTGTTGGAGCCGGCGTCGCGTCGTTGTATGCTCTGCGGTCAATGACTGGCGTGTGTGTCGCGTTAATGTCCCCTCCGATGATTAGGTGTTTGGCTGAAATTCTGTCAAGGCGGGCCTTGAAGGTGCTCCAGAAGGTGGTGTCCCGTGTGGCCGGTGCGTATAGGGAGCAAATGTCGATCGGAGTAGTGCCCATGTGGATGAGGTATCTCCCGTTGGGGTCCGGGAGCGTGTGTATGTCTTCTAGAGGGCAGGAGTTACGTAATAGGATTGCCACTCCTTTTTTCTTAGGGTCTGGCGAATTAGCTAAGTAGTGTCTTTTGAAGTGTCTGTTGGTTAGGGGGAAGTGTTTCTGGTCCGTGAAGTGAGTCTCCTGGAGCAGGATAATGTCTGAGCCGGTGCGGTTGGCCCAGCGTAGTAGCCAGTGTCTCTTGCCTGGGTAGTTCAGCCCCTTCACATTGAGGGAGGCTAGGCGAATCTTTGTAGATGATGGCGCCATGGCGTGCGTGGCCCTTGGTGGTGGAGGGCGATCAGCGTACGAGGGGTGGGTAGTGCGGTGGCGGCGGGTTATGGGCCGGGGGTCCCGACAAGCGCGGGCGTGGCAGGCGCTGTGCGTGGGGTAACTGGGCTTATCAATCTGGCCAGTCGTCTGGTTGGCGGGAGGGCTCGATCTCTTATCCGCGTAGTGGGATCAGAGGGTGCGAGTCCTGAGGGAGGGTTTTTGTCAAGTCGTGGCAGCTCCTGCCGTCGGTCTGCCTGGTTCGAGGCTGTGTTGGCTGAGCTCTAGCTGAGGTCTAGGGATGGGGTGGGGGAGGGGCTGAGGGTCCATGGGGGCCGTGGCTGCCCTGTGTGGTGGAGTGTTGACTCCCTAGCTGACTGGGGTGTGGCTAGGAGGGGGAGGGTGACCCGTAGGCGGTGTTCCGCCCGGAGGTGGCATGTTCTCAAGCTGGTTTTAGCTCATCGTGTGCCATTACAGAGAGAACAAGGCCATGGATCTCAGACTGATTCCACCCAAAAGGTCAGAACATATCCAAAATACAGGCCAGCTCTCTCTACCCGAGAGATACAGCAACCCCAGACGATCATTTCAACCTTGTTAGGCATCATCAGTGAGGTATAGCCAATATCCCTCTAGGCACCGTGAGTAAGAGGTCCACATCTGGATTACCCTTTAAGCCAAGTTTAAAGGGCAATCCAGATGTAGACACCTTGTTCACGGTGCCTAGAGGCATATTGGCTATAACTCACTGATGATACCTTACAAGGCTGAAACGATCACCTGGGGTTGTTGTGTCTCATGCAGAGGGAACTTGCTGACATTTCGGATCTGGATTGTCCGTACGGGTGGGATCAGTGTGATAGGCTTCAGATATGTCCTCTCTTTAATGGCACAAGATGAGCTAAAACCAGCTTGAGTTCTGAGTGGGGACCCACCGAAGGGCAGGCTAATTGAGCTGTTGCCCGTTCTCACCTCTCTTGCTACTTGTTTTTCTCTAATACAAGGCTCTATCTAGAAATGTATCCCACTTAACCATTCAGCTTTACTATCTGTCCCTCCATTTCATCACAAAATCTCTTGTCAATGTTAGATTCCCATACATTTCTCTACTAGTTTGTCCTTTATTAGTCTCCTTCTCTAATTTCTCTACCACACATCAATTTCACATGAGCATTAAACTTTTCCAAACTTCTCCCAGCCCAGTCTCTTATTCCGTTACAGCCATGAACTTTTTTATCTCACCTTCAGATATATTTTTTTCACACCAGTATTCATTCACTTTTCAATCCTCCCTCAAACAATATATGAGCATTAGTGCTTAATTACAGTCCACAACATAAAAGTCTCATCTGCCATTGTCTAATGGAGAATATAAAATATATGTGCATCTGCCAGCATAGCTATCTATAGCTCAGGCTTCATCAAGATCCCCTTGTATGTGACCTGACTATAAATGCTGCTGAGGTATGACAGACGTATGCAAAGTCACAATGAATAGGACAGACTCCAAAGTTAGTAATGACTAATCTTTACAATGACAATTACAAATCAATCACAAATCAACACTCTAAGGGCTCTAAAAATGCAGACAGGATGTTGCTAATTCCAAAGTCTTCAGAAGTGAAATAGAGAGAACAATACTTAGTTGTTCAAATACACAGGTGGGCAAAACTTATATCCCCAGATGTTGTATAACTACTGCAACCTCAACGATGCACGGGCATTCCAAAGGCTAGCAAAGCATTTTGGCAGTTATAGTTCTACATCTAATATATACACTACAGGCCCTGGCAAAAATATCAGGTGACAAGAATCACATGTACACACTTGCATAGGTCATAATTCCACTTACCTCTTAGCTTGTTAGCATATGTGACATCATGGTGTCATGGCAGCACCTATTAATGAGGGAGACTGCAGAAAGTAAGCAGCACAGTAAGAGGGAAACCATGTGCATATTTAAGTGATACAGACATATCACAGCTACAATTAATATTAACCTAGGAAAGGCAAATCTCACTTGTTTCACTTACCAGATAAGTTTTTTTACTGAAAAGTATGTTTATCAATATTAGCATTATTAAGAGATGGGTTACAATCTTAACCTACAGAGGCTTATCAAAATGTTTTTAATCCAAACAGAAGGTACAGGTATCACAATGCCTGCAACCCCTTCAATCATAGGAACACCCACTATTATTTTGGGGAGCTCTAAGGTGGCATCTTCTGCACTGGACACCACTACCACGCATGGGACACAAGGAAGATCCACTGCTCAATATGAACTCAAAGCCTCTCAAAGAAAACACAAGATAGAGTCTGCTACACAGAAACACTTTAATACTCCAACTACTACTGGCACAGAGCCTGTAACAAGGCTGTTCAGCACATTACGGCCATTTAAAGACAGAACTCTCATTACTAATTATGACAAAAGCAATCCAACTTGGCAATTTACTTCCTCTGTCACCCACACCATGATCAATCCTGCACAAGAGAAACCCACCAGATCTATTCTAAATGGTAAGACTGCAGTGTTAGATTTTTTTTTCCTTCATTTACCTACATTTTGGCAAAGTAATCCCTAGCGTAACTTCATACCACTTCCATACAGACTGCTACTAAGATTGAGATTTTTTTTTTTTTTTATTGACCACAATGGATTAATGCTATGAAAAAGGGCTTGATAACAGGACGCTGAGTTTATCAGACTAAAATGTACATGAAATATTCTTAAAGGAACACTATAGTCACCTAAATTACTTTAGCAAAATAAAGCAGTTTTAGTGTATAGATCATTCACTGCAATTCCACTGCTCAATTCACTGTCATTTAGGAGTTAAATCACTTTGTTTCTGTTTATGCAGCCCTAGCCACACCTCCCCTGGCTATGATTGACAGAGCCTGCATGAAAAAAAAACAAAAAACTGGTTTCACTTTCAAACAGATGTAATTTACCTTAAATAATTGTATCTCAATCTCTAAATTTAACTTTAATCACATACAGGAGGCTCTTACATGGTCTAGCAAGCTAATAACATAGCAGGGGATAAGAAAATCTTAATTAAACAGAACTTGCAATAAAGAAAGCCTAAATAGGGCTCTCTTTACAGGAAGTGATTATGGAAGGCTGTGCAAGTCACATGCAGGGAGGTGTGACTAGGGTTCATAAACAAAGGGATTTAACTCCTAAATGGCAGAGGATTGAGCAGTGAGGCTGCAGGGACATGTTCTATACACCAAAACTGCTTCATTAAGCTAAAGTTGTTCAGGTGACTATAGTGTCCCTTTAAAATATGTCACCTTACTCAAATATATCGGTAAACTAAATTTAAGATGCTTATCTTTATTTAAAGCAGGCTCTTTTTATTGCAGAAAAACTAAGATTTACATGGATATGGCTACCTACACTGGGTTTGACAGGGAGCATCCTACTCTCTTTCCAGCTCTGGAGGCGCCTAAATCGAAAAGGATCCTTCCAGTTTAAACAACCCTAAAGGAGCAAAGGATATATAAAGAAAAAAATATATATAATAAAAATTCCTGGATCTCTTATTTAGACTTGAGGGAGTGTCTTCTCCTGAAAACCCCAAAGAGAAGATACCAGAATGGTGTGGTTCATCATGTAGACATTTAAATCAATCCTAATGCACCATACTGTATACACAACTAGAAATCTGTGCATTAAGGTGAAGTGGCAACATGTTTTCCTGGAATGAACCCGGTTTCTACAGCCCAGAAAGTAAATTTGGTACTCTGTGCTCAGATTGGTGCCTGAAGACCTGTGGTCCAATCAAACCATAGACTGGTACTAAGACATTAAAACATGCCTATGAATTAATAAATAAAAAAAACAAAAAACATTTTAAATCATTTTGTAAATACACCGTAAAAGAAAATGTTCATTAAATGAAAATCACAGTTTAAGATATAAAGAATGCTGATTGAGTAAATATAGTGTCTTTATACTTTTTTTTTTTTTTTTTTTATTATTCTTTATTTTATTGAAGCAATGTGAGTTCGTTACAGAAAGGAAGAATAATATATCAGTGAGTTTACATACGTATACAACAACCCTTAACATCGATATACATTCTCAGATATGTCTGCTTCATTTTATTTTTAAAAAGTCGCTGTGTCTAATTAGTTAGGCATATGTGCTTATAATAATTAAGTACTAGGCATAGAGAATATCATGAGGATAAATTCAACATGACAGATTATTTAGAATGGCACAGTGTGTCATATAGCGCAAAACTAGGGCTTTAGATGATAACTGCGTATTTCTACGCTACACGAACCGCTGAGTTACTACAGCTTGTAAAATTGCTGCCACTGAGGTTTAATTTAAAGATATGGCAACTACGCTTTCAACAGTACGGCTGAGGTGGGGACACTGTGTCAGCTGTGATAACAGGCTAGAGCAGTTGGCGTGGCTGGGTGACATAGGGGAGATTGCCGGCTAGTCAGCTAGGGTCGCTTAAAAGATGAGCCGCTGTGGTCCCATACCTTGATGGTAGTGAGCAATCTGAGGAGGCCTGTTAAGAGTGTCCACGGTTGTCAATTAAGTGTGATGGGCAGGGATACTTATAGCGTGAAAACAGTTAGGTATAGCAAAAACCCATCTACAAGATTCAAGCTAGGATTAGAGCATAACTGAGTGTTATTAGAATTAGCGGTACAGTGCAACCTTTTTGGACTGACCCTTCTTATTTACGGTGCATAGATGATACAAACACGTCTGCAACGCCACAATAGCTATTGCTAGCTTCGTTCAGCATGCAAAAAACATTGCAAATACTTTGCACATTTTAGGAAATATTGAAAGTGAGCACGGAAAACTTGAGAGTCAGTACATACATGGAAAGGTGAACCAAAGCTTGGTGAGTGACTCATCTGACAAATTTAAGCAGAAATAAAGATAAACAACAGAGGCTATATACAGTTTTCCTGGGAGGCCACTTATAAAGAAAATAATATAAGGTATCAGGTTTAAGACTAACAGACCAAGCTAGGCTCAGAGAGCAGATATGAAGGAGGTAAACAAAAAAAAAAATCATGAGAGAATTTCACCATAGAGCTAATTAAGGCTAATAGTTCCCCCTGCAGCAACCAGGCCACAATCCCCATATACCCCATGCATTGTATCGGTAGAGCACAGTCCTTGCCCATACTGGAGCGTGCCAGGCCCAGGTTAGAGGCAGTGCATTGCGGCGACCAGGACCGGGTCTCTCCGTGGCTTATCAGGCTTGGTGCAGGGTTGTGACTTGCTCCATGTCGGTTCCTGCCTCCGTGCCGGTTTTAATTTTGTGGAGCTCCGCGGCTTGCGCTTCCACCGTGTTGGAGCCGTTGGTATGTAGAGCCCTCTCAGCTACAGATTTGGTGCACCAGGGTGCCCGGTCTGCTGTCAGTCTCTGGGTGCTGTTCACTAAGGTGGGTTCTTGCCGCACGTGAGAATCTCCCCGACAGCCGGGGTTTAAGTGATTGCTGAACTGCTTCACCACGTGTCGGATAACCCCGCGGCGCGGTAGTGGTTGCGGGCAGCCGGTGCATCTGGAAGTCGTCTTGATTCCTTGCCCAGAGGAGAGAGAAGACCTCCGAGACTCCAGTCATAGTGGAGGTGAGTAGCTTTTTTGGTTCGAGGGTGTATGCAGGTGGAAGGTGCTTATGGTCTTGGCGCCATCGCACTTGGCCTCCGCCATCTTGGTGGTAGTGTTTGGGTTGCGGATCTTGGTGGCCCAGCTACAGCGCCTCAGGTGCTTTGTGGTGGTTGGGTCCCGAGGGTGGGGACCGGGATCACCCCCCCGGTCCAGAAGGGGGGGGTTCGGGGCCAGTTCCCCGCAGGTCTGACTCCTGGCTGAGTGCTAATCGGCAGGCAGCGAGGCAGCGGCCGTCCACCCCGCTCACCGCCAGAGTAGGCCTTGAAAGTGCCAATGAGGAACCCTCCTCCTGGGGACTGAAGCCCATTTGGCCAGCCTCTCCCTGGATCCAGGGCTCTCTGCCCGCTGAGGGCCACCGGTGCTGGACGGTTTTCTGCCCGAAATTGCATTGTTAGTGCCTGTTTGGGCATAGTTTGCAGGAGCTGGTGTCGAGTGCGACCGTCCGGCTCGGCGGTCCGGCCCCGCCCCCGTCTTTATACTTTAATTTGAAAATCCATCCATATCTCTGCAATTGAATTGAACCAGGATTAAATGTTTTTTGTTGGACTTTTTTTTTTTTACAGGAAAATGTCACTATGGAGTTTATTCAGTAACATAGTTTCTGCCTGTCCCGTTTCAGATGAATGTAGGCTTTTAATGAGGAAAAATGCAGTTTAATTCTCAGGGATAATTTTCCTTTCCTATAGCCTAGTCTTAGTTTTGAATGTGTATGAAAGAAAGGGGAATTACTTGTGTTCATATGTTACATCCACACCAAATCATACCTATAGCCTAATCTGCACTCTCCGACTTGCCGTTTTATCAACAAACATTAGAGATTGACCAATATTATTTTTTTAATATCACATATATTACACAGATCATGAGTGGGCATTTGGGCCTATATAGCTGGTACCTATATTAAGTTCATTTGCAGTTTTAAGAAAAAGATACATAATTTCTACACAAGTCTGCAATTGGCTGAACATTTTTATTATTTTATGGTTTTTATTTTTGGGAGGGGGGGAGGAAGGTTCTTTCTTATAGATAAGTAAATGCAAAAAATATACATGCCAGTCATATGTTTAATGTTTTCAAGAAAATGTGTGGTAGGATTTTGTGGGTAATCCCTTCTGTTTGGCTAAACAGGACAGGCAGCATGAACAGCAAGGACCAGACAGGATCAATAACAGAGTATCAGAACAGGACAGACAGTTATTCACCTAATTTGATCCTTGTTTTCACACTGCATATCAGGACAAGCAGTGTGGTCAAAAAGGAATGGGCAGCAACCTGATATCAAAACAGGACAGGCAATGTGTTTATAAAGGAACCGGACAGATCTGTAGCTAGGTATGAGACGAAACTTGCACTCAATACCAGACAGAAGTCTCTCTCCAACTCTCACAAGCCAGGAATGCAGTGCGAAGCATTGCCGTGATAACCCTAGGTCAATTCCTAATAAATATGCTTAAAACAAATCTGTGTCTACAGTTTGGTTTGAATTTAAACCCTTCAGAATGCATGGCAGAATAATTGTGCCATGCTGTATTTTACCAACAGTGACCATTTTCCTGCTGATAAAAGGGTACCCCGGGTATTATTTGATACCTAGAGCTCCCCTCTGTCAGCTGGGCCAGAATTAGTGGCCCCAGACTGACAGATGCTCTGTTTGCAGTGCTCAAAGTAAATGCAAACAGGCATTTAAATGAGGGTTACAATCCCCATTGCTACAAGGCGGTTTGAGCAGGGTTAGACATATGGTGTACTCTGTAACTCAGGGCAAATTAACCGATTTTGAATTACTTTTCATAAGCTGTACTAATTATGCACACATACTCATTGCTAAAACTGTGAAAGAATTGTGTTTGTTTCGCTCTCTTTTTGTATAACATATGAGAATTTATATATGTATGTGTCACATCAAATTAAAGCTCCTTTTTAAAAACAAACCGTATACAACATGTGTTGGTGCAATAAATGGGGTCTCATTTGCGGGTGAACACACACATCAACATAGGTGACTTGGGAGATTCTTACCAGTTTGGCTATAGTAGTCTAAAATTTTATATTTGCATTGAATTCCTAGCAAATCACATTCTAAAGACCAACTCTGATATTGACTCTCAAGATGACAAGAAGAGTTGTGGGGAGAGGCAACATGGATGATCAGACAAAAGGGACATAGAGAGGTGACTTGCAAAATAGTTGGTGTCATTGTGACAAGATCACTAATAGATTACAAAGATTTAAAAGTATTAATCTAAAATGATTTACTAAATGTACACACCACAATAGGTAATTTTATACCAAGTATGAGATCCCACCACTGAGCAAGCAAAAGGAAACTTAAAGGACCACTATAGTGCCAGGAAAACACTCTTTTCCTGGCACTATAGGGTCTCTGGGCCCCTCCCCACCCCCTCAGGGCCCCTCTCCCGCCGGGCTCTAGGGAGTGGAAGGGGTTAAATTTACCTCTTTCTCCAGCGCCAGGCGGGGGACTCTCCTCCTCCTTCTCGTCATCGGCTGAATGCGCATGCGTGGCACGAGCCGCGCGCGCATTCAGCCAGTCCATAGGAAAGCCTTCTCAATGCTTTCCTATGGACACTGGCATCTTCACACTGTGAAAATCACAGTGAGAAGCGCCGAAGCGCCTCTAGCAGCTGTCAATGAGACAGCCACTAGAGGCTGGATTAACCAGATTATAAACATAGTAGTTTCTCTGAAACTGCTAGGTTTATAGAAGAAAGGGTTAATCCTAGCTGGACCTGGCACCCAGACCACTTCATTAAGCTGAAGTGGTCTGGGTGCCTATAGTGGTCCTTTAATAAGAAACTATAAAGGGAAGTGACATGGGGAAACTAAGTGGGCATGAAGTTGGAAGGGAAAATGGATGAGAAAGGGAAGGGGCATAGGGACCGTTGAAACAGAAGAGTAGAGGAAAGGGCATAAGGAAATGAGATAGGCATGTGGATAACAGGAGCATGTCACGTAATGACAGTGATAAGGAGACAAAGTGGCTTGAAGAGAGAAGGAGACCTGAGAAATTGTGACATTAATGAGAGCAGTGGCGGAACTACCGCAGTTGCAGCTGCAACCGGGCCCACCACTCCAGGGGGCCCGGCCGCCCTGCGACCACAGTGCCCGCCACCATGTGTTGCAGTATAACCGCCGGGGTCGCACATTAAGGGTGCGACCGGGCCCCCTGAGATGACATCACAGCTGGGAGGAGGTGACAGCCCCGGTCACGCCTCCTCCCAGCTTACACCGGGAGCCGCGCAGGAGTAAGAGGAATGAGTTAGAGTGGGGATCATGAATGTATGTGTGTCTGTGTCTCTGTGTGTGCATGTGTATCTGTTTGTCTGCATGTGTGTGGGGGCAACGTATGGGAGAGGGAGGGTAGCTGTATGGGGGGAGGCCAGGGCAGTTTTACGCTTCTGGAGGAGAGGATGGGTTAAGAGGACAGACTGCACAGATGAAAAGAGGGCTAGAGAAAGGAGGCATAGATAAAAAGGAAGATGTGAAGAGAGGTGACATGGATGAAGGGACATGGGGAGAAGTGACATGCATTAGGAAAGGACATGACATGTATGAGGAGAGGAGGGGATAAATAAGGTGAAATGGTTAGGAAAGTGACAGGTGAAGGGAAAAGAGTTGCATATACAACCCTGCATTTATACAATAGTTAGTTTGAGTAATTCGGATTGCTAAATTGACTGGAACATAGTCATCATATTCTTCTGGCTCTAGCAACTCCCCGCAAAAAGAAAAAACAGATTACAGCAGTTGTACATTACCCAATCCAACAATAACCACTTTAAGGTGCAATCATGGTACACACAAATATTTCTTAATGAATTCAATTTAATCTATAAAATTGTGCTAGGAAATGTATTTATTAGAAGAAAAAAACAAAACAAATATTAACAGAAATAAGCTCCATCCCTTACCTGTTAATTACTTATTTTAAGAACTTTTTTAGATAAGCTGGTAAAAACATGCCTTTTAAATATCTTGTTTGGGACAAGAGGTTGTTTAAATCTGCGTTTCACCTCCGCAGTTTTGAGTACAACTGCAAAAACAGCTAAAACCACTATATAAATACATTTTTTTTTGGGTTATATATTACATTTATTTAAGTAAGTCCCATAGTGCTGTACATTATAATGGTTCAAAAAAGTAACTCAAGAGAAATGTTACATTAAATATAAATGAACAAGCAGAGTGATACATACTGGTTTATAAAACAAATAAATAAAAAGGTGAGATGCAGTAATAGTATGAATTTGAAATCCACTTTGAATTCCTGGCAATTCATAAATAACTCCATTCCTGTTTGGTCACCATGTCAATCTTGTGGCATATATGGTCAACTGAGATAATACGGATATATATATATATATATATATATATATATATATATATATATATATATAAAAAAAGTTATATATATATATATATATATATATATATTTACTTATTTCCCAATAAACAATATATCTTATCACATAAATAAGTTGGTTCCGATCCATGATTTGGATCAAAAAAAGAAAACCAAATGGTCCATCACCTTTGTACATGATTACAATCAACTTCTGCAAATGGTAATAAGAATACATTTATGTGTGAATGTTTCTTTTGTGCTTGAGAAGATTTGATTTGTGGTTAAAAGATTTGTCACAAATGTCACAGGAGAAGGCAGCATTCTCCTTATGTGTCCTCTTGTGCTGCTGAAAGGTAGAAAAATGAGTGAATTTCTTTTTGCACTCTGGACACTGAAAAGGTTTTTCCCCAGAGTGGATCCTGCGATGCTCTCGCACAGATGACTCCCACTTAAAGCGTTTGCCACAAATGGGGCAAGCAAAAGGTTTCTCTTCTGTGTGGATGCGCATATGCTTGATGAGGCAGGATGTTCGTTTGAAACTCTTGTCACAAGACTCACATTTGAAAGGGAACTGATCTGAGTGGACCTTGCTGTGCTTGCTTAAGTCTCCAGCCAATTTAAATTTCTTTCCACACTTTTTACATTTATGTGGTCGGCGGTTTGAATGAACCAAGCCATGTTTGATTAGATCTGCGCAGCTTTTAAAATTCTTTTTGCATACCTGTGGGGATGAGAATATTCAAAGCTGTAATCAGGAGTCTTTACACGTTAAGCCTTCAATGATTAAAGTAGTTTATAATTAAACTATAGCGATAAGTCCCATAACAACTTTGCACAGCATCCCCTCTCCCTGCTGAAAGTAGTTCATGACAGTAACAAGTTATCTCAACTGGTCAAGCTACAGTCAACCAGCTGTGCAGCTTCAGACTCTTTGAAGGTATTTTAATATTTACATAATTGCTTTATCTATATAAATTACTTTACATATAAAAATCAGGGGTAATCTATTTCACTAATGTTTCCCTTTAAAAGTATTGAAATCACAAAAATGTATATGCCACAATGCATGCTGCGTTATCCATTAAACTTTGAATTATATATATAAAAAAAAATTGTAAGGGGGCAGGGCCTGGAAGCCAAGATAGCCAGACGTGTTCAAACAGAGCTCTGGCTTGCAAGCACCTGAAATTAGCTTCTCATGCACACAACCACACAGCTGGAAGCCTCATTTGAGCTGTTCAATACCCTATACTGAGGTGGGAACTCATGGTTACGCAATCTGTGCCGGTACGCTTCCTTCTCATAAGGCCCGAAGATGCAATCTTGTCTGTCCAGAAGCCTGATGTCCGAGGGAGACGGACGATCCCTTGGCACAAAGCTGGCCTTTCATGAAGATCATCTTGTCACCACCCAACTATGGGCCAGTAGGGGATATCCCGGTCCCCACTGGGGAAACTCACCACTATCCTACAAGAGAACTTTCAGCCATATCAAAACACTGTACAGCACGCCCAAGATGGCCACCACAGTTCAGCCTCCCCAACACCAGGAGAAAACCCCCTCCCAGGTATAGAAGGAGTGCTTCCAAGCCCGCTTTGAATAAATCTGCCGGGAGCTTTGGAGGCGCATTCAGTGATAGGATAGATATGCAATACAAATTCCGTTTGTCTATCAGCTTTTTCTATAACATATCTTGCAATGATACTAACCCAGTGGTGTAGAAACTCCTTTACTATTGTTAGCTTGTGATGCATTAACAGATTTTAATCAGTTTGACTGGGGTCTATGCTATAGCAAGCTTCCTGCTTTACGTATATGAATAATGTTTTAGCAAAAGGATTCAGCTTTTATACACCGCGTTACAAGTTATGTTAAAGCTTAATCTATTTCATCAATGTGTTTATTATGCTAGTTAGGTATGCCTTACTAGCTGGTTTCTTCTTATCAATATAAAAATGTGCATTGTCTTTCTATGTCATGCCCTTATATTTCAATGTTTGATATTGTATAACTTGGCTTTACTGTTGTGGCATCGCAAGTACGACTAACTACCTATATGCACTGAAAAATGAAGAATGTAAAAAATAAAATCTGTACAATTTAGGCAAAAAAAAAACCCCACAACCAATAAATACTTGAAATTGGGAGGGGGTGGGCGAAGCAGAGTAGACGTGCCAACTCGAGCTCTAGACCTCATGAGAGGAAAACTGTGATTTAGGAACGAAAAACAGGCTGCTGCCAAACTCAACAGCCCCTCACCCTATACAGGAGAAGACTATGGGCTGAAAAAACAAATAACCGAGTGCAGACAAAAGCCCCCTAAGCCAAGATATAGGGGAGCTGTTACGACGTTTGCAGGCCCCAATGGCGCTGGAGGACGAGAAGCCTTCCTACTCCTCAGGCGACTAGTCATACGAAGCGGGAGTGGGGGCAATGAGTGCTCCAATTGTCAGACCTAAGCCCCAGCAAGCCACCACTGGAGATCTGGTTACAGCCACCCAGCTAAAGAGCATGCTAGCCGAATTATGGAAGAACATAGCAGCAGACATGGAAAGCATTAAAGATGCTTTAGACTGCTTCACATCTAGGATCACCCTGCTCGAGCTCCCAAGACCAAAGAATTGACTCCACGGAGAGTACACTGGCTGAAATCCAACAACAAAAAATAGCCACCAACAACAGGGTCGACACCTTTGAAGATCAACGGAGGCGTTATAACCTCAAAATCCGCGGAATACCGGACACAGTAGGCCTAACAGACTTCCTCACTTTGTCAGGCGCCTTGCTGCCACCCAAACAGGCCAAGGCAATACGGCTAGACGGCATGTTCAGACTACCGAAGCCAGCCACAGCACCTCTCACACAGATCTGATAATCCGCTTCCAGTCCATACAGGATAAAACTCTCTTAATGGCGGCTGCCCGAGAGAAGGCTCCTTTACACTTCGAAGCAGCCACGCCATGTTTCCAGACCTCACTAAAGGCACCGAGTGGCGCAGGGCCCTGCGGCCGCTACTACCTCTGTTCCGAGACAAGGGCATCCAGTATCGGTGGGGGACCCAGAGAATGCTCCTCTTTCAGTATCAAGGCACAACACATCAAGCCCGTGGCTTCTCCGAGTTGGAGACTCTCCTACACAAACTGGGACTTGCAGACGCTCCTCAGGCGACGGCATCGGGTCTGTCCCGGCTAGATCCCTCAGCTGTGCCGGAGTTTGTTCCCAGATCATCCCGAAGACCAACAGCCCCAAGGAAGAAGACCTGAACAGCTACAAGCTCCACCAGGAAGTAACAGGAGCAGCTGGGGGTGTTAGTTTATAAAAGTGACAATTTCAATTGATATTTACACTTTTTGTAAAATGAGAAAATAAAATAACAAACAAACACACTCTTCACACATAAAGCACTTTAAGGGTCAGGAACCTAAGATGTAGGCACACATTTGCAGTATAAAAAAAAAATTATGAATTTCTACATTTAATTTCACTTTTCAGACATCACAAACTTGTATTTGTTAAATATTTAAAAAAACAAACAAAAAAACAACAACTTCCTTTTAAAAGTAGCACTGTCACCACCTGGGGACTTTGCCGAATTCACAAAGATCCCTCATGGTGATATAGCAGCTGGGGGTCCAGGGGTCACCAGTTGCATATGTCACTGCGTGAGAGTACGGCATTGGGGTCTATGGAGGACCCCGGGACACCGCAGAATCCTCCATACTGGTGACAGCTGTTGGAATTGACATGGTAGCTCTGCAAGAGAAGGAAATATACAGAGACAAAGTAGACCCTACTTTGTCTCCTTATAGCTCTTGAATGGTTTGGAATATCAATGAAATGCCAACACAGTCAAAATGACTACTTAATAAAGATTCTATCTTTATGAAATACTCATTTTTCTGAGTGTGGGGGAGGTAGTGACCGTGATGCTTTAAACATCTAAAATCTGTATATGAGGCACGAGTAAATGGCAATACTAGAATTAGCAATCTTTTAACCTTGCATTTGTAGGGGCGCTCTCCTGTGTGTATTCTCTGATGCTCCCGGAAACTTCCCAGACGTTTAATGACTTTATCACAGGTCTCACACTTGAAGAATATTTCTGGTTTAGGGGAAGGTTTGTGGCCTGATTGTTTAATTTTGCAAGAGAGGCGGCCACTCCTCCTTTTCTCAGGAGTCAGTTTAGAGGTCTCTGAAATTTGTGATTTCCCTTGCTCGAATACACATTTCTCTTCGAGTTCCTGTTTAAGTGGCTTCACATTTTGTGAATCAGAGGAGTCACTCTCTTTCTTAACTGATTCATTTCCACTAAGCTCAAAGTTTCCAGATGTAGGACAGGTCTCTTCCTCTTTTTTAATTTCTTTTTCTAAAGAATTAGCTATACAGTTACCAAAGCCACTAATGAGCAAATGGTCAGACTCTTCCTTAATACACTGTTCTACCTTTATTATAAAGGTTTCAGACCCAATACATTCTGCAGAAGTTATTTCTGGTTGGGACTCAGCCAGTGATCGGACATCTGTTATAAGCCACTCCACAGGCTCCTCTTTGCTAGTTGCATTTAACGAAGGAACAATTTGAGGGAATTCTATTGTGGATTTAAAATCTTCTGAATTAGAACATAAGATTGGTGCATATGATCTTTCTTCTGTGTCCACTTTGATATCCATGAGCCTCTTGGTGGCGTTCTGGCAATACAAAAACAAATAAATAAATATACACACACACTGTATTCATAAAATCAATGCAGTATGACTGAGAAAACTTATTTTAATGAGTGACTTATGATGCAATGGATTTATTGATAGTACAAATCATAAATTCAATTGTTCAAAATTCCGGAACCCACTTTAAAAACTGTCTTAAAACTATAATAAGTTCTTCAATTATTTACCCCACTTGGGTTCAGAAAGAATACAAATGTGAAGTTCGTAAGTAAAGCCCTAGAATGTATGACCATAATAATCTACCAATTGGAGTTAAGATCCAATCCAAGTTTTTGAAAATATATATATACTGTGAATACCATTAAATGAAGACTCAAAGCAAAATATATTACATACCTGGGGACTCCGCTCTAACAGCTGGGGCCATATTTGAGATGAGCTACGCGGTGTGCTGGAATTCAGGACGGCATGTGGATTCTTAAATAGGCATTTAGATAGCGGTGTGAGCAGGGTTAAATTCCTGCTCACCCCAGAAAACCCAGGATCAATAGATACCTGGGGCCATATTTGTGCTCTTATATGAGGAGTATAAAGATGGCCAGGATACCAATAAACTTTATTTGAACATGCAGACTTAGTACGCTTGTGCAAACACACAGCAGGAATACTGTCCTTCAGCAGCAGACATGAACTGGCAATAATGCTTGAGTTTAACAGTTATTTTGATTGACAGGTATTAGTGACCAATGATAATGAAGCATGCATTTCTGACGGGTGATTAATTTACCTATTTCATATTAAGTATACTCACACATATATAAAATAGGGATTGACCGATTACCAAATATATATATTTTCGGCACGATCAGTTTATAGAGATACCGATATTGCCGATAATGCAGACCAGGCCCGCCAGGCTTGTTCCTTGGTCCTGGAGGGATCGCAGCAAGCTCTTACTTACCTTCCCAGTAGCTCCCTTCAGCTCCCCTTGTCTAAATCTGGCGAGTCCCGCGGCCGTCAGGGAGCGCTGACACGGGTTACCATGGCAATGCTCCGTGCGGCACGCAGGCCGCGAGATTTAGACATGGGAGCTGCTGGGAAGGTAAGAGCTTGCTGCGGGCCCCCACTGCACAGTCCATGCCACGGGACCACCAGGGAATGCCATCGCGACCCCTCCCTGGCAAGGTAAGAAACAGGGAGGGGGACAAAAAAAAAAAAAAAAAAACTATTTTAAAAATACACAATTAAATATTTAAAAATAAATTTAAAATAAAAATCCCCCCCCCATTTTACACACACACTACACAAACTGCATTCACTATATGCACACACACTGCATTCACTATACACACACACTACACAAACTGCATTCACTATACACACACACACTACACAAACTGCATTCACTATACACACACACAAATTGCATTCACTATACACACACACAAACTGCATTCACTATATACACACACTACACAAACTGCATTCAATATATACACACAAACTGCATTCACTATACACACTACACAAACACACACTGCATTCCCCACACACACACACACACACACACTGCCTTCACTATACACACACTGCATTCACTATACACACACTACATTCACTATACACACACACACACACTACACAAACACACTGCATTCACTATACACACACACACTACATTCACTATACACACACACACACTACATTCACTATACACACACACTGCATTCACTATACACACACACACTGCATTCACTATACACACACACTGCATTCACTATACACACACACTGCATTCACTATACACACACACTGCATTCACTATACACACACACTGCATTCACTATACACACACACTGCATTCCCCCCCCACACACACACACACACACACACACTGCCTTCACTATACACACACTGCATTCACTATACACACACACACACACTACACACACACACTACATTCACTATACACACACACACACACTGCATTCACTATACACACACACACACTGCATTCACTATACACACACACACACTGCATTCACTATACACACACACACACTGCATTCACTATACACACACACACACTGCATTCACTATACACACACACACTGCATTCACTATACACACACACACTGCATTCACTATACACACACACACTGCATTCACTATACACACACACACTGCATTCACTATACACACACACTGCATTCACTATACACACACTCTGCATTCACTATACACACACTCTGCATTCACTATACACACACTCTGCATTCACTACACACACACTCTGCATTCACTACACACACACTCTGCATTCACTACACACACACTCTGCATTCACTACACACACACTCTGCATTCACTATACACACACTACACACTGCATTCACTATACACACACTACACACTGCATTCACTATACACACACAAACTGCATTCACTATACACACACACACACACACACTACACAAACACACACTGCATTCACTATACACACACACACTACACAAACACACTGCATTCACTATATACACACACACACACTACATTCACACTGCATTCACTATATATACACACACACACACACACACACACACACTGCATTCACTATATATACACACACACACACACTGCATTCACTATATACACACACACACACACACACACACACTGCATTCACTATATACCCACACACTGCATTCACTATATACCCACACACACTACACAAACACACTGCATTCACTATATACACACACACTGCATTCACTACACACACTACACACTACACACACACAAACTGCATTCACTATACACACACACACTACACAAACACAAACTGCATTCACTATACACACACACACACTACACAAACACAAACTGCATTCACTATACACACACACACACACTACACAAACACACACTGCATTCACTATATACACACACTACACAAACACACTGCATTCACTATATACACACACACACACACTACACAAACACACTGCATTCACTATATACACACACACACACTGCATTCACTATATACACACACACACACACACACACACACACTGCATTCACTATATATACACACACACTGCATTCACTATATACACACACTGCATTCACTATATACCCACACACTGCATTCACTATATACACACACACACTACACAAACACACTGCATTCACTATATACACACACACTGCATTCACTACACACACTGCATTCACTACACAAACACACTGCATTCACTATACACACACACTGCATTCACTATACACACACACTACACAAACACACACTGCATTCACTATACACACACACTACACAAACACACACTGCATTCACTACACACACACTACACAAACACACTACACAAACACACACTGCATTCACTATACACACACACTACACAAACACACACTGCATTCACTATACACACACACTACACAAACACACACTGCATTCACTATACACACACACTACACAAACACACACTGCATTCACTATACACACACACTACACAAACACACACTGCATTCACTATACACACACACTACACAAACACACACTGCATTCACTATACACACACACTACACAAACACACACTGCATTCACTATACACACACACACTACACAAACACACTGCATTCACTATACACACACACACACTACACAAACACACTGCATTCACTATACACACACACACTACACAAACACACTGCATTCACTATACACACACACACACTACACAAACACACTGCATTCACTATACACACACACACTACACAAACACACTGCATTCACTATACACACACACACTACACAAACACACTGCATTCACTATCTACACACACTACACAAACACACTGCATTCACTATATACACACACACTGCATTCACTATATACACACACACTGCATTCACTATATACACACACACTGCATTCACTATATACACACACACTGCATTCACTATATACACACACGACACAAACACACTGCATTCACTATATACACACGACACAAACACACTGCATTCACTATATACACACACACACGACACAAACACACTGCATTCACTATATACACACACACACGACACAAACACACTGCATTCACTATATACACACACACACGACACAAACACACTGCATTCACTATATACACACACACACGACACAAACACACTGCATTCACTATATACACACACACACGACACAAACACACTGCATTCACTATATACACACACACACACGACACAAACACACTGCATTCACTATATACACACACACACGACACAAACACACTGCATTCACTATATACACACACACACACGACACAAACACACTGCATTCACTATACACACACACGACACAAACACACTGCATTCACTATACACACACTACACAAACACACTTCATTCACTATATACACACACTACACAAACACTGCATTCACTATATACACACACACTACACAAACACACTGCATTCACTATATACACACACACTACACAAACACACTGCATTCACTATATACACACACTACACAAACACACTGCAGTCACTATATACACACACACTACACAAACACACTGCATTCACTATATACACACACACTACACAAACACTGCATTCACTATATACACACACACTACACAAACACTGCATTCACTATATACACACACACACACACTACACAAACACACTGCATTCACTATATACACACACACTACACAAACACACTGCATTCACTATATATACACACACTACACAAACACACTGCATTCACTATATACACACACACACTACACAAACACACTGCATTCACTATATACACACACACACACTACACAAACACACTGCATTCACTATATACACACACACTACACAAACACACTGCATTCACTATATACACACACACTACACAAACACTGCATTCACTATATACACACACACACACTACACAAACACACTGCATTCACTATATACACACACACACACTACACAAACACACTGCATTCACTATATACACACACACTACACAAACACACTGCATTCACTATATACACACACACACACTACACAAACACACTGCATTCACTATATACACACACACACACACTACACAAACACACTGCATTCACTATATACACACACACACACTACACAAACCCACTGCATTCACTATATACACACACACACACACACTACACAAACACACTGCATTCACTATACACACACACACACACACTACACAAACACACTGCATTCACTATATACACACACACACACTACATTCACTATATACACACACACACACACACACACTACATTCACTATATACACACACACACACACACACACTACATTCACTATATACACACACACACACACACTACATTCACTATATACACACACACACTACATTCACTATATACACACACACACTACATTCACTATATACACACACACACTACACAAACACACACACACACACTGTATTCACTAGTAAAATACCCTCACTGCATCTACTACACACACATATTCTAGAAAACAAAAAATTCTGACTGGCATGTATATTTTGTGCATTTACCTTTAATAAATAAATTACAAGCCCGGCGGTCCTGGGGGGGGCGGGCAGCAAGCGTTTACTCACCTCCCAGCAGCTCCTCCAGCTCCCCAGTGTAAATCTCGCGAGACCCGCGGCCAGCTCTGACGGCCGCGGGTCTCGCGAGATTTACACTGGGGAGCTGCTGGGAGGTGAGTAAACGCTTGCTGCCCACCCCACTTCCCTCCCCCAGCTAAGCCAATGCCACTGGACCACCAGGGATTAACATATCCCCTCTCCCTGGCAAGGCAACAAGCAGGGAGGGGGGACAACAAAAAATAAATAATAATTAAATATATAAAAAATAAATAAATAATTTAATATAAAAATTTAAAAAAAAATGTTTTAATAAAAAATGCCCCCTCACACACACACACACTATTATTATACACATACACTACACAAACACACTGTGTATATAATTCAGTGTGTTTGTATAGTGTGTGTGTATATATAATGCAGTGTTTGTATAGTGTGTGTATATATAATGCACACTACACAAACACACTGCATTATATACACACACACTATACAAACACACACTGCATTATATACACACACACTATACAAACACACACTGCATTATATACACACACACTATACAAACACACACTGCATTATACACACACACACACTATACAAACACACACTGCATTATATTATATACACACACTATACAAACACACACACTGCATTATATACACACACACACTATACAAACACACACTGCATTATATTATATACACACACTATACAAACACACACACTGCATTATATACACACACACACTATACAAACACACACACTATACAAACACACACACACTGCATTATATACAAACACACACTATACAAACACACACACTGCATTATATACACACACACTATACAAACACACACTGCATTATATACACACACACTATACAAACACACACTGCATTATATACACACACACTATACAAACACACACTGCATTATATACACACACACTATACAAACACACACACTATACAAACACACAGCTCCCCTGTCTAAACACACTGCATCCACTACACGTGGCATGTATATTTTGTGCATTTACCTTTAGAAATAGTTTTTTATTTTCCAAAATGGTAAATGTACAGAATATCTGCAAATTATATCGGCCTGAAAGTTCACAGGGTATCGGTATCTGCTCTAAAAAATCAATATCGGTCGATCCCTAATACACACACTGTCTAGGTGTATTTTTATATATATATATATATATATATATATATATATATATATATATATATATATATATATATATATATATATATATATATATATATATATATATATATATATATTAATATCAAATTACACGTAGACTGATACTGATTAAATATATATATATATATATATATATATATATATATAATTATATATATATTTATATATAATATGAAAAAATGTAAATACGTAAAAAAATAATTAAAAATAAGATATTAAAAATTATATAGATGTGTTTTATTTCGTTCTAACTGTATTGTGATAATATATATATATATATATATATACTGTTGTACTCGGGAGACTTCGCTGAACACAAATATTAGTGTTTCAAAACAGTAAAATGTATTACAACGATGATATCGCCAGTGAAAGTGACGTTTTTTGCATTTTTCCACGCACAAACAGCACTTACACGGATGATATTATTGCTGCAATACTTTTTACTGTTTTGAAACACAAATATTTGTGTTCAGCGAAGTCTCCCGAGTACAACAGTACCCCTCATGTACAGGTTTTATGGCGTTTTTAAAAATGACAGCGTCAAATATAAGGCTTGTGTTTCATTTTTTTCAGATTAAAATTCGCCAGAATGCTTACGTTGCCTTTATGACCCTATGGTAGCCCAAGAATGAAAATTACCCCTATGATGGCATACCATTTGCAATAGTAGACAACCCAAGGTATTGCAAATGGGGTATGTCCAGTCTTTTTTAGTAGCCACTTAGTCACAAACACTGGCCAAAATTGGCGTTTTTTGCATTTTTCACACACAAACAAATACTAACGCTAACTTTGGCCAGTGTTTGTGACCAAATGGCTACTAAAAAAGACTGGACCTACCCCATTTGCAATACCTTGGGTCGTCTACTATTGCAAATGGTATGCCATTATGGGTGTAAATTTATTTCCTGGGCTACTATACAGTCTCAAAGGCAACGTAACCAATCTGGCGAATTTCAATTTCAAATGTAACACGCTATATTTGACCCTGTAACTTCCCAAAACACCATAAAACCTGTACATTGGGGGTACTGTTTTACACGTGAGACTTTGCTGAATACAAATAATTGTATTTTATTGCAGTAAAAGCAAACAGTATTATGACATTGACAATTAAAATGTCATGTAGAACTAAAAAAATAACAAAAAAATCTTATTTTCTCCTATTTTTTTCATATTAAATTATGTTTCATAGCTAAATATTTGATATTAAATGAAAGCCCTGTTTCCCCTGAATAAAATGATATATAATAAGGGGGGGGTGCATTTAATATGAAAGAGGTGAATTACGGTTGGACAGACATATAGCGCAAATGCCAGGTTTTGTTTACATTTTGTTTTGTTCACAACTTGTACATTTGGCTCCGTCCTTAAGGGGTTAATATTAAAATACACTTAGACAGTGTATGTGTATTTATGTTTAAAGGACCTCGCGATCACATGGCCCAGGGGGGCTGAAACGGACAGAGGGGGACTCCCTGGGCTGCCAGGTGAGATCCCATGCCGGCGACCGAGTAAGTAAATAGGACGGCAGGGATGTGCTATGCTCCCCCCCCCCCACCATTTAGAGCCGGGTCCCCAAAGACAGCATAGCACACCTGCCATCCTTAAAGTGGCACTGTCATGCCGAACTTACCTTTCCTCAATCTCTTCCTCTTCTCCCCCTCTCTCAGGATCTGTTATTCTTTTCTTCCTGTCTTCTTTAGTTTTCTTTAAAATCATAAGACAAAGTAGGGACTCTTTGTCTTATGGAGGATTTCTCCGCTTGACCAGCTCAGACCAGCGGAGGAGCAAAGTGTGCTTCATTTCCGCTGGTCAGAGCAATTTTCCCATGATCCCTAGCTTTCCTCCCTGTTCCCACAATGCTTCCTGTCAGTATTGCCAAACGTCCTGTCACTTAGACAGAACGCCGGCAAAACTGCCGAATTGCATCCTAACAGAATGAGAAGAGTTTCTCCATTCGTGTTAGGATGCAATTCGGTACTTTGTTCGTATCGGAATTTCATTCTAATGAATGAAACTCCGATCCTATTCATTGCCGCGGCTGCATCTTGCAGCCGCTTAGTAGATAACTCCCTAATTCCCACGGTATCAGGGAGCCAGCTACTAAAAGGCTGAAAGACCTAAATTGGTCTTTCAGCCAAATTTACTAATACTAAGTAAAGATTACTTAGTATTAGTAAATAATATGCCCCTACTCGCTATACCGCGAGTAGGGGCATGTCTAGTAAGCGCTCACTGTAAAAAAAAAAAAAAAAAAAACCTAACCCCCCCCCCCCCGCGCGGGGGTTAAAGATGGGGGGGGGACCTACTGTCCTCCCCCCGGCCCCCACCCCTGCGCGGTGGGTGGGGGCCCTAATAAAACAATAAGGGGGGGGGACCTACTGTCCTCCCCCCCTGGCCCCCACATCTGCGCGGTGGGTGGGGGCCCTAATAAAACAATAAGGGGGGGGGGGACCTACTGTCCTCCCCCCTGCGCGGTGGGTGGGGGCCCTAATAAAACAATAAGGGGGGGGGGACCTACTGTCCTCCCCCCTGGCCCCCACCCATGGAGGGCACGCTGCGTACTAAAGCCTTGCCCCGCAATTAGGCTTAGAACACTCTGATTGGTTTAAGCCAATCAGAGTGCTCTGTGTCATTTTACACAGCGTGGGAAAATTCAAAAGAACTTTCCCACGCTTGTAAAATGACACAGAGCACTGTGATTGGATGGCTTGAAATCCATCCAATCACAGTGCTCTGTGTCATTTTACACAGCGTGGGAAAATTCCAAAGAACTGTTTACTGGACATGCCCCTACTCGCGGTATAGCGAGTAGGGGCATTGGGGAGATTTAAATCTCCCTTGTGCTATTATGGGGGTCATATTGACCCCCATAGAGTGAGGGAGGGACCTGGGGGGGGCTTATGAAGTGGTGGGGAGCACTGCTCCCTGACGCTTCTATCTTTACATATTACAAGGAGGGAGCTGCCCGCCGGTAGCTCCCTCCTTGTAATAAACTGAACGAACAAACGAACACTGATACTCAGTGTTAGTTTGTTCGTCTGATTTTTTCTATTCATTCATTCGTCTGTCTGATGAATGGGTGAAATTCCCGATCGCATGTCCAGGTGTTTCACTGGGCATGTGCGGGAATCTTACAGTCTGTCTAGTGTGGGCAGATGACGTGTCCCTCAGGGACTTCACCTACCCACACAAAGTTGGCGGCGCCCTGAATAAAGATCGGGGCAGAAGATAAAGAATAAAAAATAGGTAATGTGGGGGGCTTAGGGGGTGACTAGGGGACAATTGGATGTAGTGGAGGCGGGAGGGGGGTAAAAAAAAAAAAAAAAAAAACGGGATTCGGCATGACAGTGCCGCTTTAAGGGGTTAAAAGGGACACTGTAGGCACCAAAACAACTTCATCTAACTAACTACCCTCAGGGGCTTAGACTATTCTCAAAAGGTTTTAACCCTCAAGTTACCTCTAGCGGCAATATCCACCCCCACCCAAAGAGGCATCCAGCTTCTTAAATTTGACTTTCAGAAAGGCAGAGCCACCACTGATTGGCTGAGAGAGACCAGCGGACGCTCTCAGCCAAACAGCAGCGCTCCTGCCCGTTAGTACTCAGCACTTCCCAAAAATGACATTTCAGAAGCTAGATGTCGCCTGCTAGAGGAGTGAGCAAAGCCATGGTCGCTGGAGGCAACTTAAGTGTTAAAACGTTTGAGGATGGTTTAACCCCCTGAGGGAAGAGTGCTCCCAGGCACCATAACAACTTACTTTAGATTAAGTTTTTGTGCCTGGAGTGTCCCTTTAAGTGTCCTTCGTCTATGTGAAATTTTGGGAGTTATGCACACACCCGTTTGTATGTCTAAACAGATTTTTACAGACATATTGTATGGGTTCTGAAAGTTCCTGAACTTGCTCTTTATAAATCCTGTTCGCATCCGTTTCAACCAAGTTGAAAACCTAAGATCATGCAGTCTAAATTCATTACAACATACCCTTGGCTTATTACTTAGAGGTTTACAGATATTTGTTTTAAGTACCACTATTTATATTAATCTGCCAATATCCTGTTAATAATGCTACATAAACTAAGAACATTGCCTTACTGCATTAAATGTATTAAAATTACTTTGAATTTCATGTGGATTACAGAGCCTCGTCACTTACCCTAACGGTCACAGAACCTGGATTATGAAACTTCCAACCAGGAACCAAAATAGAATTTTCAAGTAGAACCGTAAACTGTCACTTCCGAACTAAACATCAAAAGACTCTACCTCGTGAAAATCCCCTACCCTCGTCACTTCTGGTGAGGGGAATCAGCTGGATCCTGTGCTGCACATGCGTGCTAGCACTCCTGCTACTCCTCCAGAGCAAGGTCCTGGAAGATAAGTAAAGCTAGTGTTACACTTTCATTAGTTAGTGCATTCACTAAGCTTAGGAGCACATTTAGGGTTAAGTGAGGGTTCAAATTAGGGTTAGGTAAACTACTTTAACCTCTCTCACATCTTATTCTAACCCGTGGGGTAAAAGTTAAATTAAACTGTGACATAAATCACAATTTAAAGATATTCCCCAGTGTGAAATATCACTAGATAAAAACTAACCACCTAAATCTAACCCTAATTTGAACCCTAACATTAACCCTAAATGTCTCATGTCCTAAACTTAGTGAATGCGCTAACTAAAATAAAAGTGTAAAACTAGCTTTACTTACCTTTCACGACCTTGCTCTGTTGGAGTAGCAGGAGTATTAGCACGCATGTGCAGAACATGATCCAGGCCAGGGGTCCTCAAACTCCGGCCCACCAGATGTTGCTGAAATTCAACTCCCATGATTCTCTGGCTATCTCTGCAATTCAAAGAATCATGGGAGTTGTAGTTCAGTAACATCTGGGGGCCGGAGTTTGAGGACCCATGCTCCAGCCGACTCCTCTTACCGGAAGTGATGAGAGTAGGGGATTTTCACAGGTAGGGAAATTTGGTGTCACAAGTGTCCATAGCAAGGCTCTCTGCGTTCAGCAGCCATATGGTTGGCGGACGCCATGTTGTGGTGGGCTACATTTCCCACCGTCACTGCTGTCAGCTGTCATTGGTATAAACCAAAGCGATATATAAAGAAATCTGAGTCTTAGGTTAGATAAGTGTGGATACGAAAAGGCCGCAGCTTCCAATATAAACATGGGGATCTCACGTTCACTACTTTAGTAACACTTCGTTAGGTATATGTGCCAGTAAACGGATGAAAGGTCTTTTGAAACTGGAACAAGGATCTTGTTAGTAAAGAGACACTCTACCCTCTAGGACCACTACAGTTTACAGTAGTGCAAAGAGACTCTGGTGCAAAGAGACTTTCCCTAAATTCTCAAAAATGCAAACACTATTTTTCTTTGAGAAGAGGTAGTGTTTAAAGTGTGCTCCATGACCACCCCTAGTGACAGTTACTCAGACAGCCAGGAGAGGTCCTTCCATTCTCTCCATGAAGATGACACTCTCCATAGAGATGCATTGAGCATTCTCAGAGCACAGCAAATGTTACACATGTAATATTAAAATGGCTGAGATTGTCTATTATGATGATCTCAGCATGGGAGGTGCGGCAACCGTTGCAAGATCTGTACAATGAGGGACTAAAGGTATGTAAAAGGTATGGTGGGCATAAATTTTACTTGAAACACACTTTGTTAGGAGTACATGTACAATCATGACACCATAACCACTACTATTGACTACTTACATGTTGAGGGCAGAGGACACTCCTGGCACATCGTTACAGTGTGCATAGTGGTTATGGTGCTTGGAATGTGACTTTAACAGGCTCCTCACTAACATGTGAATTGTTGAAATTTAAAACCCAAATATCAAAATTTAGGAAAAAAATAGCAGACCTGAAAAAATTCTCCAACTCAACAGCTTGGCTATTTTTGCGATCAATTCACTATTTAGACATATCATAGCAGGTCTGGCTTCATATTTACCTACCTTCTTTATCCATAGTGAAAGAAACATTTGTTGATACTTTCAAATAGATCAACTAACCTAAAATTTTTTGCACATTTTATAGTGAAGGAATTGTTGGAATTTAGAGAATATGTAGTTCTGGTTTGCTTTGGGTTTTTCCCCCTCTTTTTTTTTTTAGGTTTTCCCTTTTGAAACCTTGCCCTGCTTACTGGTAATGGGCCAAATGGTTTGCCCACTTCTCTGAGTCCCCCAGCTGTGAAAGCTTGGTGCCTTTTTCATTGCCATTCATTGGCAGAGAGTGCTAGTTGACAACTTTCATGCAATTAATGCAATTCCGCATTCCACTATAAGCACATCTAATGATATGCCAATGCTGTACTGTTCCAGGACAGTTCCCTGGTGTTCCCAGATGCATATCATTAGATGTGCTTCTTACTTTCCAGTTCCTTTTAAAGCAGGGGGTCCTCAAACTAAGGTCCACAGGCCGCATCCGGCCCGCCAGGGTCCTGAACCCGGCCCAAGCATTGAGGGACACCCGATGGGCCCTATATCTTCAGGGGCCCGGTCAGCGCTGCGGCCCTGCAATAGCGTGACCAGGCCCCTTTAAAAAAATTGCAGCCGCAAAGAAGTGCTTGGAGGAAGTGACGGCCGGTGGTCACTTCCTCCGCGTGGGAGGGAAGAAAGACAGGCTGCGAGGACGGAAGAGCCACACTAACTCCCATCAGCCACAGCAACCCTCCTGCAAAAAAAAAGGAAGAAAAAATTGCTGTGTATGTATGTATATCAGTATGTATGTCTGTGTGTATTTCAGTATGTATATGTGTCTGTGCGTGTGTGTATGTATGTCAGTATATGTTTGTATGTCTGTCTGTGTGTATGTATTTCAGTATGTATGTCAATATGTGTTTGTATGTCTGTGTATGTATGTCAGTATGTCTGTGTATGTATGTGTCTTATCTGTATGTATGTCTGTGTGTATGTCTGTCTGTGTGTGTGTATGTATATATGTCAATATGTGTCTATGTGTGTATGTATGTGTCTATCTGTATGTCTGTGTGCATGTATTTCAGTATGTATATATGTCTGTTTGTGTGTATGTATGTCAGTATGTGTTGTATGTATATATGTTTTTTTATGTATGTCAGTATGTATGTGTTTTTGTATGTATGTCAGTATCTGTATATCAGTCTGTGTGTATGTCTGTCTGTGTATATTTCTGTATGTGTGTATGTATGTCTGTGTGTGTGTATGTATGTCAGTATGTGTTTGTATGTCTGTCTGTGTGTAAGTATTTCAGTATGTGTTTGTATGTATGTCAGTATGTAAGTATGTCTGTGTATGTATTATGTCAGTATGGGTTTGTATGTATGTATTTCAGTATGTATGTCTGTGTGTGTTTATGTATGTATGTTAATATGTGTCTGTGCGTGTGTATGTATGTGTCTATCTGTATATCTGTGTGCATGTATTTCAGTATGTATATATGTCTGTTTGTGTGTATGTATGTCAGTATGTGTTATATGTATGTCAGTATCTGTATGTCAGTATGTGTGTATGTCTGTGTGTGTATTTCTGTGTATGTCTGTCTGTGTGTGTGTGTGTATGTATGTCAGTATGTGTTTGTATGTCTGTGTGTGTATGTCAGTATGTGTTTGTATGTATGTCTGTGTGTAAGTATTTCAGTATGTATGTGTATGTCTGTGTGTGTATATATCAGTATGTGTTTGTATGTGTATGTATGTATGTCAGTATGTAAGTATGTCTGTGTATGTATGTCAGTATGTGTTTGTATGTGTATGTATGTATGTATGTATGTATGTCAATATGTGTGTGTGTGTGTGTGTGTGTGTGTCTATCTGTATGTCCCTGTGCATGTATTTCAGTATGTATATGTCTTACTGTGTGTATTTCTGTATGTGTGTATGTATGTCAGTATGTGTTTGTCTGTATGTATTTCTGTCTGTGTGTATGTATTTCAATGTGTAAGTATGTATGTCAATATGTGTTTGTATGTATGTCTGTCTGTGTGTAAGTATTTCAGTATGTATGTGTATGTATTTCAGTATGTATGTCTGTGTGTGTATATATGTCAGTATGTGTTTGTATGTCTGTGTGTGTGTATGTCAGTGTATGTATTATGTCAGTATGTGTTTGTATGTGTGTCTGTCTGTCTGTATTTCAGTATGTATGTCAGAATGAATGTATGTATCTGTCTGTATGTGTCTATCTGTATGTTTGTATGTATGTCTTTGTGCATGTATTTCAGTATGTATATATGCCTGTGTATGTGTTTGTATTTATGTATATGTATGTATGTGTTTGTATATTTCAGTATGTATGTGTGTGTGTCTGTGTGTATGTATGTGTCTGTATTTCTGTATGTATGTGTATGTATGTATATGTTTGTCAGTATGTATGTATGTCCTTATGCGTGTTTTTTGTCTGTATGTATGCAAGTATGTGTCTGTGTGTTTGTATATGTCTATGTGTCTGTTTCAGTATGTATAGGAATTCGTTCAAATTTTTTTTCAAACTATAGTCTGGCCCCCAACAGTGTCTGAGGAAAAAAAGTTTATAGACCGGGGGCGGGGCCGGACCGCCATGCTGAGAGGTCGCATACAAGACGAGCTCCTGCAGACTAACGACATTAATACCTAAAAAAAAGCAAATAAACTACTCATCTGCAGTTAAGCAACAGCGGTCAAGGAGGTGCTGGAGCTGAGGCCACCCGGATTACAAGCATTTCGACCCCTGAGAAGGCACATCAGCACAGCTACATCTGAGGCCTACCCGAGCGGTGAGAGAGGTGGACGGGCGACTCCTCGCTATCCTGCCCTGCAGTTTCCCTTCGGAGCTCGGACGCCACGCGGTAAGGGCCCCGTATCCCCCCCCTTTGGACCGGTGGGGGTCATCCCGGTCCCAGGAGACTGTCTCCGCGAACTGTAATGCCTGGGTCTGAGAGGGCTCCCCGCAACCAAAATGGCGGAAGCAGCAGGCAAACCTGATATGGCGGCACAACCAGGGACCACCAGGTCTCAGCAGATCTGATTCCTCGAGGCTGTCCAGACAGTTGAACAGCAGAGGGGAGCCTCACTACAACGAAGTCACTGACTTACTGACCCACGGACGGGGATTCCCTTGCTCCTGCGGCAAAGTGCAGTCGGGACCTGCCACCCGGTCTATTACTATGCAACGCTGCCAACCCTGCTGACCTACACGACACCCTTGCATTTCAGCTGAATCCAGCAGAAGATCGAGCAGACAAAAGGGATCAAACACTGGGAGTGCACCCACCCCTCTTACCAATAGTCACGCTGGACTCACTCCTACTATGCCACAGACTCTGTAGATCGGGGTTTGGATGAGCACGAACTGCCAGGGGGACTCTCTCAAGGTCTGGGCTGCAGTCATAGGGGATGGCTCCTGTCACTCTTGCCATCTATGCAACCCGATGCTCTCTTTTAACAACTTGCACAGTTAAAACCACTTGCATAGCTTAAGCCTTGTCTATCATTTATTTTTATATTAATTTAGTTCTGCATTGAGTCATAGATACAAATTCAGCAAAGCAACTGTTTTAGCATATCTTGAAGCTTGATGTTTAACCTACTCTAACTACAACATAGCTAATCTAGCATTGTTAAGCATTAATAGTTGTATTTACTTTTACTCTGGCAATTTAACCGTTTAGTCAAGCTTGCTATAAAAATATAGAAAATTGTGCGAATCTTCATGCCACTGCCTAACTTTCGTAAATCCTGCAATACGCTGTAGTGGCGTCTGTTGATACCCTGTAACCACCTGCACAACAAAAATAAAGAATAAAAAAAAAAAAAAAAAGTTTATAGACCCCTGTTTTAAAGGATCACTATAGTGTCAGGAAAACAAACTTGTTTTACTCTTGCATGCTGGATGACCCTCAGCCGGCATTGCCACACTGACCATACCTCACTTTGGTTTCAGTGTCATCCGTCATGGTTGCCGAACCTGGCTTCCAGGCACCTAAGGGCCTACAAGCCTTGCTATGTACCGCATTGGCGGACTCGCTGCCTGAAGCCCTTGCTGCCATGCACGGAGACGCCCCTCCTGTTCCTGTGGGACCCACACCCAGCACCTCTGATGCTCGGGACTCCTACTCAGACGGCTCCCTCCGCTCTGTGGACATGGGCTCCGCATGCGAAAGACCTTGGACACGTCATGGCGCTGTCACTGGCAAGGCCACTAAAGTGAAAATGATCTGGAATGTAAAGTGTATTTCAATTTAATGGCCCAAGGGCAAATGTTCGGTGAAAATGCCAGCCAAACTAGCCAGATTGGTCTCCGGTTCTTGCGGTAACCCTGATGAAGACACATGCTCTGGGGCACCGGGCTATGACATCCTGAACGAATACCGAGCTGGCAGTTCAGGTAACGCATCACCCGGTGATGCACAACCCTCACGCTGTGTGAAAGAGACTTTCCTGGGCTCCCCTCCGACGGATTCGCTGAGGGTTGATGCTGACACCCCAGGAGAAATCTTGGACCCCTCTGATCACACGCTCTTTATCCAGGTCATCTCATACATCCTGCAGAATGGGCTCCCCCAGACCACATCGCGGAATTTCTCCATTATTGGTTTCGCCGCTCTTTGCACTAGGAGGTCCGGGCAAAACTTCAGAATGAATGCCCCCGTCCGACACTGCTGGATAAGGTGGCCCTTACCCCTGATTTTGACCTGGTGTTCACCACCTTCATGACGCGATCTGGGAAGGATCCTCGCAAGAGCCTGGATCAGGGCCTACGCTTAGCCCAGGATAAACTGCTCGATCTCAGTGGGCCATTGACATAAATTTTCCTTAAAGCAGATGATGCCCTACACGGCGGAGCTCTGGTGGCCGTCCATCTCCTTCAGGAGTGGGCTCAAAGGGCTAGTTGTCTCCTGGGCAATGCCAATGTGGCCCTCCACTCAGATCGATCGTCTGTCTGGACCATGGTTCGTCAACCTGGTCCCTACCGCCCACTAGTGGGCGTTTCAGGATTCCAGGTGGGCGGTAGGGATTTCCAGGTTGATAGTGCGGGCGGGTGCGAGCCGGCGGTACCCGTGCGACTGGGTACCGCTGTGACCATTTGCGGCTCCGGCCCGCGCGGTAAACCGCCGGGGCCGCCTTCCAAAGTGTCCATCGGGTGGCCCATGCTGTCAGGGCCACCCGATGGATGCGGATTGTAAGGGGGCCCGGTCATCGCTGGGCGCTCTAACTGCGTGACCGGGCCCCCTGTGATGACATCACAGAGCTGGGAGGAAGTGATTCCCCGGTCACTCCTCCCAGCTAAAACTGAGAGCCGCGCGGGAGGAACACCAGGGAGTCAGAGTGGGAACTCTGACTCCCATCCACCTGAGCCACCACTGGACCCCAGGAAAAGTCACCCTCCTGCACTTTAAAGGTAGGAAACAGGAGGGTGACTTAAATATAATGTTCGTGTTTGTTTGTGTGTGTGTCTTTGTAGGTATGTCGTGTGTGTGTGTGTGTCTTTGTATGTCTTGTGTGTGTGTGTGTGTGTGTCTGTCTGTATGTGTCTTTGTATGTATGTCTTGTGTGTGTGTGTATGTGTCTGTCTGTATATATATGTGTGTCTTGTCTTTGTATGTATGTGTCATTGTATGTGTGTCTTGTGTGTCTGCATGTGTGTGTGTCTATGTATGTCTTATATGTGTGTCTGCATGTGTGTGTGCATGTCTGTGTGTCTGTTTGTTTGTATGTGTGCCTGTCTGTTTGTATGTGTCGTGTGTGTGTGTGTCTTGTGTGTGTGTGTGTGTGTCGTATGTGTGTCTTGTGTGTGTGTGTCTGTTTGTTTGTTTGTATGTATGTGTCTTGTGTGTATGTGTGCCTGTCTGTGTCTTTGTGTGTGTAGTGTGTCTGTATGTGTGTTTGTGTGTCTTGTATGTGTGTCTGTCTGTTATAGTGGACTATAGTAAGTGGGCTACCTAGCTCAGCCTTCCTACTGGGCATTGCTATAAGGAAGGTTAAAAAATAGAAAAAGGGGGAAAAAAGGTGGGATGGGGAATTGAGGAGGGAGAGGAGATGAGCTGACGCACAAATGAGAAATCATATTATGCGCAAACAGAGAAGTCGTCTGAATATCTCTGAAAGAGACCTTCGTTTGTTCCTTACGAAAATCGAACCAGATATCAAATATTTAGTCTCGCAGCATCAACTTCAAGGATCTGATTAATCACTAGTAAAGGTAATTTCTATTTACTTTATTGTTTTCTCATTAAACTTTATAAAGTTAAAAACCTTATAAACCTGCATTAAGTAGAAATAAAAAGATAAATGTACGTACATTTTTTTTTTTTTAAACACCCTCCTTTCTTAAAAATATTCCGCATTTGCGCGAAAACTGGTGGGCGGTAAGGAAATTTTTTCAACCAAAAAGATGCATTAGTGGGCGGTAGGTAGAAAAGGCGCACCCAGGTCATCGGTCTCATACGACCGAATCGTGTGTCTTTTGGGGGACACATGGAGGCCTGGCAAGGCGATATTCGGATCCTGGCCGTACTTTGTCCTGGAATTGGACGCCACTTGTCTGGGCTGGGGTGCGGCTTGCGATGGCGTGGCGACAGGAGGACTCTGGACTCCGGAGGAGAAAACCCTTCATATCAAGTGTCTGGAAGTGATTGCGGGGTCATTCGCCATTCGAAGATTCACCAAAGGGATAAGTCATTGCTCGCTGCTTATATGCATGGACGATGTCTCAGTTGTCTGTTACATAAACCGGTTTGGAGGCTCCGTTCCTAACTTCTGTCGGATCTAACAAAGGATCTCTACCAGTATTGTCTGGACAAAAACTTATCGCTTGTAGCGGAATACCTTCCAGGCCGGGACAATCTAGTTGCGGGCTGTTTTTTCTCGACACTGGAGAGAGGCCAGCGATTGGCAACTACATCCTCCAGTGTTTCAGATGCTGAACTTCCTTTGAGGTTCCCTCCACCTGGATCTGTTCGCATCCAGGGTGAATCGCCAGACGGATTTATTCTACAGTTGGCTCCCGGATCTCCTCAGCGAAGCAGTGGACGCATTCCTCCAGGAATGGCCTCCCTCGGGGGCGTTTCCCCCCTTCTCCATGATTCTCCAGATGTTACATTGGATCAAGCTTCTGAGGACGTTCCCTCTCCTGATTGTGCTGCTTTGGAGGAGTCATGGTGGAGTTGTCGTGCAAAGACCCACTACTTCTGCCTGTCTCCAAGTTTCTCCTTCAGGATCCAGCAGGGAATCCACATCTGTTGGTATTAGAGGGCCGTCTGTCGCTGGTGGCCTGGACCGTTTCAGGGTTCCTGGGATGTGTCAGGCCTATCGACAACGGCTAGATAGTTACCAGACGAGTGTATCTACACGATTCTGGCGATTCTAGCATGTCTGGAGAGATGTTTGGATCCCTTTATGGCCCATATCATGGCCATCCTGAACTTCTTGGCTGAATTGTTTTCTCAGGGTAAGTCGTATAGGACTATTACGTCTTCCGATCGGCTATCTCGGTGGCTTGTGTGCCTTCTCAAGGTTTTGGTGTTGGTAAGGACACCTCGGTCTGCAGACTGCTTTGAGGTGTACGCCTTTTGAGACCCCCTGCTATTCCTCATTTTGGGCTGTCTTGCTGGTATTGTGCTTTCTTGAGGAATGGCCTGATAACGAGGAATTGACTCTGTGCCAGTTTTCCACTAAGCTGGCTCTACGTTTATGTCTTGTGTCTTTTTGTCGCGTTTCTGATGTTCGTGTTTTTGATATATAATCTTTCTCCTTTTCACTGGACGGTGTGTCTGTTTCTTTTTCAGGAAGAACAAAATCTAATTTGTCTTCTGTGTCGTATCCCTACTTTCCAGATAGACCACGACTCTGAGTAGCACGTTATCTACGGACATATATCTCCTTCACCTCGTCTTTTCATCCCTCTGACCATGGACAGCTATTGATTTCTTACGTATGACCTTTTAGGACTCAATGAAGTGATCTGGGTGCCAGGTCCCTCAGGTTTTAACCCTTCAGATGCAAACACAGCAGTTTCAGAGAAACTGCTATGTTTACATTTGGGGTTAAGCCAGCCTCTAGTGGCTGTCTTCCGGACAGCCACTAGAGGCGCATCTACGACGCTGGAGGCATATTATGCCTCCATCGCCCAGAGCGTCCATAGGAAAGCATTGAGAAATGCTTTCTTATGGACACTTTGAATGCGTGCGCGCGGCACTTGCCACGCATGCGCATTCGGCTTCGCTGACGTCAGCGGGGGAGGAGAGGTCACCAGCGCCGAGGGAGCCCAGCGCTGGAATAAGGTAAGCTGCTGAAGGGGTTTTAACCCCTTCAGCGCCACGGGAGGGGACCCTCAGGGCACTATAGTGTCAGGAAAACCACTTTGTTTTCCTGACACACTAGTGATCCTTTAATAATACATTTAGATCTGTTCCTTATGTGTTTAGATTGAGGGCACCCCTTTGTTTACAAATTTAGTTTAAAAAAACAAACAACTTTCCTGTAATCCAACTCCAGAATAGTCTACATTCTGCAGTTGATTCACCTTCTGTGAGATCATCAGTCATAATTATTATTGGCATTTATATATATCCAACTTATTTAAGCAGCACTTTACAATATTATTAATTGGGAATATAAAGAACAAACTATTACATATTTTGACAAGAAAAATAAATGGTTGCTTGATGATCTCTCTGTCAAATTCCATTCTTCACAAAGAGAAGACTTTGGGACATAGAATGCATGCATGGCAATTGCTGGGTTCCAGAAATCCAATGCTTCTCATATTGGGAAGTATTAGGACTGTTACGTCTCAACATGCTGTGCGTGATTACACTGAACATGAAATCCTTCAAAAATCAAGGAATCCCTGTAAAAATATAGGGAGGCTTGGGAAAAGAATGGTATACAATAGGATGGTGTCAGGATTACTATTTGATCCAGCACGTAAAATTGAATCACAGCAGGGACTAATAGGTAATGTCTTACCGGGCCTTAGAATGGCCGGACTAAACGTACCAGAGAAACGTCAGAATACTAGCCGAGGTCGGCGATACAGAAAGAAACAACGATTAGGGAAAGCCAGAAGTCAGGGATATCAGAATACAGGGAAGTCAATACAAAGACAAAGTCAATAACCAGAAGAAAACGCTCAGAAACACACTCTCGGACAACCACTAGGGAAACCAAGACAGGACAACGATGAAAAGGCATAAGGATTGACCGAAAATCTCTGACCGAAAATCGGCCTTTGACCCCAGAACGTGCACGCGCATCTCCCTCGTGACGTCCCTCGTGGATCCGCAGTAGCCGGCGTCCATCAGAATTGTGCAGGGGTCAGGTATACAGACGCATGGCCGCTGGGTGCAAATGCCGCAAGGTGAGGCTGAACAAGTTACAGATGGTTATTAGGTTGCGCCACAGTTTTTTTTTTTTTTAAATTTGTGTGTTCTAATAATTAATAATATAGTAAAAATTGTACTTACAGTAAAACAGCCAAACAGAAATGATTACAGTTTAAAATATGGGAATTGGTGGGAAGTCCATTTTTTGAGGTACTTGGATGATGAGGTGTAGATCTGTATTTGTGGAGGTCCTGGGAAGGTGATGTCTCTTGATCTTACAAGGAGAGTTGACACAAGATGTTGAACAGTATCCAGCGACTACGTGGCTTGACTCGTTAAACTGAGATCACTGACTGATTTCTTGGAGAGACAGGCAGAGACACACACACACAAACACCACCACCACCCCTCCTCCTGACTCCACTACATCTAATTGTCTCCTAATTGTCTCCCTAGTCACTCCCAAATGCCCCTAAGCTTACCTATTTTTTCATCCTTATTTTGTGTCTGGACCTAGGTCTTGAATGTAACACAGGAACTGCACTCAATCTTCCAACCTTAGAACCAGGGTGCAACCAGATCCAGGTTCAGCACCAAATCCCAAATGTGATACTTTAAAAGAAAGGATAAGGGCACTCCAAAGGTTCAATTTCAGGCAATTTATTGTCACCAGGATGTGCAAAAGAACGTTTCAACCAGTGTGGTCTTTATCAAGCTGGCAAATGTATGTGACAAACACAATTATATTGCACACATACTTACAACAATTAATCAATAATACTTATCAAATCAATCAGTGGAGTTAAATTAAATACACCCACCAATCGCTGTATGAATACAAAACGTGTAGGAGACTTCATAGCCAAATAAAAACATATGCAATGAAGCACATCTGAACAAAGTAATTGCTTGCCAAACATATTTGATTAATTAGATACAATCAAGCATATCTGTAAAAGAAGGGGAAAGGAATCATCCACCTAACACACTTGAGATGGAAGACACATGAAAAGGGCTTCAAAGTAATTAATACTATAGCAATACGCAGCGCATATGTAAACAAATTAATCAATTTAAAAAAATCTTTTGGCACAAAATAGAGTCTCCCACAATATATCATCCAACAGTAATTAGTGAACAATTTTTAATTTTTTTTTAACCGTTTTATTTCCTAAGCGCTCATCATAGAAATCTTTTTAAACAATAACAACCTTAAAGAAACTGCACAAATATCATATACCATAGCAGAATAATATCACAAGAAAAAAAGATATGAGTGATATCACAATATAATATTACAATTAATCCAATTTAAAGTGCAAAGACAATATTAAAGTGCAATTTATATTACAATTAAACAAAAGTGCTTTAGTTAATTCTTGAGATTGAACACATTTAAAGTGCAACAGACTAATTTAAAGTGCACAAAGTATTAACAATAAAGTGCATACAGATAATATAAAGTCAAAGAAAAGAAAAACGTTACCTGCGCTTTCTCCTTAATCCCTATGTATATTTAGACAAATGGAGGTCATTTAGTTGCTCCAATGGCCATTGGAGGGAATGCCCGCCTGCCAACGTCAAGGCAGACCCCCCTAAGCGGGTCCTAACACTGACCCTTCAGCCTGCTTCCTTGAGCTTCTGGCAAAGATATCTCTAATGAGACAGAAAGGGGTATTTTTTATATACACCCCTATACTTATTAACCCTTAATAGGGAACACATGGGATGGGTAGCAGCATTGTAACCAGGCTGTGTGATACAAAGTAAATACAAATACAAAAAGAGAAGTCCTGCGCTTAAGCAGCAAGGACTACAACACACATCAGCCCCAATATATAGTAAAAACCAAAGAAAAGAAAAACGTTACCTGCGCTTTCTCCTTAATCCCTATGTATATTTAGACAAATGGAGGTCATTTAGTTGCTCCAATGGCCATTGGAGGGAATGCCCGCCTGCCAACGTCAAGGCAGACCCCCCTAAGCGGGTCCTAACACTGACCCTTCAGCCTGCTTCCTTGAGCTTCTGGCAAAGATATCTCTAATGAGACAGAAAGGGGTATTTTTTATATACACCCCTATACTTATTAACCCTTAATAGGGAACACATGGGATGGGTAGCAGCATTGTAACCAGGCTGTGTGATAAAGTAAATACAAATACAAAAAGAGAAGTCCTGCGCTTAAGCAGCAAGGACTACAACACACATCAGCCCCAATATTTAGTAAAAACCAAAGAAAAGAAAAACGTTACCTGCGCTTTCTCCTTAATCCCTATGTATATTTAGACAAATGGAGGTCATTTAGTTGCTCCAATGGCCATTGGAGGGAATGCCCGCCTGCCAACGTCAAGGCAGACCCCCCTAAGCGGGTCCTAACACTGACCCTTCAGCCTGCTTCCTTGAGCTTCTGGCAAAGATATCTCTAATGAGACAGAAAGGGGTATTTTTTATATACACCCCTATACTTATTAACCCTTAATAGGGAACACATGGGATGGGTAGCAGCATTGTAACCAGACTAGTATAGGGGTGTATATAAAAAATACCCCTTTCTGTCTCATTAGAGATATCTTTGCCAGAAGCTCAAGGAAGCAGGCTGAAGGGTCAGTGTTAGGACCCGCTTAGGGGGGTCTGCCTTGACGTTGGCAGGCGGGCATTCCCTCCAATGGCCATTGGAGCAACTAAATGACCTCCATTTGTCTAAATATACATAGGGATTAAGGAGAAAGCGCAGGTAACGTTTTTCTTTTCTTTGGTTTTTACTATATATTGGGGCTGATGTGTGTTGTAGTCCTTGCTGCTTAAGCGCAGGACTTCTCTTTTTGTATTTGTAGATAATATAAAGTGCATAAAGCAACATATAGGAGCTATAAGCAATGCATCTTTACATGACACATAACACTGTGATTGGTTGATTAAAAGCAACCAATCAGAGAGTTATGAGTCAAATTACACAGCATGGGAAAATTCCAAAGAACTTTCCCACGCTGTGTAAAATGACTCCGAGCATTCTAATTGGTTGGATTTCAAGTCAACCAATCAGAGTGCTGTGACAGGTAAATGTAGAGACTTACCTGTCAGTATCTCCATTTACCTGTCAAAGCACTCTTATTGGCTGGCTTAAACCAACCAATCAGAGCGCTCTGAGCCTAATTGCAGTGCGTGGGAAGGGACCCCACCTGCAGCTCATAGGTAGGGGCCAGGGGGGGACAATAGGTCCCCACCCTTATTGTAATTTAGGGCCCCCACCTGCCACTCAGGGTGGGGGCCGGGGTGGTAGGACAATAGATCCCCCCCCATTTTCATTTGGGGCCCCACCCGCCGCTCATGGGTGGGGGCCCAGGGGGAATACAATAGGTCCCTCTCCCTTATTGTAATTTAGGGCCCCAACCGCCGATCAGGGGTGGGGGTCGGGGGGAAGGACAATAGGTCCCCCCCATTTTCATTTAGGACCCCCACCCACCGCTCATGAGTGGGGGCAGGGGGGAAAACAATAGGTTTTCCCCCCAATTTTCATTTAGGACCCCCACCCGCAGCTCACTAGGACACTATGGCACCCCTAGACTAGTTAAGAGATGCTGCACCATGGGGCCATTTATTGGGGGGGGAGGTTTATTTAAAAAAAATTTACAACAGTGAGCAGCCACAGTCTATTTACTAGCCACAGTCTATTTACTAGACATGCCCCTACTCGTGATATAGGGAGTAGGGGCAGATTAATTACTAATACCAAGTAATATTTACTTGGTATTAGTAAAGTTCGCTGAAAGAGCAATCTTGGTCCTTCAGCCTTTTGGTAAATACCGTGGGAATTAAGGAGCTATCTACTAAGCGACTGCAAGATGCAGCCGCGATCGGATCGGAATAAGCTGTCAGACAGATGGTGGGGGAGGCCCTAGCTTACTCTTACCCCCAATTCAGTCTCCCATTGGCAGCTTGTGAGTGGTTAAAATAAAAATGGGAGATGGTGAGCAGCCCACTCCCTAACCCCATTTCCTGGTCATAGGAAAAATGTGTGAAAAATAATGGGGTTCTAAAAAAAGGTTCCTCCTATGCATCTCACTCATGGAAAGTTACATTTATTTTATTTTAAACCAGTTAGCAGTAGTCAGAGCTCTTACAGTAGAAACTTTAGTGAACTTTAAAAGAAAAGAGAGGGGGTGGGGTAGAGGTGTGTGTGGTTGTACTGTCCTTGCTTATAATTAATTCAGCTATCATCTAGAAATTGATTTTACACAGTTAGATAAATACTAAAAGTTTGTTTTCATTTATTTTTACTTCCATCCTGTCAGCATGTTGTACTCTGGTAAAAATGAGCAAACTCCTGGCAGCATTTGGAGAATAGGGTTATGTATCAGAGCAGCAGAGCAGGTGCCTTTTTGCTCCAGTTGCTGGGCTACTCGGGATACAAGTAATATGTTGGTCCACCATGGATCTGTTAAAGGGACTCTCCAGTGCCAGGAAAACAAACCGTTTTCCTGGCACTGCAAGTCCCCTCTCCCTCCCACCCCCCATCTCAAGTTGCTGAAGGGACTTACCTGTATCCAGCGCCGATGTCCCTCGGCGCTGGGTCAGGGTTCGCCCATGCTCCTCCCCCGCCGACGTCCTATTGAGCATGCGCGGCCGCCGGCGGGGGAGACCTAATGCGCATTGCCTCGCACTAGACCTTCCCATAGGAAAGCGTTGAAAAATGCTTTCAATGTTTTCCTATGGGGATTTAAGCAACGCTGGAGGTCCTCACATAGCGTGAGGACGTCCAGCGACGTTATAGCACACTTTTCATGTGCTATAAACATGCAAGTGCCCTCTAGTGGCTGTCTAGTAGAGGAGGAGTTAACCCTGCAAGGTACTTATTGCAGTTTATGAAAACTGCAATAATTACACTTGCAGGGTTAAGGGCACTCCAATGGGCAGAAGTGGTCTGGGTGCCTGGAGTGTCCATTTAAGGAAATAACGAGGGACAAGTGTGCAAGACATAATCTACAGTACTCGGTATATGAATAATTTCAGATGAGAGAATGCACAGTATGGCCTAATAAGGGCTGGGTAGCACAATTTCTGCTGATGCATGGACCTCCCCTTGATCTGTAAAGCTGGCACAAATTCTTCCAAAAGACTTATCTTTCCCCCAAACTAAGCTTCAAATATTTGTTTTACCCAAATACAGGAATAGCATAATTTTACATTTGCATTTAGACCACACTATTCCAACATATCAAAATTGTATTGCCAACAGCCAGGGTTATTCACTAAACCAAGAATTGTTGGGAAATGATCATGAAAGAGCTTTACGTGATTTTCATTTTATATATATATATATATAATTATTTTTTTATTTTAATTCAGCTGTTTTTTTTTACCTATAAGGTGAAACTGTTAGGTCACTTCCTGGTTGAAGGACTAACCCAATAATCCGTATCCATGGCAATCGTAAACAAGCAATATTCAAGATATCAACCTGCGTCTACACTGGCTATTACCATAGCAACAAGTCACGCATTATTTGCCCTTAAGCAAGATGTCAGCTATGGCTTTTTTAGGATAATGGGTAAGTCTCCAGTGCCATACAATGTGCTGACTCTCTCCCAGATTCCCTCAGGTGTAAATGATGGCTGCGGAGAAGAGACGTGCGGTCGGAGGCTCTCCGGTCCCACGGCCTTCCCCTGGCCCCGCTAACGAGACTGAGTTCCTGGCCCAAACAGGGACCCGAGACATGCTGAGAGAGGCCGTGCTGAAGCTCGTGGAAGCCAGGCCGGAGGAACCAGCAGCTTTCCTGGCAGATTACTTCGAGAAGCTGGGGCATGATTCGGCTGAAGGAACAGTTTTGATCGGGGACCACGGATCACATCTACTGGGGCAGCAACGCCTGGGGCGGGCCATGTGGTACCTGAAACTGGCCCATCACTCTCAGAGGTCCGGATAGCCAGCTGGCATGGCAGGAAGGCGGGGGCCGGGGAGGGGGCTCCGTGTGCTGCATCCTTAGAGCCATCTACAGGGATGAGCCTTAGTCAGAGGGCGGCCTGGCCTGGGTAGGAGAGTCAGGAGCCTGGATCCGCTCACTCACTTATGGAGTGGGCACCATTACGGTGAATGGTAGAGAGCATTGACACTTGGCTGGTCACACCCTTGACATAGAGATGACGGAGGGGAAACAAAGACCTGACAAAGGGGAAAACAAAACCAAAAACACGTATTGGGTATTAGATGCACAGTATTGTATTAAATATTTTCGCTATTGATGATCCAATTGTAGAGACAAAATTATAATTTGGAAGGCCAGGGGAACATAAGGTCAGATAAGTGTATTAATCCCTAAAAATAGCTGAGATATAGTGTGGAAGGTACCGTAGTTAGGAAAAATTATTTAGCGCTTCTCATGCAAGTCCAGAATTTAAATCAAGGTCCCTAGATGTAATTATATACAAAAAAAAAAAGTAGAGATATATTAACATATGTACAATATTAGATTGAGGGGGAAGTCTAAGCTGAAGGAGATCAAGGGATATGGGGTGTGGGGGGAACTGTAGAAAAAAAACATGTTTTTAAGTTGATAGAGATGGGTCAAGTAAGCCACATAACATAATCCATCATGACTATTTTGATGGGGGAATTTTATATTCTGCCTATAATTTTCGTGAAAGTTTCTAAATGTTAATTTTAACATAGGCACCAAGACAACATAATTTAGTCATTTTGGCATATAGATCACGTCCCTGTAGTCTTGCTGCTCACATTTCTGTCATTCAGGAATTAAATCGGTTTGTTTATGCAACCTTAGTCACCATTCTATGCGAAAATACCTAGTTTGTCTGATTGTTGCAAATACTATGTTGCAACAATCTGACAAATTTAGTATTTTCTAAAACTTTTTGCCACAAGTATTATCTCTAAACTTTTTTCATTGAATACTGCTATAGAGGCAGGCAGATACAATATAATTATTCCTTTATTATTATTTTATAATTATCATTCCTTTGTAATTAATCAGTCTGAATTCTACTACGATTTACTGCCTCAAGCATTTAGCTGTACCTGGATGTTTAGAGGGTTTGATTTAGACCTCAATAGACATTTCAAATCTTAGTGTCCGACTCTCTGTGAGAATCTACCCCCTAATATATAGCAAGGGTCCAATATCTTGAAATCTAATATATTTTGATGTACTTTTCAAATTGATTTATTTATGAACTTAATGGTTTGCTATCATCTTGAGTCATTTCTATCAGTTTTCTTTGAACGCACGTGCACAGGGTATTTTTATTTTATTTTTTTCGTAAGATTTTATAAAGTATTTTTTTTTTAAATTTTCATTTATGAATTTCTAAGTTAACCACTCTTCCTTGAATATCCTTTAGGGTACTTTTCTGTGGAGTTCTCCCCCTTCAGGGTTGCTTTCCATTTGTTTTTTCTACTATCCACACTCTCTCTTACCAATTCCCAATTGAAAATTTAAACTTCATTAAACAGACTATAGTTCTTCTGTTAGTCTGTTCTCTGTATATTTTAAAGGAATACTTTAAACCACTCAAAACCTTTTGGCTTAATGAACTGGTTTTGGTGTACAGATCATTACCTAGTAGTCACACATATAAAGGGAAGATATAGGCACCATACCACATAAGCTAAATGTAGTTGATATGGTGCTAGGTGAGCCCCTCTCACCTCAAGGGATGAAACTATTCTTAAATGGTTTTAAACCCCAAGTTGTCTCCAGCACCGATTTCAACTCGGGCAGCATCTGGCTTCTGAAATTTAAATTTCAGCCAAACGGTGACTCCCCATTTATAAAACTGGCTTGAAAAGAAACTTCCCTTTTTCAAGCCACTTTTATGAATAGGGAGTCACTGATTGGATGAGAGTATCAGTTGACCACTCTCAGCTATCAGCGGCGCCCATGCCTGGTGACACTCTGTGCTTCCTGAAACTGACATTTCAGAAGCCAGCGGAATTGAGATGGGTGCTGGAAGCAACTCTGGGGATAAACTGTTTGTGAACGGTTTAACCTATGCGGTAAGAGAGCGCCCCCAGGGCCTTCTGGCATCATAACCTAATTTAGACTATGTTGTTATGGTGCCTGGAGTGCTGTTTGGAGAAATATTGCAGTGCTAAGTCTGCCTCCAGTGGCTGTCTACCAGACAGCCACTAGAGGCACTTCCGGAATGTTACCGGACTTTTGAACCGCTGACACTGGATGTCCTCACACTCTGAATGAGGACATCCAGCGTCAGCTATTTCACCATAGGAAAGCATTGATAGAAGGGCCTAATGCCAGTGTGCCGCGACCCAGTGCTGAGGGACAGAATTGCCACTGGTTGCTCAGTTTGTGTGACAATAGTTGTTTATAATAACCATGATGAGTGTGTGCGTGTGTATATATTAATAACCTTGATGTGTGTGTGTGTGTGTAATTTTTTTTATTTTGGCAATATTGCATAAAAAAATGTTTAGAAGTTCATTCACTAAATGGTGAATTGTAGTAAACTGAAAACCATTTAGCTGGAAATCAAAACTTGGTTTTATTTGCTCAGGTTTTTCAAATTCAATGTACCCCAAAAGCAAATAGGAGATTAAAGTTTCCCATAATCTGCTACAATGGACACCATGGGAGTTAAGTCTGATAAGGTGTCCAAAGACATTAAAGAGGAGAAGTGGATTGTGCTTGCTGTTCCACTGGTTTCCATGGTGACTACCCCACTTCTAGTATTCTGAACCACTTTTTAGATAAAAAATAGTTTTTATTCATAACCCCCAATATATTTTCAGAATAAAAAGCATGTAAAAATTGTGTGCAATTAAAAGTTTGCTGGTCCTAGTAAGTTATAGTTCTCTTTCTATAAACAGGACTGCTTTTAACAACAACCTCAACATTGCATATGACTGCTTGAGTGCAGGAGGAAAGAAAAGGAAGCCTGGCCTTAATGGGAAAAGTTACAGTGAAGTATTGCGAAGAATATGCCGGGAAGGTGACCTCCCTGAGGAAATCTCCTCTTCTCTCCTGAAGAGGATACAGTGCCGAGACCACGAAGCTGTGCCATTTGACGTTTTCCGATATGGTGTGCTAACATGCTTTGTGCTGTTGGAATTTATGTGCAAAGCGGAAACGTTGTTCAGTATCCTAGATGGGAATGGCCAGGCTGATAAAAGTCTATGTCAAGCTGTGCTGGAAACCCTTGAAGAGGCTTTGGTTGCCAGTGACATTTGTATCCCAGCCAGCTACCTGGAAGCAGGCTCAAAACTGGGACCCGACTGTTTGGCTGTAGTCATGGATAGGGCTTTTTTGAATAGGGATTCTGGCATCACTATGACCTTACAGGAGTTTTTAATGGATGCCTCTGCCTTGTTCCTTGAAAAAGTGAAGTCTGTTCAATGATGACTGCTGTCTGATCATTTTACTCTAGATATGATTTAATAGTCAATAGGAAAATCTAAATGTTGTCCATGCACATGGCTTGGAACAATTAAAGAGGTATAGACTAGGCATAGACAACCTTCGCACTGCAGATGTTTTGGACTACACCTCCCATGATGCTTTGCCAGCATTATGTGTTAGAGCATTATGGGGGTTGTAGTTCACAACACCTGGAGTGTCGAAAGTTGCCTATTCCTGGCATAGACTATGGTATTTTTTTTTTTAAACTTGCTGCTTCCCGTTTCAAGCTGCAAATATACCATATGATTTCATAATGCAATGAATGAAATGTTATCTTGTCTGTTAGTATTAATTATATTTGCATGAAACACCATGGCTGTTCCATGGCAAGCATCCCTATTTAATTGTACTTTGCAATGTTGAAAACATGTTGAATATATACCAAGTAGTAATATAGCTTGAGTGACCATTAAATTATAATAAAACATGTTTTATAACTCAGAAACCAAATTCACATCCTTTATAGTTTGTTTATGTTTTTAACTTGCACTTTATTGAAGTTTTGGACAAATATACAACAAAGGAGACATAACCGCCCAGTTTTTTTTCTTGATCTAGTATCCCTCCCTTTCACAGCAGTTTGCAAGGAGTCTGCTTCATCACGGTTAGATATTATTATTATATAATCACCTGGTCAATAATTTTTTTAGGCCCAGCCAGGGACCAGCCTCCAATTTACAAAGACCCAGAAAATAGCATATGTGAGAGTCACTAGCCTGAGTACCGCCTTTGGTGACCAGCAGGTGTCCTAACTCCTCCCTGAGTAGTTGAAAGCAGTCCATTGGATATATGGGGCCGAGCCATGGCTAAGCCTCTTTTGCAGATGATCCAGTAAATGACAATTATGTAAGGTGACTGTAACGGACCGTTTTGCACACAAGGTTAAAAACCGTTTAGGCGATATTCCCCTTTTCAGATGCACAGGCAGCTACTGCAATCACCAATCTCCCGAATTGCAAACACATGAATTCACCGAACTGGAACCAGGGGAATACTCCAAACTCCCGAACAGGAAACACATGAATGCTGTAAACAGCCAAACAGGAAAAACCATTCGAACAGCTTACACTCCTGGCAGTCGCACTGTAACAGCATACAATCCAATTCCCCCCAAGAACGAGACGACACTTCGTTTGAGGGTCAAGCAGAACTGATTTACTGGGGCTACCTTTTATGCAGGTCTCCCACCTGGTGGACACTCCCCTAGGGGACCAGATGGAAGACTGGGAAACATATTGGACATTGACCAATCACAAGCTTACAATCCCACAATGCATCACAATCCCTCCTCTCTGTCCTGGAGATAACTGGGAAGTAATCCAATTATCTCCAAGGACAGAGACAAAACTCCATTAACCACATGGTAGACAAAGGACAATAAAATACATAAAATTACATATTGTTACATTTATCACATAGAACACACACATTCTACCCATCCCCAGATCTGAGCGCACACCACCACCGGATGGTGCCCAGATCACATACATACAGTTCAATCGCCATGGAGCCAAAGTCTTTCATACAGTCTTTCAGTATACGGCTGGGCTCCATGGCATAGCTATCTGGGGTAGCATGGCTTTAACAGTCCGCAGAAAGGCACGAACCAACCTTTCTGCAGGGAAAAAGAACAGTGTTAAACATGGGGCCATAGTCCAGTGGCAGGAGGCGGGTGACCAGGCTCCTCTAGTGGCCAGTGGCGAGGTTGGTTCCGCCACAGCGACTACCTGGGTTTGCCTCTTTTATGCATACCACTATGTCTAGGGTCTGTTTTAAACCTTCACCCCACTGGTGATGACGGATGGCATATGGGGTACAGATAAAAGCCTATAGTTTATACAGTTTTGACTGTTAGTTTAAATCCCCATTTTCCACTGAAAAACAGGCCTGCTGCAGTTCAGGCAAATACAGTAGTAATTTAGATTAACTACTAGTGTAAGTACCTGGGTTTGTGTTCTTTTGGCTCCTCCCAGTTTCTTTCCCTGGACATCCTTCTACCCAGTGGCGTACTAAGAGAGGGGGGGGTGGCGGTCTGGTGCCATCAGGTAGGGCGGTGCCACCAGGGCTGGCCAGGCTTGGGGTTCAGTGAGCTGTGTGGCTGCACCAGGTGCCATAGCAGCAGGGGCGCCGGGCAGCCGACACAGCTCACACGCAGGGCCTGGGAGCAGGAGCAGGAGACCTGCACAGAGATTTGGGGGTGGATCCAAGCCGGATGTGGAGGCGGAGCAAAATGCAGCCTCATACTGCTGCACACAGAGGGGAAGCAGGAAGGAGTCCCTGCTTCCCCAACGACAGCACAGGAGGGACTGAATCCACTCCTCCTCCAGCCCAAGCTGACTGTAAGTGAGACTGTGTGTGTGATTGTCTGCCTGTGTGTGTGTGTGTGTGTGTGTGTGTGTGACTGCCTGTGATTGTCTGTGTGACTGTGTGTGTGATTGTCTGCCTGTGATTGACTGTGTGTGTGTGACTGTCTGCCTGTGTGTGACTGCCTGCCTGTGTGTGACTGCCTGTATGTGTGTGTGAGACTGTCTGCCTGTGTGTGTGTGTGACTGTGTGACTGTCTGCCTGTAATTGTGGGTGTGTGTGTGAGTCTGTCTCTGACTGTATGTGACTGTCTGACTGATTGTGTGTGTGTGTGTGTGTGAGACTGTCTGCCTCTGATTGTGTGTATGTGTGTAACTGTCTGCCTGTGATTTTGGGGGTGTGTGACTGTCTGTGAATCTGTGTGTGTATGTGTGACTCTCTGCCTGTGTGATTGCCTGCGTGTTTGACTGTCTGCCTGTAACTGTGTGTGAGTGACTGTATGTGGGACTGTGTGCATCTGACTGTGTCTGACGGTCTTCGTACTGCAGTGAGCCGGCAGCCAGGATATGATGTCATCACAGCCTCAGCGTCATTACAGGGCGTGTGATGGACCTGTGCAGAAAGAGCACAGAGATCCCAGCAGCAACCACTGACCACCAGGGACTGAGGATCTCCAGCCCTTCTAGAGCAAGGTTTGGGAGGCTGGGTGGACCTCTTATTTATTAAATATGTGTATGTATGTAATGTTTGTGTGCGTATGGGATTGTGTGTCTGTGATTGTATGTGTGTGGGTCAGTGATTGTGTAAATCTGTGATTGTGTGTATCTCTGCGTATGTGTTTAGTAGATAGCTCCTTTATTTCCTGTCCTTAAATATTGCAATCCCACATAAGGATAACAAATAAGGGATTTATCTACTAAACAACTGAAAATAAGAAAAGGGCGTTTTTTTTTAAATCCTTTAGCTGTTTAGTAGATCATTCCCTGAATTGGTGCCCGTATGTGAGATTTCCATATTTAAAGATACCAAACGAGGGTGCTGTTTAGCAGATAGCACCTTATTTAGTGTCCTTAAATATGGCAATCCCACAAAGGATAGCAAATAGAGGAGTTATCTGCTAAACAAAGATTAAAATTAAAGGGACACTATAGTGTTTTCCTGACACTATAGTACCCTGAGGGTGCCCCCACCCTCAGGGTCCCCCTCCCGCGGTGCTGAAGGGGTTAAAACCCCTTCAGCTACTCACCCTTTTCCCCCACCGAGCTCCCTTACCTCTCCTCCCCCGCCGACATCAGCATCCTTGTCTGACGTCACAGGCGCCGAATGCGCATGTGCGGCATTGCCGCGCTCGCATTCAAAGTGTCCATGGGAAAGCATTTTTCAATGCTTTCCTATGGACGCTCTGCATGATTGAGGCATAATATGCCTCAATCATTGCCGATGCCCCTTTAGTGGCTGTCCGGAAGACAGCCACTAGAGGCTGGCTTAACCCCAGATGTAAACATAGCAGTTTCATTGAGCTGAAGTGGTCTGGGTGACTATAGTGTCCCTTTAAGAGGTGTCAGCCAGCCCACAACAAGAAATCTGGGTGGCTAATGTGAATTATATGCAAATGTGTAGTCAGATGCCAGCATGCAGAACACAGCATGCTGGCATCAGACAGCCAACGGCAGCATATTACCCCATCCCCTAGTGAGAAGTTTTACTGCTCCCCCTCCTGTTTTGACTGTGGTATCTTATGTGCCCCCCCATATATATTGTTCCTAGAGTCGCCACGATGTCTGCATGTGTGTCAATGTGTATCTGTGTGTGACTGTGTTTGTGTGTATATGTATCTGCATGTCCGTGTATGTGTATATGTGCAGACATCTAAAAATCTCGCCAACACTACACACAAATACACTCATGCATTTCAACATCAACACTACATACAAACCCCACCATTATATATAACCACACCACTGCATTCAAATACCACACAACATACAAATGCAGGCTTGCATTCAAACGCCAACACTAGATACAAACACACCGCTACATTCACTCACATATACTCCATACAAAAACATGCATACATTCAAACACACAAACACTATACATAATACATAAAAATTAATTGAGCCCCCCTCAACTTTAAATCTAAAAACAACCAAAATATTTATTTTTAGGTATATTTTTGCGGGGCAAAAATAGGACCCGCCCCGGGTGCCAAATGCTCTAGGTACGCCCCTGCTTCTACCAAATAGGTCACAAAGGTAAGTTTATACATTCATTTTACAAAAAAAAGAGATGCTAATGAATATCCTGGCTGTATAAAGTCTGCCTGAATATCACAGCCTTGAAGGCAGAGAAGAGGTCAATACCCATGGCAATAAAAAGCTTCCCTGGGGGGGATTATTGAAGTACACACATGTATGTCATTGCTTTAAAAGCCTGACTCTAAGTCTTTGCAGACAATTCCTATCAAGGCATGTGGCATTGATTACTGTTATCTGTGTATTTTAGCACATAAGCAGGTTTCTTTCTTATCTAAATCAGCATATAAGACCAAGATAGCCTCTCTGTATGAACTGGTGTAAAGAGACAGCCTCATTATATGTGACTGATATTATCACTGTGTATGAGCTGGTGTGAAGCACAACATCAATGTGTGTCTATTATATGCTCTTTGTATGAACTGCTATGAGGACACAGCCTCAATGTACGAATCTGTGTGAAGCACAGTTTCAGTATGTGTCTACTATATGTTCTATGTACAGTTGTAATCAAAATTTTCAATCCCATTGAACGTTTATTATCAAAATGTATAGACTTTCAGCTGTTTGCAATGAACAAATCAAACAAAAGCAATTGAAATAGTTCAATACGATTGCTTCAATTGGTTTCCCCCCAAATTCAACTGAAAATGCAACTTATGACATCTCCAGTCTCAAAATTATTCAAGCCCTAAATAGAATCCCCCACAACAACACAAATATGCAAATGTGTTGTCCCAAGCACACCTCATACAGCAGGTGTGCTTGAGCTGGGACACTTGAAATACCTGGACTGGCTAGGGGTTTGTTGAGTGTTACGTTTGACTGCACGTTAGAAATATAGCTAAATCAAAAGAATGGTCCACAAATTTAAGACGAGCTCATCGCCATTCACAAACAAGGAACAAAAAATAGTGAAGGAACTAAGACACCATTGGAAGCATAGTTCGCAAGTTCAAAGTTGAAGGAACAGTGGTTATACTACCTGGATGATGTAGAAAAATGAAGCTATCAAAGGCTGCAACCAGATTTATTTTATATTCTTTTTTTTTGTTGCGCACAGATTAACATATAGGTATGTATTAGCATGTAGGTGAGGACATAAAAAAGAAGAACTTCATGTTTGGGTAACATAACATATCAAGAATACTGCTCATTTTAGATAAAAGAAACATAAAGAGAGGATGTTCAAAACACAATTCTGGTAGATCAAACAAAAAGACTAGGAGATATCAATACCACTAGCTAGTTAAATGGGCTATAGCAGATGATCAATATGAGCACAAAACAAGCTAAGACATGTCAAGCATAGTGCAAATATACCAATAATAATGCTCTTGGTTAGGTCTGTGAACCCGTCATTTGATGCTTAGAGTTGGCATGTCCCAGCTTCCATCTCAATCTGGCCATCTAAGGAGACCTCTCCATGTGGTCCAGGTCATTCGGCAGTGCAGCTTAGCTTTCCCCAGGACATTGATCAAAGCAAATTGATGCGGTCCCACAGACCTGGAGGCCTGGTTTGTATGTTGCCAGATCAGGTAGGTTGTGCTGGGGATAGGGACACTTGTCTCTCACTTGTTGCCAGCACGAGTGCCCAAACGATGAGATGCCGCAGTTTGCCTGTCGCTCCTTTTCCTCCTCAACTCCACCCTGAGAACATGTTGTAGATGCCAGTGAGAGCTAAGAACTTTCAGTTTGCTACCTGGTGCTACTTGCATTATCCCGCTAAAGACTTTCTGTTTGCTGGTCCTGCTTGGACTATCCTGCTAAAAACTTTCCATTTGCTTCCTGATCCTGGCCCTGCACGGCCTTGCCCCTGAAATTTCCTGCCTATTGTGACTTAAGTTTCAGAGACTTTCCATTAAGTCACTTTACTTTGTCCTTTCTCTGCATATCAAGCCCTTTCACTCCAATCCGTTACAGAACAACCGAGTCAAATCATGCAGCTAATCATGCAGATGCTTTAAATGTCCTGACATGCCAAGTGATTTCATTGGGTCAAACTGTCCAAGATCTGCAAGCAGGGAAAATGCAATTTCCCTGTCCTTAAATTGCAATGATGATGTCATTGCCCCCTTATCCAACACATCTGATTCTGCTTCCAGATGATGAACCCCAAGTTCCATTAACTGAACATTTCTCAGGAGAAAGGAATCAATTTGAAGCTTTCATCATGTCCTGTCAGTTGCTGTTTACCTTAAAACCCAGCACACATGACATCAACCTTACAAAAGTCCTGTCTGTGATTTCTCTCCTATCAGGGGAACCCAGAACATGAGCCCATCATCTTCTTTGAAACTAAAGCACTCTTTTGAATATTTGGGATCTCTTTTGATTAGCTATGGATGCACTTTATGAGAATCCCAATAAAATACAATCTCTTAAAACAAAGAGGCCTGTAGAGGAATACATCACAGATGTTTGGCATGTTGCAGCTGAAACCACTTGGAATGGACTTGCCCATGTCAGGGTAACTGACACTTTGGAGGAACTCACACAGCTGCTCATAGATGCTTAAAGTGCTGTTCTGAATCCAAAATAGCCAAACTGGAAATATTCCAGTTTGTCTACTTTCTCAATTTAAGGGCACCCCATGCACAGAGCCATGGTGAAAAGCTCATGAATGGGGACGAGGGCAATGCCAGGTGTTTAGCACAATACAATCTAGGACACCAGAGGACAAGAGAGACCGGGCTGGGAGAGGGTGTTCTGTAAGCTGTTTGTGGTGTTGCATAATTGTGGTTAGGCTGCCTGTGGTGTTGGGTGTATATGTGTATGTGTAGGCTGCTTGTAGTATAGTGTGTATGTAGGGATGCTGCTTGTGGTGTTGCATGTGTGGTTGAGTGTGTGAATGTAGCTGTTTGTGGTTTAGTGTGTGACGAGGGCTGTGAGATGGGGTTAGTGCTGTAATATACGTATTGATATGGGTTGTAATATTTGTGTGGGGATAATATGGACTGTGGTGTGTGTGTGTGTGTGTAATCATAGGGGCTGTAGTATGTGTTTGTAGAGGGATAGGGGTGCAGTGTCAAAGTATAGGGCTGTTGTGTAAGGGGATGTAGACTGTAGTAATGAGAAACTGTATGGTATGGGAAGGATAGGGTCTCTAGTGTAGGAGGGTAAGGGCTGTAATGTAGAAAGGATGGGGCATAAAAATAAATATTAATAAAGTTAAATACATTTCCCCCTTCGTTTTGTTTATCTGGTACAGGGAGGGGGGAAATTGATCCCTGGTAGTCCAGTGGGCTAATTATTTGTTTAGCACCCCCAGTGGATGCAGACCACTTGTAGTGCACCCTCAGGCTGACCCTAGTGAAGATCCAGAGCATTGCCATGGTAGTACTCTATAGCAGTGGCCCATTTCCATAAGTTGTACCCCTGATATTAGTAGTGAAATGTTTGTAATGAATATAGTTGTGTTATTTCAAATTTATGTTTTTCTCTTTTCTCGTCCTCGTCTGCACAGGCTCCCCTGCTCCTCCTGTCCCAGGTGCAGGGCCAGACTGGCCCACCGGGATACCGGGAAATTTCCTGGTGGGCCGTCGGCACCTGGGGCCGGGGTGACCTGCGGCCGCAGGGAGAACTTGAATGGCGGCCGCAGGGGAAGCTCTTCTTGTGGCCCCTGGGGGAGCAGGCTGTTCTGTCTCTGCTCCCCCTGCCCTCGCGGGCTAGAAAGAGACCGGGGCCGGAATATGACGTCATATTCCGGCCCCGGTCTCATTAAGCTGCACGCGAGGGAGGGGGAGCAGAGACGGAACAGCCTGCTCCCCCAGAGGCCACAAGAAGAGCTTCCCCTGCGGCCGCCATTCAAGTTCTCCCTGCGGCCGCAGGTCACCTATCAGTCTGCCCACCCACACAGGTAGCAACAAGTATGTATGTCAGTGTGTGTGTGTGTCTGTGTCATGCTGTGTGTGTGTGTCTGTCTGTGTCATGCTGTGTGTGTCTGTGTCATGCTGTGTGTGTGTGTCTGTGTCATGCTGTGTGTGTGTGTCTGTCTGTGTCATGCTGTGTGTGTGTGTCTGTCTGTCTGTGTCATGCTGTGTGTGTGTCTGTCTGTGTCATGCTGTGTGTGTGTGTGTGTGTCATGGTGTGTGTGTCTGTGTCATGGTGTGTGTGTCTGTGTCATGGTGTGTGTGTCTGTGTCGTGTGTGTGTGTCTGTGTCGTGTGTGTGTCTGTGTCGTGTGTGTGTGTCTGTGTCACGGTGTGTCTGTGTCATGCTGTGTGTCTGTCTGTGTCATGCTGTGTGTGTGTCTGTCTGTGTCATGCTGTGTGTGTGTGTCTCATGCTTTGTGTGTGTGTGTCTGTCATGCTGTGTGTTTGTCTGTGTCATGCTGTGTGTTTGTCTGTGTCATGCTGTGTGTGTGTCTGTCTGTGTCATGCTGTGTGTGTGTGTGTCTGTCATGCTGTGTGTGTGTGTCTGTCTGTGTCATGCTGTGTGTGTGTCTGTCTGTGTCATGCTGTGTGTGTGTCTGTCTGTGTCATGATGTGTGTCTGTCTGTGTCATGATGTGTGTGTCTGTGTCATGCTGTGTGTGTGTGTGTCTGTGTCATGCTGTGTGTGTGTCTGTGTCATGCTGTGTGTGTGTGTGTCTGTGTCATGCTGTGTGTGTGTGTCTGTCTCATGCTGTGTGTGTCTGTCTGTGTCATGCTGTGTGTGTGTGTCTGTGTCATGCTGTGTGTGTGTGTCTGTCTCATGCTGTGTGTGTCTGTCTGTGTCATGCTGTGTGTGTCTGTCTGTGTCATGCTGTGTGTGTGTGTGTCTGTCTGTGTCATGCTGTGTGTGTGTGTCATGGTGTGTGTGTCTGTGTCATGGTGTGTGTGTCTGTGTCATGGTGTGTGTGTCTGTGTCGTGTGTGTCTGTATCATGGTGTGTGTGTGTCTGTCTGTGTCATTGTGTGTCTGTATCATGGTGTGTGTGTGTCTGTCTGTGTCATGCTGTGTGTGTGTCTGTCTGTGTCATGCTGTGTGTGTGTGTCTGTGTCATGCTGTGTGTGTCTGTCTGTGTCATGCTGTGTGTGTGTGTCTGTCTGTGTCATGCTGTGTGTGTCTGTCTGTGTCATGCTGTGTGTGTGTCTGTCTGTGTCATGCTGTGTGTGTCTGTCTGTGTCATGCTGTGTGTGTGTCTGTCTGTCTCATGCTGTGTGTGTGTCTGTCTGTCTCATGCTGTGTGTGTCTGTCTCATGCTTTGTGTGTGTGTCTGTCTGTGTCATGCTGTGTGTGTGTGTCTGTGTCATGCTGTGTGTGTGTGTCTGTCTCATGCTGTGTGTGTGTTTCTGTCTCATGCTGTGTGTGTGTTTCTGTCTCATGCTGTGTGTGTGTTTCTGTCTCATGCTGTGTGTGTGTTTCTGTCTCTGTCATGCTGTGTGTGTGTGTCTGTGTCATGCTGTGTGTGTGTGTCTGTCTGTGTCATGCTGTGTGTGTGTCTGTGTCATGCTGTGTGTGTGTGTGCCTGTGTCATGCTGTGTGTGTGTCTGCCTGTGTCATGCTGTGTGTGTGTCTGCCTGTGTCATGCTGTGTGTGTGTGTGTCTGTCTGTGTCATGCTGTGTGTGTGTCTGTCTGTGTCATGCTGTGTGTGTGTGTGTCATGGTGTGTGTGTCTGTGTCGTGTGTGTGTGTCTGTGTCACGGTGTGTCTGTATCTGTCTGTGTCATGGTGTGTCTGTATCTGTCATGGTGTGTGTGTGTGTCAGTTGTGGAGTCTGTGTGTTTTTAAAAATAGTGTTTTACTCACCTTTTTTTTTTCCAACGTCGTGCTTGTCTCTGCCTCTATGACTGAGATCATTAAGCCAATCCGCACTGACACAGGAAGCGCCTCTAGTGACCATCTGAGTGTCCATCACTAGGAAGCAATGTAAACACTGCCTTTTCTCTGAAAAGTAAGTGTTTACATTCAAAAGCCTGCAGGGACAGGCTATAGACACCAGAACCACTAAATTAAGCTGTGTGTGTGTGCGCCTGCTAGTGAGCTTGCTTGCTTGCATGTGTGTGTGTGCCTGCTAGTGAGTGAGCTTGTGTTTTTATGTCAATGAGCTTATGTATATTAGTGAAATTGTTTGTCTATGAGGCTGTGTATCAATGAGCTTGTGTGTGTCAGTGAGATTGTCTGTGTCTGCATGTGAGTATGCTTACTGTATAATTAAATGTTTTACTCTGAAAGGACCAATATATTATATTAGAAAAAGCAATATAAATATATATATATATATATATATTACTCAATCATCTGGGGTGGCAAGACATAGCCTTACATATTACATGCGACAATATATGGCACAATGACTTATGGGGCTGGCATAGATTTTTTTTCCAGGGCTGCTTTGTATCCCCAGTCCGGCACTGCCCAGGTGCATGTATGTGTCTATATGTATGTGTATATATACAAGTTTGCATAAAAGGGGTGCACTCACAGGTCTTTTGCGTGAAAAAGATATTGTGTAGTTTATTCCAAAATTACATCACAAAGATAATTGTCCAATTGCCGTTTCGATCCCTCTGGGTCTTTCTCAAGATCTTGATTTTTTATTTTATTTTTACGCAAAAGAAAACTTGTATATATTTAACGCGGGACTGCACCAAGGCAGATAATACCAAATTAATGGAAGGGTGAGTATCTTTATTTATTTTTTATATATATATATATATATATATATATATGTTAAAAGGCCTGAACTTGTGGAGGCCTGAATTTGTGGGAGGAGTAAGTCCCCTACTTAAACTCCCAGCCCCTACTCACCTCTGCCGTTCAGCTGATTGTTTGGTCCCCATAGCAACCAGCACTTCCGGTTCCCGCCAGAATTTTTCTCGTGTTTCCAGCAGACAGACGTTCAGAACAAGCCCTCCGTCCGTTCGTAGCCTCCAAGCCGTTTTCCGGTCGAGGTACCCGGCTTCCGGTCTCAACACCGGCACAAACTCGTGAGTTAAGCGAAGGAAATAGCGTTCCGCTATTTTCCCGCCGTTCGGGCCTAAAAACGTGGGGGTAGGCTCCCTTTAAACTTAATCACACTATTACATGCTCGTTTAAACTAATCTACGCTCGCACCGGTACTTTTTCTCATCGTTTACATATCGTTTACATATTCATACGTTATTTACGACTTAGCTTATGATTCCATGTACACAATAATATTACCGGTATACCCCTCTTTACGTGCGGTCACCCAGGACCACCTTATGTCATTTATGTTAAGTACAAACACGACGCTCCTACACATATGCGATTAGATCTTATTTAAATAGGCTACTGTATGCATTTAGGTCTATTTTAAATAATTCTACATCAGGTTACTATTTAATACCTACTCGTCTGTTTAGTGTTATATATTTTACTCATTTTAAATACCAGCCTTTTCGATTTTCTATCAATGTTAGACAGCAATATTCATTTTACTAACCTTAATACTCCCACTACTATTATAAAATATACGGCTCGCTACATATCTCCTAAATTTTCTGTAAAAACGACACATATACTAATAAATGCTTTGTCTAAACAGTAAATACACCCGGAACATTAAACACATGTACTAAAGCATTTCTCATATAATCACGCCGCCACATATTTTTGACTTTACAGAATACTTCGGTTTCTCACTTTCTGAGCTAAAATTGATAGTTTCAAGGCCTTTTTCTTTACAGGAACAGGTACGGTATTTTATCACTCTTTGTCTTCACGGTCTAAGTAAAATTCATTTAAATATATAAAAATAAAAATACAAAATTCATTACATACCATCGCACCTGTGGTTAACTATGTATATTTTGTTCAGTCAATCCTTAAGCTCCTGAATTTAACCTAGGCTTCCACCGGTCTACACTGGTAACCTACTACGTCCATACGAAATTTCTGTACGACCTACCAAGGTATAGTCCTCTAATTTCTACTTACAAATCTTCATACAAGACCTCACGTAGTCTCATCATCTCCTTTCTGCTTTTTCAAAAGCTTACGCCCACGATACGTTAATCTCGTTATTTTATTTTTTCTATCCAGACATACGGTCATACGGCCTCCAGGCTCTGGAACATACACCAAATCCTGACCCGGTACTCAGCCATACCTTCAGGTACTTACGCCCTTCCCAAATACGTCCATTTTCCAACCCTAGGCCTCATTCAGCCTTCTCTAAAAATAGCAAAAATCATCCCAATCAAACTCCATAAACATTCCAGATCCCTCAACGCAGGATAACGCATGCCGCCCCTATCAAAAAGAAAACAAATCATACGCCACCACGATACATATAAATACATCATCTTTCTTAAATTCCCAGGATTCTTCAACGAGGACAACTAGACGTCAAGACTCACTACACTTAATCTGCCTAAAAGGTTCCAGAAACCATTTGCGTCCAGTTAAGGTTGGTATCCACACACCACTCCAGGCCACGCATCATACCCTTAGTATACAATCGAACTGGCTACAGGGTCTAGGCCTTACGCCTTAAGCTCACCCTATTAGTCCTAATCCTATCCTGCGAGGCCATCCATCCCCACCCCACCTCAACAAGGAGGTAGGGCCCCACGCCCAAATCATAGTTAGAAGCCTCGCATGCCCTACTATACTGTTCTAGTCAGGGCCTCACCTGTCACGGCCACACGTTTTGATCTTTCTTTACTGTCACCGAGAGGCCAACACCCCCCCACCACGTCTGTGGCAATCACGTCATAAGCCAAATCATAGGTAGAGCCTCTCACCGCCACTTGGCATTAGCAGGGCCTCACCTACCAAAACATTCAACAGTTAAACTCTTCGCTTCGGCATCTAGCATTACAGTCCAGTTCTTCCATTTACCTCACCCCCCACACACCCCAAACTTCCGTACTCCCTCACTAATGTATCTTCGCATAATCATTTCCTTTTTAGAATGTCCCAAGAACCCATGCCAACCGAAGAACTGACTGAAGATATACCATTCACGCCAACCAGACCCGAGTCTCCAAGCTATTCTCTCACCCTTTCAACCCCCACGTCCTTGAGAGCATGGACTATTCCCAAAATTACGGCTGAACTTAGGCTCAGGGGAATCCCCTTCCCGGCCACAGCCAGAAAGGCTGAACTTTATAGGCTACTGACCCACCAAGCCCCCGAGCCTAGGCCAGGCACTAGCTCTCAAGGACTACCACCAAGCTACAGCACGTCCAACCAGGATACCCTGGCAGAGATCTTGGCCAATCTTCAGGCCCTCAATAACAGACTATCCAAGGTGGAGAGCGCCATCTCCTCCCCAGGTACTACTACGGTAGTCCCAGCTCCTATCACGATAGTCCCAGCCCCTATCACGATAATCCCAGCTCCTATCACGGCTGTACCCATCATACCTACCTGCCCTCCCATACCCCCCCCCCTAGCACCAGGAACAGCCATTACACCATTTGAGTCACCAGCACACTCCGTCCCTGACTCTATCAAGAAAGATATCTTAGACGGGAAGGACGTGTGTCTGGTGTCTCTGCTCATAGCCTCCCAGGATGTTCTTGAGAACAAGGCCTTCAACTATGGCGACATTTCTGTGGTACTCAAGACGAGGGATCCCAGGCTTAATAAAAAATTGTCAATCCCACAGTTTGTGATAGCCTTCGGGATATATAGAGATGTTATTTGCACAGTGTACCCCCACAGGAGAGAGGAGTTAGACCTTTATCTGCACAAGGTGGTGGATCTAGGCATCAAGTACGGGGGCTTCTCGTTCTATGACTACCACAAGTCAGTGTCAGCGAAGGCGGCGACCCATCTAAAACAGTTCAATATCAAAATGAACTGGGGTCAGATGGACACTGAATTGTTCTGTCGCCACTTCGCTGGACTCAGGCCCCCGGCTTGTGCCATATGCAACTCGACATCCCACATGGCGGACTTATGTCCAGTCGAAGCAGATCCCACCACCTCCACACCCACCTCTCACTCTTTCACACCTCACTCTACTTTCACCCCCTACAGCAAGTCATCAGGTGGTCTTCGGGATAAGCTAGGTAGGCCCATCTCCTTTCTAGGGAAGGCGCAGGTGTGCAATAACTTTAACGCAGGCTCCTGCAGTTTCAGCACCTGTAGATTATTGCACATCTGCTCCATATGTTTCAGGGCACATACTAAGACCATGTGTCCAGCCAGGTTGTCACCAAACAAATGACTAACCGACATAAACATCGACAACCTGGTTTTTTATCTAAGGTCTCACCCTAGCAGGCATCTGGTAGATTATCTCACCACAGGGTTCACTAAAGGGTTTCTCACGGGTATAGTTGCCATTCCCCCAGGTACATTAGAATGCCCTAATCTACAGTCTGCACGTTTAGACCCAGTCTCCACAGACTCCTTCATTGCCTCAGAAATCACCAATGGGTTTATGATAGGCCCCTTCACCTCTTCACCATTTTCCTCCTGGCGCACTAACCCCATTGGCATTGCTACTCACAAATATTCTAATAAAAAACGTTTAATTATTGATTTATCGGCACCGCACTCCTCTTTTGTTCCTAGCATAAACGCACTCATTCCAGCAGACGAATTTTCACTTCAATACGTAACCATCGACGACGCCATACATTCCATAATTTCATCTGGTAACCGACCCTGGCTTAGCAAAACGGACATTACTAACGCTTTTAAATTACTACCCATGCACCCCTCACTCTGGCACTTACACGGTATTAAATGGCGTGATCTATACTACTTCTCTACACGACTCACTTTCGGTTCTCGTAGCAGCCCCAAACTGTTCGACATTTTCGCAGAGTCGTTGTGCTGGCTGCTCCTGAACATCACCAGGTGTCACTCCGTTATCCACTACCTCAACGACTTTTTACTTATAGAGCCAGGGTCACCATCACCCACATCAATCAAAAGCACTACTGCACTATTTGCCACACTTGGAGTCCCTTTGTCCCCAGCCAAAATTATAGGCCCCACAACCAAATTGACCTTTCTGGGGATAGAACTGGACTCGATTAACCTCAGAGCTAGCCTCCCTCACGACAAACTGGCACGTTTGAGAGGGGAAATAGACTTGTTCCTGCGGAATGATGTTTGCACTAGGAAGGAACTTCAGTCCCTTCTCGGATCCCTGAACTTTGCCATGCGCATCATTCCGCAGGGAAGATCTTTCATATCCAGACTTCTTTGCCTGATGCACGGAGTTCCGGACTCTGGCACAGTTTCTTTGGACCCCCACTCCAAGGCTGACTTAGCTATGTGGGGGAAGTTTTTGAAAGACTGGAATGGAATCTCCATGTTTATTCCCCCTCTCTCCACCTCTTCACCCATCATCCACACAGATGCAGCAGCCAATACCGGTTTTGCAGCCATTTTCGGGAACCACTGGTTCAGGGGCCATTGGCCCACTGAGATGGATGCCTTGCCAGGATTCAGAGAGACCTCAGCTTTATTTGAAATCTATCCCATTGTGGCGGCCGCACACACCTGGGGTCATCTCTGGTCTGGCAAGGCAGTCAAATGCTACTCTGATAACTCGGCAGCTTGCGAAATCGTGAACAAAGGGCGATCATCTTCCCTAACCATCATGCGGCTGATTCGCAAGCTGACCTGGTTGGCAGCATCCGGCCAGTTTCACTTAGTTTGTTTTCACATCCCGGGGATTCACAACACGGCCGCTGACGCTCTTTCTCGTTCTCAATTTCAGGCATTTTCTCAGGCACTCCCAACGGCTCACCTACAACCATCCAGGACACCACGGTTCCACAAGCTAATCCTGGATTAAGCACACTCTTGAACCACGCTAGAGCACTCACTCACCAAGCATTATCACCAAACACGGCTATCACTTACAATAGGGCACTTAATATATTTAATAAATTCACTGCAGAGTTCGGTCTACAAGGTGACTTCTCTATTCAAACCATGGTGGCTTTTGCCTCCTTTTGCCACCTACACCTAAAACTATCCCACAACACCATTAAACTCTATCTCACGGGGGTCCAGCACCACAGCCTCACCCTTTTCCCTAACAACACGCCTTTCCTTTCTTCATATCCCATCAAAAAGGTTTTGAAAGGTATAACTAAGGTTTCACCTCCACTCTCTACCATTAGATTACCTATAGATGGGCCTATCTTCAGGTCACTTAGCAATCTCCTTGACACAGCCCCATTCGACATCGGCACTAATACGGTGATTAAATCTGCTATATATCTCGCTTTCTACGGTTTTCTCAGACCTAGAGAGTTCACCGTAATTTGCCAAGGAGATATAAAGCTAAGTCTTAAAATATCACACCTCACTAAGATAGAGGATCACTACCAACTTTCGATCCCTACAACTAAAACCAACCAATCACTACATCCTACTATAATTCCTCTCTTCCCTACTGATAATTCCTGGTGTCCGGTAAAAGTATTAGATCACCTACGGTCATCTCTGCACGATCACCCACAGGACTCTCCGCTCTTAACACTACAAGGGCACCCGTTAACCACCGCTAAATTGATGGTTCATATCAGAATTTTGTTAGCTAAGCTCGGACACAACCCGACGACATTCTCTGGGCACTCCTTCCGTATAGGAGCCGCCTCTGCAGCCTCTAGCACTAACACACCGGTCCATATCATCAAGAGACTGGGACGGTGGAAATCCTCCAAATATACGGCATATATTCCACAGCCAGAGAAAGAGCTTCGCCAAGCTTTTAGGAACTTGGTTTTGTAAAAAAATGCAATAAAGTGTGTATTTCTCAAATTTATCTTTTGCCCTCTTTTATTTACAGGCCCACTCGTACGTTGGTTTTTCGGCACACCACAACCAACTTTGCTCACAGTTACTATTCATTACGTATTTAAATTCCGAGCACAAGTTAAAAGGCCTGAACTTGTGGAGGCCTGAATTTGTGGGAGGAGTAAGTCCCCTACTTAAACTCCCAGCCCCTACTCACCTCTGCCGTTCAGCTGATTGTTCCCACCCACCTACACCCTGTTATAATTACATTCTCCTTGGTGGGCCCTCTTTTATTTACAGGCCCACTCGTACGTTGGTTTTTCGGCACACCACAACCAACTTTGCTCACAGTTACTATTCATTACGTATTTAAATTCCGAGCACAAATATATATATATATATATATATTTATATTTATTTGTTTTCAGGGCATCAAACGCCATAGATTTAGTAATATCAAACATAAAGGGGAAGGAGGCAAAGTCAGTTGTGGTGTGCCGGAACTGACGATCCGGTAGGCCTGAAATAAAAGAGGGCCTACCTTATGTAAAGATAATTAAAAGGAGGAATGGTTGGTGGGGCAAATCGCCAGACCTGAGACTGTAGTGAAGAGGGGCTGGTTCTCCTTAAGAAGGGAACCAAGACCCTCCCACAACTTCAGGCCCAGCCTTCTATTTGTGTTCAGGGCATCAAAAGCCGTAGATTTAGTAACATAAAACATAGAGGGGAAGGGGCAAAGTCAATTGTGGTGTGCCGGAACTGACGATGCGGTAGGCCTGAAATAAAAGAGGGCAAAAAGATATAACAAGTTTATTCAGCCTACAATACAACATAAGTAGATCACATAATTATACTCCTGAATGCTAGGCATATCTCTTGTACTGGTTGAGGTATGTATCTGGTGTAAGCCGCGGATTTCCACCGCCCTAACGTTTTGATGATGTGTGCTGGAATATTCCTTTTGGATGCTGTAGTAGCAGCTTCTATATGAAATGAATGACCCGAGTATTTGGCTGGATTAAAGCCTAATCGCACCGATAACATTCTCACATAAATCATGAACCTACTAGTAGTAGGGGTATTGCTGGGCAAAACCAGAAGTGGTTGATGTAGTGCACTTTGAATGGAGGAAAGGTAGCGATCGAAGACTTCATTTATTGCTTGTGGGGTAATACGTGATTGACCGTCTGTCCCCTTCCACCTGTTTTGGTATGTTTTAGGGACAGTAGGTAGTGGTCGTGTGATTTAACTAAATGTGCCCTTGTGATGAAGTTTGGGGATTTAGTGTTAGAGGTGGTGAATTCTCTGGGCCTAAGAAATCCGTAGAATGCTAAATAGATGGCCGTTTTAATCACGTGGTTTGTCTGTGTTTCAAATGGTGAGGTATCTAGGAGGTCTGTCAGTGACTGGAACAGGTGATCGTGAATGGGTAGTCTAGCAGGTGTCGGAGTAGGGGTGGAGTAAGGGTACCTTTTAATATGATACCTTTTAATATGATGAAAGGAAGCGTTGCTTATTAGGCCAAGTGGTGAGGATGTGGTGTTGAATACCAGTGAGATATCATTTAATGTGTTGAAAGATAACTTTCGGTGAAGGTGGCAAAAGAAAATGAACACAATCAAAGTCTCCACTGAGAACATGTCTATTATGTGAAATTCCCGCAAAAATCTGTTGTAAATATAAAAAGCTCTGTCATATGATTTCCTAGTGCTATCAGAAAGACCTAGTTGTGAGAGGTGAGAGAGTAAACTGTCTAGTCCATAACCATGTCCTGCCACCTTGGTTCCTAGAGTAGGTATCCGGGCCGCTGTTGGTAGTGCCACTTGGAATTCCTGAAATCGAGATCGGGATAAATGATCAGCTGCGATTTTCAGGACCCCAGGAATATGTGTGCATGTCAAAAAAAAAGCTGTGCTCAGCAGCTTGCCATGTCAGATTCGTCATGAATCGCATGATGGCCAGGGAGGACAAACGTCCCTTCTTAACAATATGGCAAGTTGCAATGTTGTCAGAAAAGCATTGCACCATGTTACCCGACCAGCAAGCGCCCCATTTTACAGCTGCTGCCACGATCGGGTAAAGTTCAAATAAAGCAAGGGTGTCAGTGAACTCAGGGACTCCTTTAATCTCCTCAGGCCAGTTACCCCACATCCAGCCATTGCCAAAAATTGCGGCAAAACCGGATGTGGCCGCAGCATTCGTCCAGATTGACAAAGACCTGTCAGTCAAAACGGGAATGAATAAGCTTTTCCCGTTCCAATTCAGTAAGAATTCCCTCCACATGCGTAAATCAGCGGTGGTATGTGAGTCTAGCACGATGCGGGTGGAATCTGACTGAAATTGGGGAAATAGGCAGAGTAACCGGGATATGAATGCCCGCTCTTGTGGTATGATTTTCATGGCAAAATTAAGTGACCCCAATAGTAATTGCAACTCCTTCCTATTAAAAAAATCCCCCCCACCAAGTACTGGTCACGGTGGAAGGCTGGCTTGCATTTGAAAAGAGTCCAGTACTGCCCCCAGAAAGTTGATAACAGTATTGGGACCTTCAGTTTTAGCAGGTGAAACAGGAACACCCAACCCTTTAAACAATTGTAATATAGCCTGGAGGCTATAGGGTGGAAGCAAGTTACGCTCTATGGCAAGAAAATCATCAAGGTAATGGATTATGGTGGGGCATCTACAGATGTTAAGCAGCATCCAACATAATGTCTCAGCAAACATATCAAAGAGTCTAGGACTGCTCTTTGAGCCAAAAGTGAGTCGAGTGCAAAAATAGTATGGCTCCTGCCACTTAACACCATGTAGATGCCACAGGGAAATGTGGATAGGGAGAAGCTTGAATGCGTTTACTATGTCCGTCTTGCTAAGCCATGCACCGATACCTGCTGACAGAATAGCATGTATGGCATTGTCCACAGTCGCATATTGGAGTGAAAATTCCTCCGATGGGATGAGCGAGTTAAGGCTAGGAATGGTTGTAGGATGGGGAGCAGAGAGGTCAATGATCAACCTTTGCTTATTGGAGGATTTACTTGTAACCATACCTAATGGGTTAGTTCTCCATACTGCAGAGGGAGGAAAATCGAATGGGCCTAGTAAAAATCCCTGGTCTATTTCCTTCTGGAGCAGTATATTAATGGCGTCAGCATCTGCCAGAGCCGTCTGCAAATTTTTACATTTAATGATTCTTGTTGGCATATAAATGATTCCCGTGTGAAACCCTATTGTGAACCCAGACACCAAAAAAATCTACAAGATATTGCGAGGGCTGATTACCCAATAATTCTTGTAGCAGAGAGACATTGAGAGACGACAGGTAAGGCTTAGGGTAAAATTTATTTGGACACATTGTCTTAGAGTGAGCCTTGAAACATTGGGAGCAGATATGTAATAGTCTGCAGGCGCTGTACCCGCAAGTGCCAGCGTTGAAGTTGTTGCAGACTTGTGATTTCCCCCAAAACACTATATTGCGTACCAACTTATCTTTAAGAACCCTGTCTGGTCTACCTGTGGGCATTGGGTTGGTAGTGGGGTAGAAAGTACTCACTCTTGTTAGGGCATAAATTAGCCGTGTGTGAGTTAGAAGAACAGACAGCACAAACTGGTGTCTTCAGGCCCACAAAGATTCTACAAAAAAGTTCAGTATCCAGTATACTCCAGTCAGCTTGATAGTTGAACTGGGATAGTGATGCAGACGCCTTTGCGGAGAAAACATGGTGGTAGTTGTAAAAATGAGCAGTGAGACAAAATTTACATCTTTCCCTTACAAGATGTCCTTTTTAATGTTTGCCGGTACCATGTGTGCCGGGTTAATGATATGCAGATTTTTTGGAACAATTGGATTATTACCAGATTGGGAGACGGGGAGAATGGCAGCGTCAGGATTAACCAGGGCCGCTGGGGAATTCATGGCTTCCTGAGTCCATCCTATCCAATGTGTCGGTGATACGACCTAATGAGGCTAGAACCGAGGACAGTACAGCTTGAAGGTCAGAAACCTGACCGCTACTAGACCCTTCTCCCGCCCCCATGTTATCAGTATGGGTGTTAAGTAGTAAATATAATTCGGCTTTCCTGGCTGTAGCTGGGTATGGAATGTTCCTCTTGCGTAATTCGGCCGTGATCCTTGGGATGGTCCAGGATCTGAGGGATGAAGGGCTTGCTGTATCACCCTTGAGCTCTAGCTGATGTGCTGTGGATAGAAAGATACCCGTCTTCAGGTAGTTACATAGCTGAAAAGAGACTTGCGTCCATCAAGTTCAGCCTTCCTCACATATGTTTTTTGCTGTTGATCCAAAAGAAGGCAAAAAAAAAAAAACAGTTTGAAGCACTTCTAATTTTGCAACAAGCTAGGAAAAAAATTGAAAGTTGAGACATACTAAACCTATACTGGCTAATTTAGCTACTGACAAGTGGCGAAACATTATCTCTGATGGCAATGGGTGACACACTCCTAATTGCCAAGCGGCTAGAGAGGCTCCATCTATGAGTTGGCGTGAGTGGGCTATGTGGCCACTAGGTCGTGGCAGGGTGATGGCCTCTCAGTGACATGTATAAGCATAAGACAGAATGGGAGTGACAAGTGAGGCCCTCACTATGCAACAAAGAGAGGCGACTAGCTATGCATGGCCCGAGGGGCAAACATACCTCTACGATGTGGATGGGTGATGGCCTCGCAGGACCACTAAGTTAAGGCGTAAGAGGCCTTGGAAAACAACTCTAGAGACCTGCTATCCTAGCAAGCCAGTCTTAACGTATCCTAGTAAACATAAATGGTAGGGAGGTATGACAGAGAACAGATAGACATACCTGGTGAAACAACCAGATCAAAGAGGAGTCGGAGTAGGAGAAACGATCTTCAGTAACAACCTATTAGAGTAATGGTATTGATGTAGCATCTATTAACGTGAGATACCTTCAGATATGTACACATAGGGATACCTACCGGTATGACACTTGAAAAAAATAGACCGGTACTAAATGACTTGGCAGGAAAACTGGATAGCCTAGTACCTAGTAATGTAGAAAGATAACCATAAGGACCATAACCTAGTGGGACCATGAGTAGCTAGAACAACCATAACCACTAACCTAAATAAACAGTGAGTAGTGAATGTCTGGAGTAAAGTTTGTTCAAAAAATGCGGAACGTTTAATGGAACTCAAATATATAACAGCATGGACAAAAAATCCATAACCAAAAGTCTGAATAGTGAAGTCTCCAATCTGGAAGGAGAAAAGAGAGGGAAAAACCCATGTTCCTATATGATCTAACTAGAAAAATTACAATAATCAGCCTTAGTGAGGGGGGGGGCTTCACATAATACAACAAGTAATAACAAGTGTGACCACCAGAGGTCGATATAACCAACATGAGGCATTGTTTAAATTAAACTAATCGGCAGTTTAACAAATACCGAAATAGGGTGTTCGGTAAAATATACGAACTTAGAAGGGCTATGTGTGCATACCACCGAACACTACCAATTTAACGAAAAACCATACGAATTTAGAACAGACAGCATGTAGGTTAGTTTCATATGCAAGCTCCCGAAAGCCCGTCAAACTGAGTGCCAAGAACCATACGAAAAAAGACACGAACGGAGAAGCATGTAAAATCAGGATGATGCCAAGCGACCGCGACAGCGGCATGATGGGTGGCCTTGACTTATGGTTTGAATTCAAATAGGCAACAGTCAGAGGGTGGTTGGAGCAGTAAGGGAGACCTGCTGAGTCTCTGAGGAGTCAGAACAGCGTGGCAGCCGACCAGGAGCTGCAGGACCAGGTAAGTGTTTCAACGAGTTTGCAGGATTGAAAATGGAGATTTGCACGGACCGGAAGTTAGGGTATGCAAATCGCCAGACCTGAGATGGTAGTGAAGAGAGGCTGGTGCTCCTTAAGAAGGGAACCAAGCCCCTCCCACAACTTATATATATACTTATACACACATTCAGCATGGTAGCCTTGCACTCCAACTTACAATTTTTAAGACCTGGTGTTTGATAGCACAAAGATACAAATGGAAAAAAACAAACACAAATACAATTGCAAAACATCACATATATAGGAAGTGGCTGACGCGAACTGGAACCGGGACAGCATGTCTAGTGTATTTAAAATATATTTAAAATAATTATTTTTTTGTTTTCATTAGCAAGCCTGTCTCCTGGAGCCACTCCACCTGATAAGCCGTGCCGCGTCACCTAGGAAACAAGGACGTGATCGGCTCTATCTGCACACATGGAACTCTCCCAAGTATTGACGTCCATCTCCTTGGAAACTGGGTGAAGCCAGCTCCAAATAGGGCAACACCGATTCTGTTGCTCTAGGTATAGACAAATTATTATAGCACATGTAATAAGGCATATATAGAGAATCTAACTCTTGCAATGCTAAGGGAATATTAAATGCAGATATATAAAAAAACACTATAAAATGCTTAGTTGTGAGCAATAATCACAATACTTATGTATTAATAAAACCACATAGACCATATAAAGATATAAATTTAAGTTGACTTAATACAGGATGAGACCAAAAAAGTGCATAACATAAGTGCCAATCAAACATGTGAATGTAACCATAAAGTGCTATAAATGTGTATAAACGATTATCTACTAAAATGTTATAGTCTTGTTAAGATAGAAAGTGACTGAGTGATGTGTATCTATAATATTACTTAAAAGTTGACACTATAAAGTGACTAAAGTGACTCAGAGTCCATACAGATGTTCAAACAGCAACTAGATGCATACTTACAAAAACAGAATATTCAAGGATATAATTTTTCAATGTAGGGTAATAGCGCTTTGAACCAAGGATAAATCGGACTGCCATTCTGTGGTCAAGAAGGAATTTTGTTTCCTAGTTTGTTACAAAATTGGAAGTGCTTCAAACTGTTGTTTTTTTTTTGCCTTCTTTTGGATCAACAGCAAAAAACAAATGTGAGGAAGGCTGAACTTGATGGACGCAAGTCTCTTTTGAGCTATGTAACTATGAATAATTGTAAAAACTGTATTTCATTTCAAAATGATATGTGTATGCGTTTGCATACATGGGGTCCATTGCTGCCCCATCAATAAAATACCAGCTTTCTGTAAGTACAATTTTGTTTCAAAACACCGGGCCATCGGGCATACCTGGCAAACGCCTGGTGGGCCGCGATGGCCAAGGGCCGAGGATGGCAGGGGAGATCAGTGTATCTCCTGTGCCAGCCCATGCAGAGCCAGCGCTATCAGAGTGTCGGCCCTGCTGTGTGCCTTCATGGGCCGGTGGGGAGGCAAACTATCTCCCCACCTGCCCACAGGCACTGAGATGCCGCCGCCAGCGGTAGGGAGGACACGGAGGAGTTCTATCCTGCAGCTCCGCCGGGTTCTTCTCGTGAGATAAGAGCGTTGCTGTGGTTACTAAGGCAACGTTTCAATCTCGCGAGAGTGAACTCTACCCCAGGAACTGCAGGGTAGAGTTCACTCCTCACCGGCCCACCAGAGATTTCCTACTGGACCACCAGGGCTGGCAACAAGGTCTCCCCTCCCAGGCAAAGGCAAGAAGGGAGGGGGGGAACATAAATATAATAATAATAGAAACAAAATACACACATATATATATTACCCCACATCACTCCAAACATCACACTACACCTCAAACATCACACAACACCACACTACACCCCAAAAATCACACTACACCCCAACATGACACTGCACCCGTCACACACACACACTACAACCCAAACATCACACTACACCCCAAACACCACACTGCACTTCTCACACACACACACTACACTCTAAAACTCACACTGCACCCGTCACACACACACACACTACACCCCAAACACACAGTACACCACACACACACACACACTACACCCCAAACATCACACTGGATTACTTTTTGTGTTGTTGATTGTCTCCTTGTTGCACTGTGCCTGACCTTTTTTCTTTTTTGTTTAGCAAAGTATATATGATATCAATTGTAAATTGTCAGTGAAACAGTATATGTAAAGCATACTGTAATGACTAATATTTTCCTGCCTGGTATCCAGCTTTCTTTAAAGAAAACTATAGGCAGCCAGACTACTTCAGCTCATTGAAGTAATCTGGGTGCAGTGTCCCTATTGCACTTAGTGCTGCAATGTAAAACATCGCAGTTCCAGAGAATCTGCCAGACAGCCACTGCACAAAGACATCCAGCGTAAGCTATTTCTCCATAGTAAAGCATTGATTCAGTGCTTTCCTTTGGGGAGGGACTAATGCACGCACGGCACTCGCTGTGCATTAGTACCCCCTCATCAAGTGAGGTCAGAGGAGGCGGAGCCGCGACCCAGTGCCAAGGGATATCAGCGCTGAGATCAGGAATACAGCTTTGTATTCCTGGTACTATAGTATCCTTTTAATAATCTATTTTTTGAGGCTTGCACAAGACAACAGAGCCGAGTTGTGGTGGAATCTCGGTAAAAATAAATTTAGTAGGCCGAGATTACCACGTGGCATGTGTACGTGCATATGCTGACGTATCGATCAGTTGGTTGCACGAGGCAAGATACGATCAGTAGTGTACGGAGCATGTGCAAGAATACAGGATATAGTATTCCCCTCCTCCATTGTGCTGGACAAGCCATGCGGTCAAACAGGAAGTTAATTCTTATTTGTGTTGATTGGTTAAGAGAATGTGCGGGTGGAGCTTAATATGGGAGGAGTTATGTGCCTATATAAGGAGCCTGCACTATTGTCCGGGGCTCAGAACTTGCTGTATTTTGGTGACGTTAGTCCCTCTGAGTCCCGATCGGTGATCCAATAAAGAATCTCTTCCTTCCTGAAGAAACCTGTGTCCATCTCTCTGTGCTTCGCTTCCGTCAGTTTCTCCGGTATCATTTGGTGCATTGGCCGGGAAGCTCATCGTTCAACGGTAGCTGAGAGGCAGAGGCGTGAGACGGTCTATCTTTGCCCACGTTCTCTACGGCTGCACCCCTGAACTTCTGCGTGGACCTCCCTTCGTCTCGGCGCCACTGGTCTGTTGTCCAGGAGATCATCGGCCTCTACGTGAGAAGTGCTGGGGTGTCCCCGTCGATGAGTGTGAACTCAGGTTCAGGAACGAGGAGGTAAGACAACTGCTGTTTTAGACGGCAGGACCCACTAGGGGTATACCGATTGTGCGGTAGGCCCAAAGGGGTTTTGAATCTGTGTATCTGCCCCCTCTGTCGGAGGGAAGGAGCGAAGGCGCACCGCTCGATCGAACGCTCTTTAGTCAGACCATTTGATTTTGTTAGTCAGGCGGGGCTCTGGTGTAAATAGCCCTAGCCGGACACCGGTGTCTTGTCTAGACTAGCGTTCTAGGGTGTATATTTTGTTCGCTAGGTCGGAGGGACCGGGAGACTAAGCGGCGTCTGTGTAAATTCGGTTCGCTAGTTCTCATCCTATCTGGGCTAAGTGGGAAGGCGTGTAAATTTGGAACCCACTAGACTTTTGATAGTGCGACTAAGAGGCGTCTGTGTAAATTCGGTCCTCTAGCTCGCTATATATGTGGTGATTGGGCAGTGTGGCTAACCAAAACGTATGTAGATTGTTTTTAGGTAGTCCATTCAAGGTACTGGCCAATAGTTTAGTTGGGAATTGTAAATGTGTTAACGATTGTTTAGTAAAGTGTATATCTTGTTAGATAGCGCGAGCTCAGCCGTCTAGCGAGAGTGTTAATAGTGTGTTGCTGTATTATAGTGCACGGTACCATAACCCTGTATATTTACTGACACTGTATATAAGTACTAATCATTGTCGTCCATTGCATGTTTAACACCATAACCACTAATAATTGTATTGTGACCTTAACTTGTGCTTTGACCTATGCTAACCGTACTGTAACCGCTATTTGTAAAAGACGATGTTACTGGGGTGTGTTATAGACGGGTAATTCGTATATAGAGAATTATAGCGTGGGTGACTGTATAGTTACGCCAAAGGGCATAATATTGATTATATAGTGACTGGTGTAACAGCTGTGTGTGTACGGGAATTCCCTGAGTGTTTATTGTTATTGTGTACGTTTCACTTGGTAACCGTACCACGTGGTGCTGTTGCCAGAGGAAACGGGTGTGACTGTTGAATAGTACGCGTGCATAGTATTCGTTGTCGACGACGTTCCATTGTTAAGTATGGGTGCGTCGCAGTCAACGATTCCGGATCCCTTAGGTTGTATGGTGAAGAATTTTAAAAAGGGATTCAAAACTTGTGATTTTGGGGTTAAAATGTCTCCTGTACGTTTGGTCACTTTGTGTACTAGGGAGTGGCCTACTTTGGTTGCGGCATGGCCGCCACGTGGCAGTTTGGATCCAACTCTGGTACAGCGCTTACACGTGGCTGTATCAGGTAGGCCTGAACTTTACGGCCAGTTTCCTTATGTTGATTGTTGGAGACAGGCCGTAAATGACTCGCCAAAATGGCTCCGGACATGCCACGAGGAGCAATGTCGCCTCATGGTAGCTAGGGCTTGTTCGTCCACTAGGACTGGTGCTAGGCCCATTTTGGACACGCCCCCTGAGTCCGAGATCCCTTTGCCGCCCCCTTACTTTCCGTTAAGAGGAAGTGACGCAAACGCAGGAAGTCCTGCAGCCCTCCCCTCATTACCCCCATCCACTTCCGCTTCCTCCTCCAGTACAGGATCCACCCCCCCTCGTACTAAATCTCCCCTTCCGGAATCAGAACCAACCCCCATTAAAAACGAATATCCTGATTTGGCGCCACTTCAGACTTCCGGTCAAGCTTCATCTAGCTCGACTCGAAGTGTTCTATTTACAACCTTTTCCCAAAACCAAGCTCCCACATCCCCATACCCTATTTCTCCCCGACTGGAACCTATGATTGACGCCCCTCCACGTAGCCCCATACAGACCCGACAGTTGACCGGTGCCCAACAATTAAGACACTATCAGATGCCTCTTCGTCTGAATCCTGGGCCAGCCTATATCGATGCCGCAGGCCAAATGGCACATGCTGACCCAGTCTTTGTATACGTCCCATTCACGACAACCGATCTTTTAAACTGGAAGACCCACAATTCCTCGTATACTGAGAAACCACAAGCTATGACTGATCTGTTCACCTCAATAGTACAGACACATAACCCGACATGGGCTGATTGCCAGCAGTTATTAATGACTTTGTTTAACAATGAGGAAAGGACAAGAATAAATCAAGCAGCCATTAAAGCACTAGAGGATAAAGCCCGTACTTTAAACCAAGCCAATCCATCAGCATGGGCCGCAACACATTATCCCAACACCGATCCCGATTGGAACGTAAATGGTGCTGATATGGCTCAACTCAGAGCCTATAGAGACGCTATAATTGCTGGCATGAAAGCCGGAGGAAAGAAAGCTATTAACATGTCGAAGACAGTTGAGGTGATTCAGAAAAGCGATGAAGCGCCCAGTGTCTTTTATGACCGATTATTGGAGGCATACCGCTTGTATACCCCCTTTAATCCGGAAGACGCAGATAATTCCCGAATGGTGAACTCCGCCTTTGTCAGCCAAGCTTACGGAGATATTAAGCGCAAGCTACAAAAGTTAGAAGGGTTTGCAGGTATGTCAATCACCCAACTAATGGAGGTAGCGAATAAGGTTTATATGAATAGGGAAACAGAAAGCAAGAAAGAGGAAGAGCGCAAGATGCGTAAAAAGGCTGATATGCTAGCGGTAGCGATCGCAGGCGTAGATAGACGGGGCCCAGATAGAGGCGATAGTAGATGGAATGAGGAACCTCTAAGTAGAAATCAGTGCGCATACTGTAGGGAAGAAGGGCATTGGAGAAATGAGTGTCCTCGAAGAGAACAGTGTGAGAAAGACAGACCTAGGATAGGTTATGGAAACTTTAGAGGCAGAGCGAGAGGTAGAGGAGGCCCCGGAGGGAGTAATGGTTATAGAGGGAGTAATGGGAACAGAGGAAGTGTTAGGGAAGACAGGTATATTCCAGCAGCGCAAAGGTCCCGCGATAGAGAAGGTAGGGACTTTGTAGGATTGGCTGACACGGTCATGGAGGACTATTGATACCGACCGGGCTCCATCCCCCTTGGTCGAGCGGAGCCTATGGTCGATGTATCAATAGGGGGGAAAAGGAGTGCGTTCATGATCGACACTGGTGCTGAACATTCAGTGGTGACTAATCTAGTTGCTCCTCCATCTGGAAGGACTATTACTGTGATAGGAGCAACTGGAAGAAGTGCTGAAAAACCGGTTCTTAAAAGTCGACTCTGTACATTGGGAGGCCACGTAATAAAACATCAATTCCTTTATATGCCTGAATGTCCAGTCCAATTGCTGGGACGTGATATGCTATCAAAATTACAAGCGCAGATTACGTTCCTACCAAATGGAACAACATCTTTAAAGTTTAATGGACCTTCAGGTATCATGACATTATCCGTACCAAAGGAAGAAGAGTGGCGACTTTATACAGCGTTGACTAGCCAAAACCCTAGGAGTGATGAGACATTATTTAACATACCAGGAGTTTGGGCAGAGAACAACCCACCAGGACTGGCCCGCAATATTCCACCTATAAAAATTGAACTAAAACTTGGGGTTTATCCAGTGAGCCTAAGACAATACCACATCCCGCAGAAGGCTAAGAAGAACATCCAATCCTATCTGGATAAGTTCATACGGTATGGTATCCTAAAATTCTGTACTTCCCCCTGGAACACCCCATTGCTGCCTGTTCAAAAGCCCGGTACAGATGAGTATCGACCTGTGCAGGACTTGAGAGCAGTCAATGATGCGGTTGTTAGTATACATCCAGTTGTACCCAATCCATATAACCTGCTTGCTTTAATTCCGGGCGGGGCTACTTACTTTACAGTCTTAGACCTCAAAGATGCCTTCTTTTGCCTCCGAATTGCCGCAGAAAGTCAATGTATTTTCGCTTTTCAATGGGAGAACGCTGTAACGGGCTCAAAACGCCAAATGACTTGGACAAGACTGCCCCAAGGGTTTAAAAATTCACCTACCCTATTTGGTTCAGCCCTAAGTCAAGATCTACTGGATTTTGAGTCCATCCCAGGAGAGTGTGTATTGTTACAATATGTAGATGACTTGTTGATAGCAGCAGTTACAAAAGAAATCTGTCAGCAAGCAACGCACGATCTACTACACATTCTCTGGAAGGCAGGATACAAGGTGTCTAGAAAGAAGGCTCAGTTGTGTTTGCCAACTGTCAAATATCTGGGATTCCATATCTCTGAAGGTCAAAGAATTATGGGGCCAGAGAGAAAAGAAGCTGTCTGCCAAATACCAATACCCAAGAATAGAAGACAAGTGCGAGAATTCTTGGGGGCAGCAGGCTTCTGTAGGATATGGATTCCCAGCTATGCGATACTGGCAAAACCTCTGTACGCAGCTATCAAAGGTACAGAGCACGACCCCTTCTTATGGACCCAAGAACAGCAAACGGCATTTGAAGATGTGAAGAAGGCTTTGATGAGTGCCCCAGCATTAGGTCTACCTGATCACACACGACCATTCTACTTATACGTACACGAGCAAAGAAGAATGGCTGTGGGAGTATTGACACAGTACTTGGGATCATGGCAAAGACCTGTTGCCTACATGTCTAAGCAATTGGATGCAGTGGCCAGCGGACTTCCACCTTGTCTAAGAGCCGTAGCTGCAGCCGCCCTGCTAGTAGCTGAAGCCGATAAACTCACTCTGGGTCAAGAACTTTATGTACGAGTCCCACATGCAGTACAGACGTTGTTGGATTACAAAGGAAATCATTGGTTTAGTAATAGCCGTATGACCAAGTATCAAGCAATGTTGTGTGAAAACCCAAGAGTGCATTTAGAGACTGTAAACACCTTAAATCCAGCTACCCTTTTGCCACAACCTACTGAAAGTCAACATGATTGTTTGGAAGTAATGGATGAAGTATTCTCAAGTAGACCAGATCTTCGTGATTTTCCCATCCAGAACCCCGATGTTCAATATTACACCGACGGCAGTAGTTATGTGAAAGAAGGGATCCGCTATGCAGGATATGCAGTAACAACAATAGACAAGGTGATAGAAGCTCGGCCACTGGCGAAAGGAACATCAGCACAAAAGGCAGAATTAATAGCACTAACACGAGCGTTACAATTGGCTGAAGGTTTAAGAGTGAACATCTACACGGACTCCAAATATGCGTTTTTAACCACTCATGCCCACGGAGCTTTGTATAAAGAAAGAGGACTACTGAACTCAGAAGGCAAAGAAATCAAATACGCAGCTGAAATCCTACAACTATTGGAAGCAGTGTGGGAGCCGAAAGAAGTCGGTATCATACATTGTCGAGCGCATTTGAGAGGAGATGGTGATGTAACCAAGGGAAATCGGATGGCAGATAGTGCAGCTAAGCGTGCTGCTGAATCAGGAAGACAGGAGTATGTGGGGCATATAGCTGCTCTTATACCAACTCCACTGTCCCAATGGACTCCAGTTTATACAGCTCAAGAAGAGGAGTGGTTAAAGACTGAACCAGGAAAGTATTTGGAGAACAAGTGGTATCAGCTAGAAGATGGAAGAATAGTCATACCGGCATCACTAGCGGTAGAAATTGTCCAAAATTATCATAACGGGACACATTCTGGGAGAGACAGTACTGAAGAATCTCTCAGAAAACATTTCTACATACCGAGATTGTCCAACTTGACTCAGGCCATTGTACGAAGATGTGTAACGTGTGCTAAAAATAATGCAAGACAAGGACCAGTAAAGCCACCAGGAGTCCAGTTTATGGGGGGACTCCCCATGTCCGATCTACAAATAGACTTTACAGTGATGCCTAAATCGGGTGGACATCGTTACCTGTTGGTAATTGTGTGCACCTATTCAGGCTGGGTAGAAGCATGTCCTACTCGTACAGAGAAAGCAGGAGAAGTTGTAAGATTCCTGCTACGAGAAATAATACCCCGATATGGACTACCCTGTTCTATAGGATCGGACAACGGTCCAGCTTTTGTTCATCAGTGCCTACAACAACTGACTCATATGCTTGGTATAAAGTGGAGGCTTCATACTGCATATAGACCCCAGAGTTCTGGTAAGGTAGAGAGAATGAATAGAACTATAAAGAACCAGTTGGCTAAAATGTGTCAGGAAACCCAACTTAAGTGGAACGTTCTCTTACCTATAGCTTTATTACGAATCCGCAGTACCCCTACCAGAAGGATGGGCCTCTCTCCTTTTGAAAATATGTATGGGCGACCACCTCCCGTACTTGGTAACTTAAGGGGGGATTTGAGTCAGTTGGGAGAAGGAATTACCCGGCAGCAGGTTGTAGAGTTGGGTAAGACTATGGAGGAGGTACAGAAATGGGTACAAGATAGATTACCTGTGAATATTTATCCCCCTGTTCATAGTTATCATCCAGGAGATCAAGTGTGGAATAATGTACCGTTAGGGCCCAAGTGGAGAGGTCCTTATGTTGTTCTTTTGTCTACCCCTACAGCGATAAAAGTAGCCGAAGTGACTCCGTGGATACATCACTCCAGGGTTAAACCAGCAGCAGTCGATTCTTGGCAAGTTACAGCAGATCCAGAGAATCCCTGCAAGATCCGGTTAAAACGCACTACTCAGTCGGAGTAACGAGGAATCGTGTGGATTACAAATTTTATTATTTTTGGGATTTGGTGCGTGAGTGAGAAGGCCATAATAAAGCCTGTCCGCTTACCAACACATAGTGTATAAGCCAGGAAAGTCTCGAAGGGACACCTGTGAAGACGAGCAGAACTCCATTCCCTGCAGCCCTCACATCCTGGAAGCTGAGGCGCCTTCGCACGGACGAAGACTGAGGATGACGGCGAAAGATGTGCTTTTGATAGTGTTTATTTATATGTGTTTTTATATTCAGGAAGGTAGAGGTACCCACACTCCTAGCTGTGAGGTATGCATTAAGACTACGAGAACAGGTAACCATATTTCCCAAACCCTAATTTGGCATTCACAATACGAGTGTAAAGGAGATGTATCGAGATGTAGATACCTAAATATAGACTATAGTGTGTGCCATTTAGGAGTAGGAGAACCTAAGTGCTTCAGTCCGGAGTATCAACCTCGTACAATTTGGTTGACTCTCAGGAATGGAGATCCTCAGGGGACCCTAATTAATAAGACGGTGTTAGAATCCGTACATTCTTCGGGTGTCCTACTATTTGATGCGTGTAAAGCGATATCGAGTGGTAGAAAGCCGTGGAATGTATGTGGGGATCTTAGATGGGAGAGGACGTATGGGTCTAATGATAAATATATTTGTCCCAGTAGTAAAAATAAATATGTGAGTCCTAGATGCCCAAATAAAGACTATAACTTTTGCCCATATTGGTCTTGTGTGGGGTGGGCGACTTGGGGACAGACAGTAGACAAAGACATGATAGTGACTAAGTTGCCGACTAGCCCATATTGTAAATCTATGGAATGTAATCCCATCCATATACTTATAAATAACCCCGATAAGTTCTTAGACAAATATGGCAATTTATTTGGGTTTCAGATATACGGGACGGGTTTAGATCCTGGGACATTATTGTTTATAGGGATAGAGACTGATACGGTATCCTCCCAAACTCATCAAGTATACCATTCCTTTTATGAAGAGATGAGTATAGATAATAAGATCCCCCATAATGCTAAAAACCTGTTCATCGATTTAGCCGAAAGTATTGCCGGTAGTCTTAATGTTACCAACTGCTATGTGTGTGGAGGTACTAACATGGGAGACCAATGGCCTTGGGAAGCAAAGGAGGTAATGTCCGGTTCTGAGGCAGTTGACCAACTAATATCTACACAAGCCGATTATCATATGAGTGTTAGAGGTAAATCTGAGTGGAGATTAAAGACCTCCATCATAGGTTATGTTTGCATAGCAAGGAAAGGAATAATGTATAATACTTCTGTAGGAGAATTAACTTGTCTAGGGCAAAAAGCTTATGATGATGATACAAAGAATACAACTTGGTGGTCGGCTTCAAATGTCTCAGAACCATCTAACCCGTTTGCTAGATACGCCAATTTAAAGGATGTGTGGTTTGATTTATCCATCACATCTACCTGGAGAGCCCCAGCAAATTTGTACTGGATCTGTGGTAAGAAAGCCTATTCGGAGTTGCCACAGGACTGGGAAGGGGCATGTGTGTTGGGTATGCTCAAACCATCCTTCTTCTTGTTACCGATTGAAACAGGTGAGACTTTAGGTGTTAAAGTGTATGATGTGAATCATAAGAAGAAAAGGGGACCCATAGAGATAGGCACCTGGGAAGATAATGAATGGCCTCCCCAGCGTATCATAGATTATTATGGGCCAGCCACGTGGGCTGAGGATGGTACCTTTGGTTACAGAACCCCTATTTATATGCTCAACCGTATTATAAGATTACAGGCGGTGGTTGAGATTATCACTAACGAAACATCACAAGCGCTCAATCTTCTAGCGAAGCATAACACCAGGATGAGGACAGCAGTCTACCAAAATAGATTAGCCTTGGATTACCTTTTGGCAGTAGAGGGAGGTGTATGTGGGAAGTTTAACCTGAGCAATTGCTGTCTTCAAATAGATGACGAAGGGCAAGCAATAGCTGAGCTTACTAGCCATATGGTTAAACTAGCGCATGTGCCTACTCAGGTATGGAAAGGGTATAATCCAAGTAGTTGGTTTGGTAGCTGGTATGAGTGGTTTGGAGGGCTTAAGGCAGTGGTAGGTGGAGTCCTACTGATTTTAATGTTGTGTCTAGTCCTGCCGTGTCTTATACCCTTAGTAGTTAGGTCTGTGCAAAGCCTGATAGGAAATATAGCAGAGAGGAAGGCTGCTGCACAGATAATGGCGATTTATAAGTATAAGGCTTTAGATCAGGGAGAACCAATGCAGGAAGATGAGTGTTAAAAGATTCACATCATAAGATAAGTCTGGTCTGGTTCAAGGTAACTTGCGGTGTATGCAAACCAAGGTTAAGTGATGCCTCAAGTAATTGTAAAATATCAAGAGGCATCAAAGGGGGGAATGTGGTGGAATCTCGGTAAAAATAAATTTAGTAGGCCGAGATTACCACGTGGCATGTGTACGTGCATATGCTGACGTATCGATCAGTTGGTTGCACGAGGCAAGATACGATCAGTAGTGTACGGAGCATGTGCAAGAATACAGGATATAGTATTCCCCTCCTCCATTGTGCTGGACAAGCCATGCGGTCAAACAGGAAGTTAATTCTTATTTGTGTTGATTGGTTAAGAGAATGTGCGGGTGGAGCTTAATATGGGAGGAGTTATGTGCCTATATAAGGAGCCTGCACTATTGTCCGGGGCTCAGAACTTGCTGTATTTTGGTGACGTTAGTCCCTCTGAGTCCCGATCGGTGATCCAATAAAGAATCTCTTCCTTCCTGAAGAAACCTGTGTCCATCTCTCTGTGCTTCGCTTCCGTCAGTTTCTCCGGTATCAGAGTAATTTGTGCAGATAATTAGCTGTTATGTGACCTGTGAGAAGGAGTTACAGGGTACTGTGAATGTTTGTTTTCACTTACAGTGCATTTACCCAGAACATATCCAGGTATTCAGTGACCATTCACCCTCTCCTTCTTTCATAAGTACAGCTTTAGAAAGCCCTGCATGTTTCATCAGATTGAAAAAATAAACAAGAACTTCTTGCTATCTTCATACGGGAATTTCACACTCCTCACTACTACAAGTAGTGTTGCAATGCTCCGGTTTCACATACAGTACAATACCTGTTCTGGTGACTGTAACAGTGTACATGACCTGATGTCAATAATAATAGAATGCTGCAATGAGCTGGGTTTGGAATAAGTCAGTGACACTAACAACAGTGTTAATCATTAAAGTAAGAATTTAAAGTGAATTTCAAATGTAAAGGAACACTATAGTCACCAGAACAGCTTAATGTAGTTATATACAGACGGTCTCTGCAAGCAATTTGATTTTTAGAGAAAAGGCAGTGTTTACATTACTGCCCAGGGACACCTTCATTGGTATTCACTCAGATGGCAAGTAGAGGTGTTAACTGGCACAGTGCTGCACAATCTGCAACACTGGCATTCAGCGTCTTCATGCTCTGCATGGAGGTGCTTAAATTTCACCATATACCGTAGATATATTGAGTCAATGCATCTGTATGAGGACATGCTGACTGGCACAAAGCTGCCGTGTATTTACTATGGGAAAGCATTGGATTTGCTAAACTCATCATGTTTGATGATCTCAGCCCAGGGGGTGGAGCATGGGCGTGGCCAGCTGCGAACACGCCTGCGCAGCGCTGGAAAAAGGTGAGTAAAGCACCTTTTTAACCAGATGTAAGGGCGTGCCTGGGGCCTAAACAGATACTTAGACCTTTAGTGTCAGGAATACATGTCCTATTCCTGACACTATAGTTTTCATTTAAGGCCATGCTGAACTGGAAAAATAAATCTCTAAGTCAGCTATACTTTTAGTACAGCTACTATGGCCTTACATTCTCATTGAAATCCCTTTGAATTCTCACTTTAGTGAATAACCCGGTTTGTATCCAGAGAAATAAAAAAAAATCTCTGATGGGTAGGGCAGCAAGCTAGGTCAGCTTTAAAAAAAATGCTCTGGTGGAGCACCCTGCAAGAAACACTATGGCAGATAACACACGAACCCTGGAGGTTTATGCTTGGAAACCTCACAACTACATATATGATATCTTCTGCCTCATACAACTTACCTCTCTCTACATCTCCAATTAAAATGTATTTCCTCTTTAACCACTCAAGGGTCCACTCTTCAACATTATATTTAAGAATCCACATTCTCCAAGCCAGTCACATTAAACCTGCCAGGTCGCCCAGGTTTTAACCCTTCAGATGTAAACATAGCAGTTTCAGAGAAACTGCTGTTTACATTGCAGGGTTAATCCAGCCTCTAGTGGCTGTCTTCATGACAGCTGCTAGAGGTGCTTCTGCGACGCTGGATGTGAAAATTGCATTCAGCGTGCAGAATGTCCATAGGAAAGCATTGAGAAATTGTTTGAATGCGCGTGCGGCTTTTGCCGCGCATGCGCATTCCGCTCCACTCGTGAGCCGACATCGGAGTGGGAGGAGAGGTCACCAGTGCCGAGGGAGCCCGGCACTGGATTAAAGTAAGTAACTGAAGGGGTTTTAACCCCTTCAGCGCCAAGGGAGGGGGGGCCCTGAGGGTTGGGGGGACCTAAAGGTTGTATAGTGTCAGGAAAACGAGTTTGTTTTCCTGACACTATAGTGATCCTTTAAGATCCATTTTCTACCAACCTATCGTATTCACTGCAATTAGTCCCTCTTAGTCAAGTTAGTAGACGAATGGCAATAAGTCATATTGCAAGGTTAAAACAAAACACACACTATTATTTACATGTATGGTGTTTTCCATCCATTCAGTTGTTTATATTGGTGCTTAAAGGACCACTATAGTGCCAGGAAAACACTCGTTTTCCTGTGCCCTGAGGGTACCCCGCCGGGCTCTAGGGGGTGGAAGGGGTTAAACTTACCTCTTTCTCCAGCGCCGGACAGGGGACTCTCCTCCTCCTCGGCTGAATGCGCATGAGCCGCGCGCGCATTCAGCCAGTCAATAGGAAAGCATTCACAATGCTTTCCTATGGACGCTGGCGTCTTCTCACTGTTAAAATCAATGAGACAGCCACTAGAGGCTGGATTAATCCTATTATAAATATAGCAGTTTCTCTGAAACCTATAGTGGTCCTTTAAAGCAGGGAAACAGATCCTTACTTGAGTACGCTTTGGAATTCCATACCCTAGCTACAGAAATAGGTTGGAACAATCAAGCATTTATAGACAAATTTCTGAATGTACTGTCTGATGTAATATTTGAAGTAGCCGCTAGGGACCTCCCAGAGAACTTGGGGAAATGATAATCTGTCTGCCTCCTATTGATGAATGCCTTAGAAATATAGACAGATAGGCAGCATTACATAAAATCCCCCCTCCCCCTGTCAAATGCAAACATTACATAGAAACACACCCTTTTTAAAATGCAAAAAGTATGCTCAAACACCTATTCATTCAAATACCAACACTCAGGGCCGGACTGGGGAAAAAATTCGGCCCGGGCATTTTTTATTCACAGCGGCCCACTGAAAAGGGGGCGGGGCCAGATAGGGTGTGTTTTGTCATCCCCAATGACAAGCACGCCCCATCTCAAAGTGAGCATGTTGGTTCAATGCTCTTCCAGGGCATGAGAAAAGGGCCCTGTATTTGTTCTGCACAGCGCAAGCAAATTTAATAACATGCTTGCGTTGTGTTTGCTTGAAACTTGTCTCAGGGGTTTCCATAATTGGGATACTCACGGTATCCCATTTATGGAGACACTATGTGTTTGCTTAAATGGAATCTAGTATGTGCATAGGGTATCCAGAGTGTGTATGTCAGAAATGTAGTTTGTGTGTAGGTGGTGCAGCGTCTGTGTGTAGGGGATCTAGTGTGTGTGAAGGAGTGCGTATAGGAGATCTAGTGAGTGTGTGTGAGTGGTTGTCAGGATCGGGACAGGGATCCAACACGCAAAGTACAAACAGGTACAGGGTACGTATACCGGTCCTTAGAATGGCCGGGCTAACGTACAGAGAGTATAGAGAATGGTCAGAGACAAGCCGAGGTCGAGGGAACGAGAAGACAGGTAAGCGAGGAACAAGCCGGGTCAAGGATAACGGAGGTAAACAGAGTAAGGAAACAAGCCGGGTCGAAACCAAAAGGATAACTGAGAAACACCAGAGCACTGTGTGACTAGACAGGCTAGAACCACGACAGGGCAATGAGCAACAGGGCGAAGTATGTTTAAATACCCTGGCTAGAGAGGATAGACACGCCTCCGACGAAACCTGATTAGTCTGTCTCGGACTGAGTGACAGGTCGTTCCGGATTGGCGTGATGACGTCGGCCTCCGGGCACCATGCTACAAAAGGAAGAGACTCCCTCGCGGCCGGCGTTTGTGTGACCGGGTCGACCGCGAGGAACAGAGGAAACATGGCGTCCGGACGGATGAACGTCTAAGTCTCTACCTCTCTCGGAGGTAGAGACTTCAGGTACCCTGACAGTACCCCCCCCCTCAGATACGCCCACCGGGCGGAAAGAACCGGGACGAGATGGAAAGCGAGAGTGATACGCCCTGCGGAGACGAGGAGCATGAACATCCTCCTGAGGTACCCAACTCCTCTCCTCAGGACCGTATCCCTTCCAATCGACCAGATATTGTACTCTCCCCCGGGAGATACGAGAATCAATAATAGAGTTAACCTCATACTCCTCCTGACCCTCCACCTGAACAGGACAAGGAGGGGCTGTTGTGGAGGAGAACCTGTTACAAATAAGAGGTTTCAGCAACGACACATGAAACGAGTTAGGGATGCGTAAGGTATCAGGAAGAGCTAGACGATACGCAACTGGATTGATACGAGACAACACCCTGTAAGGTCCAATATAACGGGGAGCGAACTTCATGGAGGGCACCTTTAAACGGATGTTCCTCGTGCTCAACCATACCCTATCACCCGGAACAAAGAGCGGAGCCGCCCTTCTACGTTTATCAGCATGTTTCTTAACCAGCATAGAATTGTGCGTAAGGATTTGCCGAGTTTGATCCCACAACTTCCTCAAATTAGCAACATGAACATCAACCGACGGCACCCCCTGGGAAGGAGAGGCCGAAGGAAGAATAGACGGGTGAAAGCCATAATTCATGAAGAAGGGGCTTGAATGAGTAGAATCGCAAACGAGATTGTTGTGTGCAAACTCTGCCCAAGGAATCAAACCGACCCAATCATCCTGGTGTTCGGAAACAAAACATCGCAAATATTGTTCAATTTTCTGGTTGGTACGTTCAGCAGCTCCATTAGACTGAGGGTGATAGGCAGAAGAAAAGTTCAATTTGATACCAAGTTGCGAACAGAAGGACCTCCAAAAACGGGAAATAAATTGGGAACCTCTGTCAGACACAATTTGAGAGGGTATCCCATGTAGGCGAAAAATCTCCCTAGCGAATATCTCGGCCAATTCGGGAGAAGATGGAAGTTTAGGCAGAGGAATGAAGTGTGCCATCTTAGTGAATCTGTCAACCACGGTGAGGATAACAGTCTGTTTTTTAGAGATAGGTAGATCGACAATAAAGTCCATGGCCAAGCAGGACCACGGCTTCTCTGGAACTTCTAAGGGGTGCAGGAATCCACAAGGAAGCGTATGAGGTTGTTTGGTCTTAGTACAAACCTCACATGCAGCGATGAAATCTTTAGTATCCCTACGTAAAGCAGGCCACCAGAAATCCTTAGAGATCAACGCAAAAGTCTTGCGAATACCAGGATGTCCCGCCATCTTGCTGTTATGGAAACACTGCAACAGTTCCAGTTGAAGAGCAGGAGGAACGAAATGTCGACCCACAGGAGTCTGTCTAGGTGCTAAATGTTGTAGCTTAACGATCTCGGCCAGTAACGGAGAATGAATCCTGAGATTCGTATTAGCAACAATATTGCATTTCGGAACTATAGAGGAAAGGACCGGCTCAGGTACAGTAGAAGGTTCATACTGGCGAGATAAGGCATCGGCTTTAGAATTTTTTGAACCAGGTCTATAAGTCAGCACATAGTTGAAGTGAGTCAGGAATAAGGACCAACGAGCCTGCCTAGAGGACAGGCGCTTAGCCTCCCCAATGTAGGACAAGTTCTTGTGGTCCGTCAGGATAGTAATAGGGTGTAAGGTTCCCTCTAATAAATGTCTCCATTCCTTTAAGGCTTTAATGACTGCTAAGAGTTCTCTGTCGCCGATGTCATATCTGCTCTCAGGGCCCGAAAGTTTCTTAGAAAAAAAACCACATGGGTGCAATGGTTTATCTACCCCCAATCTTTGTGACAGAACCGCCCCTACCCCTGTCTCAGAGGCATCGACCTCGAGTAGGAACGGTAAGGTCGTATCCGGATGGACTAGTATTGGAGCAGAAGCAAAAAGTTCTTTGAGACTCTTGAAAGCAGCTAGAGCATCAGTAGACCATGTCTTAGTATCCGCCCCTTGTTTGGTCATATTGGTGATGGGCGCAATAATAGACGAGTAGCCCTTAATGAAGCGTCTATAATAATTAGAGAAGCCAATAAATCTCTGAATGGCTTTGAGTCCCTGAGGCAATGGCCAATCTAAAATAGACTGGAGTTTGTCAGGATCCATCTTAAAGCCCTCCCCAGAAATCACGTATCCAAGAAAGTCTATCTGGGTCTGGTCAAAACTGCATTTCTCAAGTTTACAGTACAAACCATGTTGTAAAAGTTTGTGTAATACCTGTCTGACTTGTCGATGGTGGGTCTCAATCTCTTTAGAGTGTATGAGTATGTCATCCAGGTAGACAATAACACAATCATGTTGAAATTCCCTAAGAACTTCGTTAATCAAATCTTGGAAAACTGCAGGTGCGTTACAGAGACCAAAAGGCATGACCGTATACTCATAATGACCATAGCGGGTATTAAACGCTGTCTTCCACTCATGGCCTTGCTGAATTCTCACCAAGTTGTACGCCCCTCTGAGGTCCAACTTGGTGAAAATCTTAGAGCCCTTTAACCGATCAAAGAGTTCTGTAATCAAGGGGATAGGATAGGCATTCCTGATGGTTATTTTATTCAACCCTCGATAATCGATACAAGGTCTGAGTGACCCATCCTTCTTCTTAACAAAAAAGAACCCAGCCCCGGCAGGAGATGAGGATCTCCTGATAAATCCCTTGTCTAAATTCTCCTGAATATACTCCTCTAAAACAGCATTCTCTTTAGTGGATAGAGGGTATACATTGCCCCTAGGAGGCATGGTACCAGGTAATAGGTTAATTTTACAATCAAAGGACCTGTGTGGAGGTAGAGTATCAGCGTTCTTTTTATCGAATACTGCCTTTAAGTCCATGTACAAAGGAGGTATCTGTCTCTCTTTAGGCTGGGTAGTAGTGTCAGGTGTGTAAATTACAGCCAAAGGGGATACCTTCTGTAAACACCTCTCCTGACAACCCTGACCCCACGAGAGTATCTCCCCTAACTCCCAATCGATAGTAGGGTTATGTCTCTTTAACCATGGATACCCCAGGACTATGGGAACGGAAGGGGACGAAATAAGCATAAGAGATATACTCTCCTCGTGTAAGATACCAACAGACAGGCTCATGGATATAGTCTCACGAGTAATAACAGGCTCGAGTAGTGGTCTACCATCAATGGCCTCAACGGCCAAGGGGGTCTCTCTTAACTGGGAAGGAATAGTGTGCTTAGTGGCAAAGGCTTGATCGATAAAATTCTCAGCAGCGCCGGAATCTATCAATGCCACGGTCTTAAGTACTTCCCTCTTCCATGTTAAAGAAACTGGTAGTAAAAGCCTGTGATTTTTGTAATTATGCGTAGAGGACAAAATAGAAACACCCAAGGCCTGTCCTCTAGAGAAACTTAGGTGCGGGCGTTTCCCGAGCGAACAGGACAATTCAGGCGTAAATGACCTCTGACTCCACAATACATACACAATCCCTCCCTTCTCCTGTACAGTCTCTCCTCTTCTGAGAGATGAGTATTGCCTATCTGCATAGGTTCAGGAATTAGTGAGGTATTGGACTCAGGACTTAGAAATGCGGGTGCTAATTTAAAGGCAGGTCTTAGGTTCCTCTCTCGAGTGTTCTGTCTTTCTCTTATACGTTCATCAATACGAGAAATGAACGAAATTAAGTCCTCTAAATTCTCTGGTAGCTCCCTAGTAGCAATTTCGTCAAGGATAACATCTGATAACCCGTTCAAGAATACATCCATATAAGCCTGTTCATTCCACTTAACTTCTGACGCCAGAGACCTGAACTCTAGTGCATAATCCACTAATGTTCGGTTCTCCTGTCTCAGGCGCAACAGTAATCTGGCTGCATTGACCTTTCTACCAGGGGGGTCAAAAGTTCTTCTAAAAGCAGCTACAAAAGCAGTATAATTGTATACCAACGGGTTATCGTTCTCCCATAATGGGTTAGCCCATCTTAGAGCTTTCTCAATGAGTAAGGTGATAATAAACCCAACCTTTGCCCTATCGGTAGGATAGGAGCGAGGTTGCAATTCAAAGTGAATGCTGATCTGGTTTAAAAAACCACGACACTTCTCAGGTGACCCACCATAACGTACAGGTGGAGTAACACGGGAAGAGGCACCTACAGTAGCTACCTCTAGACCTGAACCTACAGAGGAAATAGAAGTAGGACGCGTCTCCTCTGGAGGATTATTAGCACGAGACAACAATGCCTGTAGTGCTAAGGCCATTTGGTCCATTCTGTGTTCCATGGCGTCAAACCTGGAATCAGAGGAACCAACCTGACTGTTTGTACCTGCAGGATCCATTGGCCCTGTCGTAATGTCAGGATCGGGACAGGGATCCAACACGCAAAGTACAAACAGGTACAGGGTACGTATACCGGTCCTTAGAATGGCCGGGCTAACGTACAGAGAGTATAGAGAATGGTCAGAGACAAGCCGAGGTCGAGGGAACGAGAAGACAGGTAAGCGAGGAACAAGCCGGGTCAAGGATAACGGAGGTAAACAGAGTAAGGAAACAAGCCGGGTCGAAACCAAAAGGATAACTGAGAAACACCAGAGCACTGTGTGACTAGACAGGCTAGAACCACGACAGGGCAATGAGCAACAGGGCGAAGTATGTTTAAATACCCTGGCTAGAGAGGATAGACACGCCTCCGACGAAACCTGATTAGTCTGTCTCGGACTGAGTGACAGGTCGTTCCGGATTGGCGTGATGACGTCGGCCTCCGGGCACCATGCTACAAAAGGAAGAGACTCCCTCGCGGCCGGCGTTTGTGTGACCGGGTCGACCGCGAGGAACAGAGGAAACATGGCGTCCGGACGGATGAACGTCTAAGTCTCTACCTCTCTCGGAGGTAGAGACTTCAGGTACCCTGACAGTGGTGCAGCGTGTTTGGGGGCTGCTGTGTGTGTGAGGGGTGTAGTGTTCATTTGTGAGGAGTATAGTGTGTGTGGGAAGGTGCTGTGTGTGTGGGAGGGTGCAGTATGTGTGTGTGGGTGCTATGTATTAGGGTGCTGTGCGAAGGTGATGTGTGTGTGTTAGGGTGCTGTGTGAGGGTTCTGTGTGTGTTAGGGTGCTATGTGAGTGAGGGTGCTGTGTGAGTGTTAGGGTTCTGTTTGAGCTAGGGTGCTGTTTGAGCTAGGGTGAGTACGTTAGGGTGCTGGGTGAGTACGTTAGGGTGCTGGTGAGTACGTTAGGGTGCTGGGTGAGTATGTTAGGGTGCTGGGTGAGTATGTTAGGGTGCTATGTGAGTGTTAGGGTGCTGTGTGAGTATGTTAGGGTGCTGTGTGAGTATGTTTGCAAGGATTGTGTATTGAGGGAGGCAGGTAAATGCCAATATTGAGTTGTTGTTTTTTTTTTTAATTATAAAAATTAATAGATTATATCCCCCCCCTTCCCTTCTTACCTGTAACATGGAAGGGGGGGGGGGAGGGGGGCGCTGACATCCATCCCTGGTGGTCCTCGTTGTAAGTGAACTCTAGCCTGTAGGGCTAGAGTTCACTCTCGCAAGACCCGGCCGGTTGCTGCAAGTTAGAGCTCCGCTGGGTCCGCCTCTCCAGGCTGGCTCCCTCCCTCTCTCTCTCCCCGCCGGCGGCCGCATTTGAGAGCATGGGGCCGGTGAGGGAGATCTTTGATCTCCCCACCGGCCCTACATGCAACACAGCCTGCATAGACCGGCTGGATCCCCCCGGCCTCGGCCCGTGGCCATCGCGGCCCACCGGGCATTTTCCCGGTTTGCCCGATGGCCAGTCCGGGCCTGCCAACACTACACCCAAAAAGATCTACCTTTTGGCCACACTTGCGTTAGAGAAGGACCCAAAAAACAATTCTGGCACCAGGGCCCTCTCTACAATATGCAGTGCCACTGCTCCACTTAACTCCTTAAGGACCAAACTTCTGGAATAAAAGGGAATCATGACATGTCATACATGTCGTGTGTTCTTAAGGGGTTAACCCTGGTTTAGGGACTGCAGGCTGGGTAAATGAATACAGAAATATATGTTCGGACCATTGCTGTAAGTAAACCTTACATCTAGCAACAAAGTATAGCCATTTATTCTTAAAGGAGCGCTATAGTGTCAGAAATACAAATATGTATTCCTGACACTATAATGCTGGTGTGGCTGTTTAGGTCGCTGTCCCCACTTCGATCGCCCTGAAATGGTGAATTTATTCACCTTATTTCCTGTGGTGGCTGTCCTCACCTCCATGCATGAGATAAACTATCTTGATGATTTCAGCTAATCCAAGGCTTTCCCATAGGAGAGCATTAGGAGGCGATTGCGCATGTGTTGAAAAATGTCACGCTCCGCAAATCAGCCCCTTCTCATAGAATCAATGCATTTCCACGGGGAACATTCAGCGCCTCCATACATAAGTCTTAAATTAGAGCGGCAAAGGTTTAAAAATAATTTCAGGAAGTATTACTTTAGTGAGAGGGTAGTGGATGCATGGAATAGCCTTCCAGCTGAAGTGGTAGAGGTTAACACAGTAAAGGAGTTTAAGCATGCGTGGGATAGGCATAAGGCTATCCTAACTATAAGATAAGGCCAGGGAATAATGAAAGAATTTAGAAAATTGGGCAGACTAGATGGGCTGAATGGTTCTTATCTGCCGTCACATTCTATGTTTCTATACACAGTGTGAACTGAGTCTGAGTGACTGTCACTAGAGAGGTTACTAAGTAGTAATGTAAACACTGCCTTTTCTCTGGAAAGTCAGTGTTTACATTAAAAAGTTTGCGAACAGAGGATAAAGACACCAGAACCACTACACTAAACTGTAGTGGTTTTGATGACTATTGTGACCCTTTAACCTATCCCAATATTTCAGCCAATGTTTTAACCTACATCACAACTCCTCATCCAAAACCCATCTGCACCGCGTCTCCTCCCCCTCAGTGACGCCATACTTGTTGTCCCACCTGGGTTTATGGGAGTTGTAGTCCGCTCCTCCCTCTAGACTCTGGAGTTACCTCTTCCTGTCCTCGGCGCTATCTTCCTCTGTCCGGCGTATTGTTAGGAAAGCGGCTATTTCTTTCTGTCCTCCCCAGCGATATGTCGTGACTTTCCAGCCGGCTAGAGGCTTCCCCAGCACTGTGAATCAGCCTATCCCGCAGGCAGACTTCCATCTCTCCGAACAGGCCGCGGGCCCCCGGGGGGGTCAGAGAGGAGCAGCTATGGCTCGGCCCATCATGCCGGTACCCAGCTCACAGAAAGCCCTGCTGCTAGAACTCAAGGGCCTACAGGAGGAACCGGTGGAGGGCTTTAGGGTGAACCTGGTGGACGATGGAGATCTGTATAACTGGGAGGTTGCCATATTCGGCCCTCCCAATACCTTCTACGAGGGGGGCTACTTTAAGGTGAGATTGTGGGGGCAATTACAAAAAAAAGGGGGGGTTGTCCACGAGCTGGTGGTGGTATAGTTATAGGCGGCTCGGCTATGGCTTTTACAGGGGGCAGCAAGCTGTAACAATGGGCACTGCAGGCAGGGAGGAAAACAAAGGGGATCATTTACCAGGCATAATCACTAAATACGTTCCATTATGGTTGTGTATAGGTTTCTTTTTGTTCCAAAATCCATGTTATTATAATTATTGGCATTTGTATAGCCCCAACTTATTTCGCAGCACTTTACAATATTATAAAAGGTGGACATTTAACAATAAATGTAACAGTTACAAAATGTTAAAGGAACAATAGGTTGAGGATCCTGCTTTTGTGTGTGTCTCTCTCTCTCTCTCTCTCTCTCTCTCTCTCTCTCTCTCTCTCTCTCTCTCTCTCTCTCTCTCTCTCTCTCTCTCTCTCTCTCTCTCTCTCTCTCTCTCTCTCTCTCTCTCACATGTAGCATTTTTTTTTTTATTTTTTTTTTTTTTTACCCTTTGATAATGTTTTGGTGTATCAAATGGAAAACAAAAATGCAGACTCTTAAGTTTTGTGTAGTTCTACCACAAATCCACTTTGTTTGTAAATAAGGTAATACTCCTAAACACGCTATGTCAAGCAGAAGGGATCAACTTATTATTTTACAGTAACCTAGTGAATTTTAAAAATATAAACTCTTTAAAAGTAAGATGTTCCCTTTGAATATGCTAGCTGTAAAAATCAGCTTGTACTAACAAAGACTGCTCTTTGTGGTGAGAGCTGGAAGTGCCTGGGGATAGTTCCATTTACCCTCCCCCAATGTTATTGAAAGCTTTTCAGTTTGTTTAGGCGCAATGGCTGCAAAATGGCTTTCAATATGTAGTTTGGGATTGCGTTACAACACACTGATAAAATCATAAATAGTGGGTAACTCCTAGGCCTTGCAGCAATGAAATTGAAAAGATCTCTCTTCTAAACTTTATCTCTGTATTTTTACAGGCTCGTCTGAAGTTCCCTGTAGACTATCCATATTCACCCCCCGCATTCCGCTTTCTTACAAAAATGTGGCATCCCAATATTTATGAGGTAAGTGATGTGAGATGTGTAAACCCGCTGTTGTAAGTTTTTTGTACTATTTCCTAACATATTGGTACATTAACAAAATAAAATCCAGTACTGCAAGAATATACATTAAGTTACATCTGAATACAAAAGCAAAGCAGAACATTCATTTACAAAGTTGCACTGTTGCCTAAATCCACTTCTAGTGGCTGTCTCTCAGACCGCTACTAGAGTGACTGACTTACTGGACCTGCAGGATTTGAGCTCATGTCTCTACACTTTACTTTAAGACACCAAATGCTCCCCATAGTGATGCAAATTGCCGCAGCACTTTAATTTGTCACGTATGTACACTAATCTTCTAATGCTTCCCTATGGAATATATTTAAAAATATATCAATGTTTAAAAAAAAAAAAAAAAATATATATATATATATATATATAAATTTTTCCAAAAACTGCATTTGCATTTCTTCAGAAGGACTAAAATAATTTGCACTTGGAAAAACTTACTTAAAGGATATTTGTTTGGCATTTAAAAAATATTAATGCTTGGATTCTGTTGAAGTTTCATGTGGCAAATCGGCAAATACTAGTAGCTTTTGTAGGCTTCTGGCTCAGAGCAATAGCTATGCAGTTATACCTGTTATATAGGCTTGTGTCTAACAAGTTCAGCTTTTCGCATATCTTTTTTTTGCTTTTAAATTTAATAGGTGGAAAAAACAAAAGTTTGAAGCTCTTCCAATTTTGCAACAAACTAGGAAAAAGTTAAAGGACCACTCTAGTGCCAGGAAAACATACTCGTTTTCCTGGCACTATAGTGCCCTGAGGGTGCCCCACCCTCAGGGTCCCACTCCCGCCGGGCTCTGGGGGGAGGAAGGGGTTAAACTTACCTCTTTCTCCAGCGCCCAGCGGGGAGCTTTCCTCCTCCTCTCCTTCTTCCTTGCGACGTCATCGGCTGAATGCGCATGCGCGGCAGGAGCCGCGCTCGCATTCAGCCGGTCGCATAGGAAAGCATTTACAATGCTTTCCTATGGACGCTTGCGTGCTCTCACTGTGATTTTCACAGTGAGAAGCACGCAAGCGCCTCTAGCGGCTGTCAATGAGACAGCCACTAGAGGTTTTGGAGGCTGGCTTAACCCTCAGTATAAACATAGCAGTTTCTCTGAAACTGCTATGTTTATTAAAAAAAAAAAAAGGGTTAATCCTAGAGGGACCTGGCACCCAGACCACTTCATTAAGCTGAAGTGGTCTGGGTGCCTAGAGTCGTCCTTTAATTCTTGACCCTAGAATATCAGCCAGATATCTCTTTAGATCAAGAAGCTGTTACCCCTCTAATTAAAAATTATATTTCTGAATATTATGTTTTTGTGAGTACTCATCCAGTTGTACAGACCTCTCCAGATGGCTCCTGCAGAGTCTAGCAAGCTATTAACAGAGTAGGAGATAAGAAATGATAAACTATCCTTCTGAAAATTAAATTTTTTGCATTGCAGGGTTAAAGGGACACCCACACCACTTAATCTCATTGCAGTGGTCTGGGTGTAGTGTCCCGTTTCCTTAAAGTGGCACTGTCACCGTTTCCTTAAAGTGGCACTGTCACCGTTTCCTTAAAGTGGCACTGTCACAGAATTTGCAAAGGTGAGTTCTATTTACCTCTACCTGTCTCTCGTGGGTCCTCTTCAGCTCCTGGTATTTAAGTGCCAGGAGCCGACGTCTCCCGCTGTACTCTCGCGCATGTGTGAAAGCACAGCATTAAGGTCTACAGAGGATCCCGCAGTACTGTGGGATCCTTAATCCATAAATCCAATTTTCTGCATTCGTCACTGGTGACGGCTGAGGGGGATTGATTCTTCTAGACGGCGCTAGCTGTTTCTAGGCATAGGAGAAATGCAGAGATAAAGTAGTCACTACTTTAACTGAAATTCCAGCAAAGTCAATGTGAGTATTTCATAAAGATTCTATCTTTAATAAAAAAAACTCATTTCATATGGGGTGACAGTGCCGCAATAAACCTGCGATGTAAAGCATTGCAGTTTTAGAGAAACTTAAATGTTTACATTGCAGTGTTAAGACTGCCTCTTCTGGATCTGTGATGTTGCAGGTGGAGGAGCCTGCCCGATCCAGCGCCCATGTGCTGCTATTCGGTAAGTGAAAATAGTGGGGTTTTTTAACCCTTTTGTGATTGCGCGGCAGCACTTTTTAGGAATACAATTTAGTATACTAACACTTTAGTGTTACTTTAAGGGGACAGGGACACTGCACCCAGACCACTTCAATGAGATGAAGCTGAAGTGGTCTGGGTGCTTATAAGTGTCCCTATAAGTTTGTTTATACAAAAGATGTACACCTTAGATAACTCAATTCTCGTTATTATATAAACAAAGTATATCAAACAAGACCATGTTATAAGGCAATAACTAGTGATATAGGCTATACAACATGCACTAAATCAAACAGGCATATAAGCTTTTTTGTATATAATACTATGTTTGGCAAATGTGTGTGTATATACACATACACACACTAGATATATCTATATCTATATCATATCTTAGCTGTTTGCTCACTGCAGGACACACGAGGGAGCTGTGCAGAATGAGCACAGTAAGTAATGGGCCCCCTTGCTGCCCGGACAACAACTAGGGCACATTACAAGCGGTTCAGGGGCTGCATGCAGGCCGCAGGTCGGACACCCATACTTTACAGTATCAGGCAGCTGGTAGATTTACATTGCTGAAGGAGCCACACCTTTGCACATCCTAGTCCTGTGATGACCCCTTTTAGACTCTGTGCCATATGATTTTTAATTAGGAGGCACTTGGCCAGTGGTTATTCACTGTTCAGCACCACATAAAAGCAAGTACCACATCTCCTGAGTATTTACCATGCAACTGCAACAGTGGTTCACAAATTTCTCAGAGACTGTTTCTCTATTTTATGTGTTTATGAAATTTATTGTGATTTTTATGTAATATAGGTGTAAGTTTATCTAGAAAAAAAAACAAAAAACACAAACACAAAATACATATAACCATACTAAAATAAATAAATAAAGTAAAACAAAAAAAGAGGGAGAGAAAGGGGACAAACAATGAAATGTGGAGAGAGAGAAGGGAAGTACCCCCTCTCCTGGATGGTGTGGTGTTTGCATCATGAAACAAACCTATATTTTCTGTAGTCTGTATATAGAATACTTTATTTAAAATCTGAGTGAGAGACCGGCTACTTTCCAATGTTTGGGAATGCATAGCCTGGTCGTCTTGCATATTCTGAACATCCGTTTTTTTGGCCACAGGTGTGAGGCCTGTCTAAGTGTTATGCTCAAGATTGTCATCAATTTATCTAAAAAAAAAAAAATCTCCGAACTTAAAGGGACACTATAGTCACCTGAACAACTTTAGCTTAATGAAGCAGTTTTGGTGTGTAGAACATCCCCCTGCAGCCTCACTGCTCAATCCTCTGCCATTTAGGAGTTAAATCCCTTTGTTTATGAACTCTAGTCACACCTCCCTGCATGTGACTTGCACAGCCTTCCATAAACACTTCCTGTAAAGAGAGCCCTATTTAGGCTTTCTTTATTGCAAGTTCTGTTTAATTAAGATTTTCTTATCCCCTGCTATGTTAATAGCTTGATAGACCCTGCAAGAGCCTCCTGTATGTGATTAAAGTTCAATTTAGAGATTGAGATACAATTATTTAAAGTAAATTACATCTGTTTGAAAGTGAAACCAGTTTTTTTTTCATGCAGGCTCTGTCAATCATAGCCAGGGGAGGTGTGGCTAGGGCTGCATAAACAGAAACAAAGTGATTTAACTCCTAAATGACAGTGAATTGAGAAGTGAAATTGCAGGGGAATGATCTATACACTAAAACTGCTTTATTTAGCTAAAGTAATTTAGGTGACTATAGTGTCCCTTTAAGGTTGCTAAGAGATTTTATTCTCCTCCTCACAACCCCAAAAGCAAATGGGAGAAATGAAATGGGTAGATATGTCAGAGATTGGTAGGACTCCACACAGCAGTTGCAAGGACATAAAGAAATGCGAGTATGTGTCTTTGTGGTCATTGTGGGATGGAAGGGTGTTTTATCAGAAGCTACTTGGTGTTCTTTACTACTTAAACAAAAAAAATTGTGTGATTTTAATTAATGGTTCTTATAGTCCTCATTATTGTCTGTACATGATATGTTGTATCTTTCTTGGCAATGTTTAAGGTTTCAGTAAGTAATTGACTGGAACAACTACTGATAATCACATAAGTATTTTCTTTAAGAGCAATGAATACATTTTTAAAAAAATATTTAATTTTTACATTTACATTTTTACCTCAAATACACTTATTATTAACTTTCATGCTTGTATTTAATAAGCCACTCTGTTTGGTCAATATTGGAAAGTAATGCATGGAAAATTAGCATAACTAAACAGGTTTATTGTGCTGGCTCTTACAGAATGGCGATGTGTGTATTTCTATCCTACACCCTCCAGTAGATGATCCGCAGAGCGGAGAGTTGCCATCAGAGAGGTGGAACCCTACACAGAATGTGCGGTAAGGCTATATGTTGATTATCTGCCTTTTTAGTGCATCTGGGGACTTGGGGCATCTTATTGGCGGTAAGAGCTGCATGTGGCTTAAAGCCACTGTGGGTTAATATTTGTCTGTTTGGCTAAATTTTGAAGTCAAACCAACAAAGTAAGAAAAAACTGTGCCTTATATTGCGGCCTGGTTAGGTACCGTGCGGAGCGTTGTTTTTTTGCCAGAGCTGTACAAGAAGGGCATGAGACTGCAGGTATGATGTCCCACAGCAATTGAGGGCTGTGTGGCAGGGTGATGCTGCATGCTGGGCAAGATATTCGCCTGGTTGTACCCTGCGATCACGGAACTCTGCTTTATGGCGACCAATTGGCTCCGCCAGCAAGCCACATCCCAAGGAACAGTATTTCTAACACTATAGTGCTGGAGTGACTGATTAGGTCCCCTGATCTCCTCTCTGTAAAATTCAAAGGTTTTTAGTTTAACTCTTTATCCCTTGCCAGTCTCCCCGTGGCTGGCCCTGTTTCCATGGCTAGATCAGTCTTGACGTTTCCATAGGAAAGAATTGGGAGGCTATAGCGCATGCATGGCAAAACGCAGTGCCTTACCATTCAGCATCTCATCATAGAGATGCATTGAATCAGCGTGGAGATGCTGTGCAGCACTGACCTAGAAAACTCCTCTAGTGGTGTCTGAGTGACTGCCATGAGTTACGTAGTTGTCTAGGTTGACAAAAGACTAAAGTCCGTCCATTCATTTATGCTGTTAGTCCAAAAGAAGGCAAAAAAAACCTCAATAGTGGCCATTTCCAATGATGCCAAAAAAATTCCCTCTTGACTCTAAAATAGAAATTTTTTACATACATATCAGTTATATCTTGACTATTCTGTTAATGCAAAACCGCATCCAAGCCTTTTTTATATGTATCTATAGAATCTGATAACAGAACCTCTTTAGACATAGAATTTCACATCTTTATTGTTATTACTGTAAATGACCCATTCCTCTGCTGTAAGCTAAAATGCATTGTTGTATATTCCTGCTAATGAACAGGTTAGCACACAGCGACTTGTAATGACCCTGTATTTATTTGTATAGTGCTATCTTATCCCCTCTGAGATTCCTTTTTTTCTAAAGAAAACAATTGCACTTTTTCTATTTCCTCAATATCCTACGTTAAAACTGGTACCCTAAATTGCCTTGCATATTCAAGGTGCTTTTTTACACGAACGCACCTAACTAGCTTTTGCAACCACAGACCAGCATTGCATACTGATGCCTCGTTTTTGTGTTTAATTGTTCCCATTTAATGTATGTCACTTGTAGGTTCCTTATTCCAAACCGCATGACTTTGCATTTCTCTGTATTAAATCTCATCAGGTATTTGCTTGCCCAACGCCTCAATTTATCCAAATTCCTCTGTAGAGAAGTTCGATCATGTTCAGAATGTATTTTCTTACATAGTTTTGTTATGCCTGCAAACACCGCCAAATTATTTTCAATGTCCACTTCAGCATAATTTTTAAACCGATAAGAGAAGTAAATCCAAGACAGAACCCTAAGACACTCCACTTACATTTCAACATTTTCCATATACAACTACTCTCTGCACTCTATCTTTAAGCCAGTGTTCTATCCAAGAACACAATTCTGTATCTAAACCAACTAAATTCAATTTTACTAGTAACATTTTGTGTGGATGTGTATCAAATGCTTTAAAGGACCACTATAGTGCCAGGAAAACACTCGTTTTCCTGGCACTATAGTGTCCTGAGGGTGCCCCCACCCTCAGGGCCCCCCTCCCGCCGGGATCTAGGGGGAGTAAGGGGTTAAAGGGACTCTATAGTCAACATATAAAAGCAAGAAAGACAGAAAGAAAGACTTTCATTTATTAAAAATTATTTTCGGAGCGTTTTTATATTAAAAACTTGCCTCCGTTCCAGCGCCGAGCTTCCAGCCATGCTGCGCCCCCTTTTTCGTCAAAATGACGAAATCGCGGGGCCCAATAGGACGCTTCTCGGAGAGAAGCGTCATCGCGATGTGGTGCGCATGCGCGGCTTTGCGCTGCACCAATCGCGTTCTTCATAGAGCGGCATTGACAGCCGCCCTATGAAGAAATTCAGCGCTTTACCGCGCATGTGCGCGGAATGCGCGTTCGCGAGCTGAGCTGTCTGACTGACAGCTCAGCTCGCTTTCTAAAACTAACAATAAGGGGGGGGGACCTACTGTCCCCCGGCCCCCACCCCTGAGAGGTGGGTGGGGGCCCTAAAATTAACAATAGGGGGGGACCTACTGTCCCCCCCCTGGCCCCCACCCCTGTGCGGCGGGTGGGGGCCCTAAAATTCACAATAAGGGGGGGGACCTATTGTCTCCCCCGGCCCCCACCCCTGAGCGGTGGGTGGGGCCCTAAATACAAAGGGGGGGGACCCTAGTTAACCCTTCCCCCCCCCCCCAAAAAAAAAATATCTCCCTACCTACCCCCCTCACCCTAAAAATAATGAGGGGGGGACCGTTTAACTAAAAACCTGTAAAAAAAAAAAAAAAAAGAGAAAACATCGAATGGTAAGTTGTTGTTTTTTTTCTTCTAAAATCTTCTTTCTTCAGCCCCAAAAAAGGCAAAATAAAAAGCCATAATAACCGACGCATATAAAAAAAAAAACCCGAGCGCAAAAAAAAATCCATCTTCACCCATGGAGGGCTCCGCGCAGACTGAGCTCCGCAGGGCGGGGGAAGGCTTATAAAGCCTTGCCCCGCCCTGCAATTAGGCTAAGAACACTCTGATTGGTGGGTTTAAGCCAATCAGAGTGCTCTTTGTCATTTTACAAACGTGGGAAAGTTCTTTGGAATTTTCCCACGCTTGTAAAATGACACAGAGCACTGTGATTGGATGGCTTGAAATTCCAAAGAACTTTCCCACGTTTGTAAAATGACAAAAAGCACTCTGATTGGCTTAAACCCACCAATCAGTGTTCTTAGCCTAATTGCAGGGCGGGGCAAGGCTTTATAAGCCTTCCCCCGCCCTGCGGAGCTCAGTCTGCGCGGAGCCCTCCATGGGTGAAGATGGATTGTTTTTTTTTTTTGTTTTTTTTTTATTATATGCGTCGGTTATTGTGGCTTTTTATTTGCCCTTTTTTGGGGCTGAAAAAAGATTTTAGAAGAAAGAAAACATCGAATGGTAAGATGTTTTTATCTTTTTTTTTTTTTTTTTTTTTTTTTTTTACAGGTTTTTAATTAATTATTAATTATTATTATTTTTAGGGTGAGGGGGGTAGGTAGGGAGATATTTTTTTTTTGGGGGGGGGGGGGAGGGTTAACTAGGGTCCCCCCCCCCTTTGTATTTAGGGCCCCCACCCACCGCTTAGGGGTGGGGGCCGGGGGGGACAATAGGTCCCCCCCTTATTGATAATTTTAGGGCCCCCACCCGCCGCACAGGTGTGGGGGCCGGGGGGGGGGGGAAGGAGAGTAGGTCTCTTCCCCTCCCCCCTCTTCAACCACTATTGTGGCCAGAAAGCGTCCGTGTGGGTTCGGGCTTCAGCTGTCAGCTGAAGCCACGCCCACAGCAGTGCTGACAGCCTCAGCACACAAAGCGCGTTCACAGTGCTTTGTGTGCTGATAGCCCGTCTGAAGTATTCACCCATGCATGAATACGTCAGACGTGAGGCCTTTTTAGGGCCTCTGAACTCGGAAGTCCCTCTGGAGGCCGTCTGACTGCAACAAGAGGTGTTCCAAGCTTCCAATGTAAACACTGCATTTTCTCAGAAAATACAGTGCTTACAAGAAAAAGGCTCTGAAGCTGTAGCACTCACCTGAACAACCTCATTAAGCTGAAGTTGTTCAGGTGACTATAGTGTCCCTTTAAACTTACCTCTTTCTCCAGCGCCGGGCAGGGAACTCTCCGCCTCCTCTTTGGCTGAATGCTCAATGAGACAGCCACTAGAGGCTGGATTAACCCATTTATAAACATAGCAGTTTCTCTGAAACTGCTATGTTTATAGAAAAAAGGGTTAAACCTAGCTGGACCAGGCACCCAGACCACTTCATTAAGCTGACGTGGTCTGGGTGCCTATAGTGGTCCTTTAACAAAATCCAAGTAGATTATGTCTACTGGAACTCTTTGGTCTATATATATATATTTTTTTTTACTTCTTAATAAAATGAAATTAAACATGTATTCCTGACACTGTAGGTCTAACTTGCCATTTAGGTAGCCAGCCCCCCCCCCCCTGCCCTGGTTAAAAAAAAAAAAAAAAAAAAAGGCGTCTGGGCCGCCCACGCTCTGCCACCTTGGCTGAGATGATCAATTTTTTGACTTCCCATAGGTGTCGTCAGGACAGTCGCTTCTAGGTAGCCCCTTTGCTTCTTATGAGCTAATCATTGGGGATCTATGTTGTGTGCATAGTAATCGCTGTGTAGCACCAATCCAGTGCTGTTTTGTGGAGACTTGTTCTGCATATTTGTGCTGTGCACGAATACACCAAATGTAAAGACAGCCGCTAGAGGCATGTTCTTGGACAAATGTAATCAATCCTTGGACGTGATTTACACTGGGCTTTTTGCAGCCGGTTTTAAGTCAGTCTGTGAGCTAGGTACACTGATTGACCATCACGTTTGCAGTCACGTAAAGTTCTGATGGTGCTTAGCATCAACGAAAGGCAACTGTCTTCACATGATCGGTTTCTTGTGTTAAATGTATCAGTGCATAATTGGAGTGTCTGATCACTATTTGTCTTAACCCTGTTGGTGATCGTTACAGAGGGATAGGGAAGCTAAATGTCCTGTATATATCAACGTGCGATACATTAAGTAGCCTGTGTGTAATGCAAGGAAGCTGTTTGCATGAAATGGGTTCTGTCTGAAAGATCTCTTCTGTATTTTTACTGACTTAATAGTATTGGATAAAGTAGGAGTACCTCTACCTTTTTTTATGCTAATCCATAAACATAGAAAAAAACATGTTTCCTTGAGTAATATATTTATTTAAAGTGATCTTTTATTCCCCTATACAGAACCATTCTTCTCAGCGTCATCTCTCTCCTTAATGAGCCAAACACTTTCTCTCCAGCCAATGTCGATGCTTCTGTCATGTACCGAAAATGGAAGGACAGCAAGGGGCGGGACAGAGAGTACACAGACATTATTAGGTAAATAGTGTACCTCACCTTGGCATATCTCTATTTGGGGAGAGGGTGCATTATGTCCTTTAATCTGTCTTGGATGCTAGAATGAATCTATTATGTCATCTAGATCAGGCTACCCCAAACTCCGGCCCTCCAGATGTTGCTGAACTACAACTCCCATGATTCTCAGCCTATCTATTTCATTCATATAATCATGGGAGTTGTAGTTCAGCAACATCTGGAGGGTCGGAGTTTGGGGAAGCCTGATCTAGATAGTCCATGTTTGGTGCATCCATTAATGGTGAAACAGATGAAGTGGTCCCTTTTCTATTGCCTTGCAATTTTGTTCACACTGTATGTCAGAATTTAAAAAAAATAAATAAAAAATTATTCTGATACAATGTGTGTCACGAACACACCCTACTTCAAGAGTGTGCGTGATGTAGTTGTGGTGGTGAAAGGGTTAAAGTTCACTATTTGTCTGCACTAGACTGGAAATAATGATACAATCCTCCTTAACACCACCCACACTAAAGCATAATAATATAAATATTCTAACGCTGCCACCACCAAAACAATTTATAAATGGGGTGCGTTGGTCCCCCAGGTAACTTGATAATAAAAACCCACCAAATACAACTTGGCACAATATCTAATTGAAAAACACTAATTAGTCTCTTCATGTAACGTAATTCTTTACCAGACAACGGCAGAAGTTAATAAAGGAATATTTATTATGAGCAAAAAATAGTCCCAGTGCATACAAAAAATAGATGATAAACAAATGATTTACACCAACAACAGATAAAACCAAAAGGGATAAAATAACAGAAGTCCTTATCACTTACTCAGGTTTTCAAAGTAAAACTTATGCCCAGGGTGTCGTTGGTAAGGAAGATGGTGACTCACTCAGAATTAGATTCTGGCACCCAAGCAAGTACAATGCACACTTAGTATAATTAGATATATACCCTGTGGATTACCAAGCTTTGCCCAGAGGTGGAGATAAGGCGTACCTATAGTAACTATAAGTTACCACCCCCTTGTGTTCCAGAGGAACATCAATATAAAAATGGAAACATTTGGTTCTATCTCTTATGTACTTGCCACAGAAATAATAATTGCATCTATGAATTTACAATTTTTCTCATCCATTGATTTGTCACACTTCTTACTTGTGACCCAAAATAGCAGACAGTAATCACTTCCCCTATGGTTAACTTACGCACATCATGTTTGGGCTTTATTAGATTGTGCTTGTCCTAGTCTAAATATAATAAGAGAGAATATAGACATATGGCAAATGTGTGACTTCTCACACCTTGCAGAGCCTTTGATTAATCAAAGGATCAACCCATATGGTAAACCATCTGACTCCTTTTACATTACCCCTTCTGTCATCTGATCTCTACCAAATGGTCAATTCATATATGCACTGACTACACAAATTACATTAAATAGCAATATTCTATTGTGCAACAATAATTTATGCACCCTTGGCGTGTCAATGTGCTTTCAAATGGTCAATTCATATATGCACTACACAAATTACATTAAATGGCAATATTCTATTGTGCAACAATAATTTATGCACCCTTGGCGTGTCAATGTGCTTTCAAATGGTCAATTCATATATGCACTACACAAATTACATTAAATGGCAATATTATTGTGCAACAATAATTTATGCACCCTTGATGTGTCAATGTGCTTTCTATTGCTTTATCAGTGTTCTGTCATGAAGCATGACTGGTTTCTTGATAGTCTCAAATGCTTTTAACACTAATAATTCTTGCTGTGTCATCATGTAGTGGTAAAGGCTTTAAAACTTAGTCAGTACCAAGGACATTTTAGACAGTGACTTAAATGGAAAGGCTGATCTATATAATTTCTGTAATAACTCCCTGCCGCCCTCCTCCCACCTTAATGTCATATTCTCAGATTATTGTTCTGTAAAAATGGTCACTGTTTTTGCTTCCTGGGATTTTCTTCAAAGTGTCCAATTAGAATGATAATTAGCTTCCAAACACCCCAATATATACCAGCATATACAATATTGTCTTTATTACTATTATTTAGGATGTCTTACGATTCCAACAATTAGTCTCATGATTAAGACAGCCCTCAATAAACAATATGCCCACATCAATCTTGATTGAAGAACATAATAACTGTGTGGCCTATCCAGTCTGCCTGTTATCTTAGATTTGTTGCATTTAAAAAAAGCTTTAAAGTACACTTTTTAGTGTTGGGAATACAAACCTGTATTCCTGACACTATAGTGTCATGCTAACTGTCTGAGCAGTAAAAAACTTTATTTACCTTTCGCTGTACCGATCTCCAAACTGTTGCCTGGTCACCAGATCACCAAGATTCCTATTGGAAAGCATTGGGAGGCTAGTGTGCATGCATGGCAAACTGCTGCGCTGTACGAATCAAGTGCTGTCTATGAGCAGCATTTGATTGAGAACGGAGTCTGACATGGTTCTCACAAAGGAAGCACCACTAGTGGCTGTCAGGAGCACAGCCACTACAGGTGAAACAAGAAGTTTTTTTTTTTTTACATTGTACGGTTAACACGGCAGGGGCAGTACACCTGGATCACTTCATTGAGATTGAGTTGTTCAGGTGTCTTAAGTGTCCCTATTAAGGATAATTTTGGAAGCTTGCAGAGGAAAGTTATTTTTAAGGCCTGGCTAGTAGTGGTAAGACTGACATTTTATACCTTGTTCTCTCTTTTACAAATGTGTTTTGAGTTTCGAAAAGAATTAAAGGGTTACTCCAACCACCATGACCACTTGAGTGATGTGAAGTGGCCATGGTGGTAGGAGTCAGTAGGTGCCGTAATTTGAATTGTGTACTTGGGGCTAGGGATCCACCGATTATCGGTTTTGCCGATATTATCGCCCGATATTCGGTATTTTCAGCTCCGCGTCGCACTAGTTTCTAACTAATCTAGTTATGGAATCACATTCCAGGTGGCGATGAACTTACTGTTAAAATTAGGTGGTATGTTATTGTTTCTATCTGTTGTTTAATGCGGAAGTGCTTAACGTAATGTGCTACATTTTATAGAAAACAAGTCCTATCCACGAAGGCTGATGCAGAACATGATGGAGTAAAAGTCCCTACCACACTAGCTGAATACTGTGTAAAGACAAAGGCTCCAGCTCCAGATGAGGGATCTGACCTGTTCTATGATGACTACTATGAAGACGATGAAATGGAGGAGGAGGGGGACAGCTGTTTTGAAGACCAAGATGATTCTGGGAATGAGGAATCTTGACGCTGACTGCAACTCCCCAGTCCCAAACTCCTTCACTTTCTCTCTCCTTGTCAATAAAACAGACGCAATTTATTTTTCCACTTCGTATTTCCTTGGGCCTGAGCAAGAAATGATCCACCTAAGGTCACCCATTGTGTGCAGTATTGGGGAGAGAAAGGGGAAGCATGATTGCTTTGGTAGGTCCTGTTAAGAAGCATCCGTGAGGCTACACGAGCTGCTGTAAAGGCTGCTCAATTTCTGCAGTTCAAGCGTGTGTCACAAGATGGCAGTAGAATGCTTTGAGATTTCTGCTGCTGGCGTACTGCTCTGCCACCACCTTCCTAATACCTACTCATGTTCAGACTGCAGTGCAGAGTTGAAGTGGCAGGGTGGAAGGAGCTGAATTTTTTTATTTTATTTTGGTAATGAGGTGGAGGGGGCTGCTTTAAGATTATCTGCTGTTTTAGATTTGATCACACACTGTATTTACTCTATTTTCCTTTTGGGTGGGAGTGGGTTGGTATGAGGTGTGTGCGTGTGTGTGCATTTTTTTTCCTCTTATTTTGAAAGTATTTAATAATAAACACCCTAAAAAGTGCTGGCTATGTGCTTGTTTTTTTTTTTTTTTTTTAAAAAGATTTTGTATTTTTTTTTTCTGGTTAGAGCTGTGGTACCGAGAAGACATTAAGCCATAGAGTTCATATAAAAATAGCTTAGCCGCATATAGGACATGTCTTTTGAAATGGCATTGGTGTATCTGTCCTAGTCACCCTGTAGACAAGGTGTGCTCAAAAGGTAGATCTTTAAATGTTGTATGTTGTAAGATTTGAGTCTTTTTAGGATGACAAAGCAACTACTTTTTGTTGGGCACCCCTGCTGTAAACTGACTTGGATAGTGATACTTTGTGGTGAATACTAAAAATTACATAAATGACACGTTAAATCTGTGATTGTGATGTGCATTCCTCAATTGTGTTTTTAAAAAAAAAAAAAAAAAAAGAAGACTAATCTGCCTATGAGTATACTATATTATGGGTTGTATTCACAGAAAGCTATTCTGTGTTTTCTTTTTTTTTTTTTTTTTTTTTTTTTTTTTTATACAGTTTGATGACTGAACTACCTGTAATCCATTTTGCTCTTCATAAAAGGCAAGTTTGGTTATTTAAACTGAATCTGTATTTCCATTTGACTGTCATTCAGTCATCTGGTGAAATTGCCCAACTTTCCATGTAATTAGACAATTTGTACACAGTCTAATTACATCCAAATTTGGTTGATCCAATTGCTCTAATACAGGTCAGGGGAAGTGCACCCTTAACCCCTTAAGGACCAAACTTCTGGAATAAAAGGGAATCATGACATGCCACACATGTCATGTGTCCTTAAGGGGTTAAATCCAGAACCATAAAAAAGAACAAATTTGGGATCAATCGATTGATTTCTTTAGAGCCGATACAGATACTGATAATCTGTGAACTTTCAGGCCGATAGCTTACCGATATTCTGTACATTTAACATTTTGAAAAAAATAAACTATTTTCAAAGGTAAATGCACAAAATATACATGCCACATGTAGTGGATGCAGTTTGTTTATACAGGGGAGCTGTGTGTGTTTATGCAGTGTGTTTGTGTAGTGTGTGTATATAGTGAATGCAGTGTTTGTGCAGTGTGTGTGTATATAGTGAATGCAGTGTTTGTGCAGTGTGTGTGTGTATATAGTGAATGCAGTGTTTGTGCAGTGTGTGTGTGTGTATATAGTGAATGCAGTGTGTTTGTGTAGTGTGTGTGTGTATATAGTGAATGCAGTGTGTTTGTGTAGTGTGTGTATATAATGAATGCAGTGTGTTTGTGTAGTGTGTGTGCATATAGTGAATGCAGTGTGTTTGTGTAGTGTGTGTGTGTATATAGTGAATGCAGTGTGTGTGTATATAGTGAATGCAGTGTGTTTGTGTAGTGTGTGTGTGTATATAGTGAATGCAGTGTGTGTGTGTATATAGTGAATGCAGTGTTTGTGTAGTGTGTGTGTGTGTATATAGTGAATGCAGTGTGTTTGTGTAGTGTGTGTGTGTATATAGTGAATGCAGTGTGTTTGTGTAGTGTGTGTGTGTATATAGTGAATGCAGTGTGTTTGTGTAGTGTGTGTGTGTATATAGTGAATGCAGTGTGTTTGTGTAGTGTGTGTGTGTATATAGTGAATGCAGTGTGTTTGTGTAGTGTGTGTGTATATAGTGAATGCAGTGTGTTTGTGTAGTGTGTGTGTGTATATAGTGAATGCAGTGTGTTTGTGTAGTGTGTGTGTGTATATAGTGAATGCAGTGTGTTTGTGTAGTGTGTGTGTGTATATAGTGAATGTAGTGTGTGTGTGTGTGTGTATATAGTGAATGCAGTGTGTTTGTGTAGTGTGTGTGTGTGTGTGTGTGTATATAGTGAATGCAGTGTGTTTGTGTAGTGTGTGTGTGTGTATATAGTGAATGCAGTGTGTTTGTGTAGTGTGTGTGTATATAGTGAATGCAGTGTGTTTGTGTAGTGTGTGTGTGTATATAGTGAATGCAGTGTGTTTGTGTAGTGTGTGTGTGTATATAGTGAATGTAGTGTGTGTGTGTGTGTGTGTATAGTGAATGCAGTGTTTGTGTAGTGTGTGTGTGTGTATATAGTGAATGCAGTGTGTGTGTGTGTATATAGTGAATGCAGTGTGTGTGTGTGTATATAGTGAATGCAGTGTGTTTGTGTAGTGTGTGTGTATAGTGAATGCTGTGTGTTTGTGTAGTGTGTGTGTGTGTGTGTGTATATAGTGAATGCAGTGTGTTTGTGTAGTGTGTGTGTGTATATAGTGAATGCAGTGTGTTTGTGTAGTGTGTGTGTATATAGTGAATGCAGTGTGTTTGTGTAGTGTGTGTGTGTGTATATAGTGAATGCAGAGAGTGTGTGTGTGTGTGTGTGTAGGTGTGTAATTTGTGTAAAATGGAGGGAGGAGAGGGCATTTTTTTTATTTCACAAAATATATATAAAACGGCCTTATGCCTATCCCACGCATGCTTGAACTCCTTTACTGTGTTAACCTCTACCACTTCAGCTGGAAGGCTATTCCATGCATCCACTACCCTCTCAGTAAAGTAATACTTCCTGATATTTGTTGTGTTGATTCCCTTTATGTATTTAAATGTTTCTATCATATCCCCCCTGTCTCGTCTTTCCTCCAAGCTATACATGTTAAGATCCTTTAACCTTTCCTGGTAAGTTTTATCCTGCAATCCATGAACCAGTTTAGTAGCCCTTCTCTGAACTCTCTCTAAGGTATCAATATCCTTCTGAAGATACGGTCTCCAGTACTACGTACAATACTCCAAGTGAGGTATCACCAGTGTTCTGTACAATGGCATGAGCACTTCCCTCTTTCTACTGATAATACCTCTCCCTATACAACCAAGCATTCTGCTAGCATTTCCTGCTGCTCTATTACATTGTCTGCCTACCTTTAAGTCATCAGAAATATGACTGACCGAGTACCTCCGCTCAGTGTGCATCTTATCCGCCTGCCAGGATCCTGAAATGCTTCAGAACCCAATTTCTATCCCTTCCTCGTCATGCTTGAGCCTACTGGCTCTTCTAGCCTGTTTCCAATTTTAGTTTTAGCATGTTGCGGCTGAAGGCACTGCAATTGTGGCGCGGCATTTATTTGTTCTCCATGTATGTGGTTGATTCAAGTCAGTCATTATTTGAGGGCGAGTCCCTCATTTCATTATTTCTGGTACCAGTTCTCAATTTCTGTTATTATCCAGCCTCCTCCAGGGAGAGCCCCTGTTCTAAGTGGTGTGAAGGTACCCCTGCGTGCTTTGCTTTTGTCCTAATCCCATTGATTCATCTTTCTGCAGGAATTTTTGTACCGTGTATCATGGGCGAGTCCCCTGAACAGTAGTAGGACTTCAAGTCCATGATTAATGCTGTCATAGCAGCTTCAGTGGAAAAAACCCTGTCCATGTCCACCTAATCCCTTCTCAAGGCTTCTGGTCATGGGGTAGTGAACACAACTATATGCGAGTTGCACGACTTCATTGGCTTGGAGGCTTCTGAGAGGGTTCATCCCTCCTCAGCCAAATGCCGGATAGGTCCAAAGGGAAGGCTCCGGTCAAGTGCTCCAAACAAGTAGAGGTACAAGACCTACCTCCTTGGCCCGTCTCTTCCTCTGATGAGGAGGGCTCCTATGATCCACCTCCACTGGCTGTGTAGGATGAGGAGTGGCAAGACATCCTGCAAATGGAATGCCAACACACAAAGGAATCTGTAGTCTGTAGGAATCGTCCTTCACACAGGGTGAGGCAGGGAAGTTTGTGGATACGCTGGGTATCCCATTGTTTGATACATGGTCTATCAGAAACCCCATATCTTCAGAGTGGAGTCTACCAGACCATCTTGCCAGGTCAGGTATGGACCCGCCTCAGAGCGAAATGCCCTCGACCTTTGCTCCACATTAATTGGCCAACATGCCATACTTCGACATGATGACAGTCATGATTTTCATGTCCCGGATGGTATGCGACCCCACAAAGGGATTTAAAAGGTTGAAAGGCCATCTTGTACATTGCACTTAACTGGACTCGAACGCCATGAGTGATTGGGCTCAATACTCTATATCACCCTATTCGACAAGGAGATCCAAACACTGTTTTCAATGGAACTGTTAAGTACATCCCAGCAGAAGGTTTTTCTTCTGCAACATCTTTCTCGTTCAGGAATTATGGAGAACTTTCAGCCCGTCAACTCAACACGTTCATTGTACATTGACATTTCAAGATGATTATTTGGTTCACTCATCTCTATCTAAAGAACACGCAACTCTGTTGCCTGTCACAATGTCACACTAATAGGAAATTCCTTCTATTCATTTGGAGGGGTCTCCACTGCCTATTTTCCTGTCCTCCCTTCCGACACCGTTCTGCTCTTTAGTGCTTCACAAAACAGTTGAAGCCAGTACTGGCTCAACTGAGGGCCAAGAGAATTCGATGCCTGATATGCCTGGATGACTTGTTTGTTTAATGCAACTTGGCTTCCAGACTGCACTCTCAAACAAGATTCATTGTTCACTTTCTCGAGTCTTGAGGTTTCGTGGTGATCAGAGAGAAGTCAGCACAGTCACCTTCCCTAGTCGTCCAGTTTTCCGGATTCGAGACTTGGTCTATTGTGTACTTCGCCTACCATTCTCCAAGATTGCGTTCATCCTACGGAAATTCGTAGAATTCTCCTACTAAGCAGCACCTCACTTCGCCTAGTCAGCTCCCAAGATTGTACAGTTGGCTTCCAGTCCCACAAGCGGTGAATGTTTTTCTCCAAGATTGGCCTGTTCAAGGGATGTATGCATTTTCCACCATTCTCGATGGTGGCAGGAATCCTTCACCAGGTTGACATGCAGGGGATATCATTCCTTCTCATCGCCTCTGGTCAGACCTACTGGAATTATTTTACTACCATCCTCTCCTCCTGCTGTCGTTTCTTCTCCTACTGACCGATGCCTGTGGAGAACCCCATCCTCTTGTTATCCTAGATCGGCGGCATCTAGGTTTTTTTTTTTTTTTGGGTGGGTGCGTCTCTCGCCAATAGTATGCATTCTGCATATTGGACATAGGAAGATACTTTTTAACTTTTATTTCATCTTTCTTCCCATGCTTCTTGCTATACTTCCACACTGTTATAAATCCAAAATATGATGCCTTCTGTCATGTGAGAAAATGGTAGATTATGCTAGCGTAGTGTACCTAAACAGGAGGCAAATATCTTTCCTCCCATCTTTGTCCCACTCTTGCATTGCTTATTCCATATGGCTTATATGTTTTCATTGCATTTTATATATACTTTACTATTTATTTGCTATGTATGTGGTTGTATAGTTGGTTTTGGACAGTTTTTTGTTAATTTTTGGTTTGGGTTTGTTATTTTAGAAAGCTTATAATGCTGACATTGTCATATCCGAAGCCTTTCACATGTTTCTTTCAGTGTGATCTTAAAGGACCACTATGCCAGGAAAAAAAACTTGTTTTTCTGGCATTATAGGGTCTTTAGGTCCCCCCCACCCTCAGGGTCCCACTCCCGCCGGGCTGAACTGGGAGGAAGGGGTTAAACACTTACCTTTCTCCAGCGCTGGGCTCCCTTGGCGCTAAGGAAATCTCCCTCTTCCGACGTCAGCGCTGAATGAGCATTCACGGCAAGAGCCGCGCGCGCATTCAATCAGTCCATAGGAAAGCATTTCTCAATGCTTTCCGATGGACGTCAGCACCTTCTCACTGATTTTCACAGTGAGAGGCGCGGAAGTGCTTCTAGCAGCAGTCAATGAGACAGCCACTAGAGGCTGGATTAACCCTAATGTAAACATAGCAGTTTCTCAGAAACTGCTATATTTACAGCTGCAGGGTTAACCCTAGATGGACCTGGCACCCAGACCACTTCATTGAGCTGAAGTGGTCTGGGTGCCTATAGTGGTCCTTTAACTCGCCTACAAATGGGGATTGGTTTGCAAGTTATATTTTCTGAATAGTGATGCAAATATGGAAAAGGGGGAGGGACCACCAAGGGAAAGTGTCCACTGGTTTCCATAGTGATTGCCCCAACTTTTATACAAAGCATAAACACAAGCATACACACATAACTACAGTCACACACACATGTTTTAGTGATTAAACCTCCTCCCTCTTGCAACTTGCCTGCATCTGGAGGAAAGGAGGCTAGAGTTACCAGTGTCTAGAAGGTGAGCAACCTTTCAGTCTCTTCACAGGGAAATAAACAATTCTCATTGAGAAGCTTCTAAATGAATGCCCACGTCTAATCTGAGGTCTCCAGAAGTTGGTCTGAGGTCTGTGTGGGAGGAGGCATGCACGCTGAAGTAGAGCGTGCCTGCCACTTCCGTTAGCTCGGGCTAGCTAACAGAGAGTCTGCACACCTCCCTGGCTGTTTGATTGATAGCCAGGGGGATGTTACCTAGTTCATTTATAAAAGTGCAGATTTCTCATAGAAATCAGCATTTTGAAAAACTGGGTTAAAGTAGTAATACCCCTTACCCATAAATCACTTCAGCAAACTGAAATGTGCTTTAACCCCTTAAGGACACGTGACATGTCTGACATGTCATGATTCCCTTTTATTCCAGAAGTTTGGTCCTTGAAGGGGTTTAAGTGTGGCGTGGACCTTTAACACACAGCAGATGCCTTTATATCACTCTTCTACTTGCTGGATCTGCAATGCAATGTCTGATTAAGCAAGTGTCTGAAGAAGAAAAAAGCCTGGATCCTGCTGCCCTAGGACTTTTTGGCCTAGGCCATATTATGTGCTTGATTTGGGGGTTTACTTATTAAGCTGACCGTTATGGATATATGGTAAATGGATTTGAAATTTTAGGTCAACATAGCTGAGCTGTTGATTTCCCTCTATTTCTGAAACCTACTATTAACCCAATATGAACATAATGCCTTTCACTTCAGACTTTGCAACTCACTTCACTGACAAGATCTCTACAATCAGAGAAGAGATCCTCATCTTTCTTCTTCCCCTTACAATACTTCCCCTAACTTCACTCCCTCTGCTGCTCTATGCTCATTCGCACCCGCTACATTGGAAGAGGTTTCTGCTCTGCTCCAGTCCTCCCGCCCCACCACCTGCTTCCTAGATCCAATTCCCTTGCATCTCATCCGTACTCTGCCTTCTTCTCTTTCTCCACCTCTCACTAAAATTCTCAGTCTCTCTCTCTCCTCTGGTATATTTCCATCGCCCTTCAAACATGCAACTGTAACCTCAATTCTAAAGAAGCCCAATTTTGACCCTAACTCCCCATCCAATTATCGTCCTAGCTCGCTACTGCTTTTTGCATCCAAGATCCTTGAAAGAATTGTGTATGCGAGATTGACAGACTTCCTCGAGTCCAACTCTCTGCTAGACCCGCTTCAGTCTGGTTTCCGCGCTAAGCACTCTGTGGAAACTGCACTGACCAAAGTATCCAATGATCTACTCGCTGCAAAATCTCGTGGTCACTACTCTATCCTAATTCTCCTTGACCTGTCTGCAGCTTTTGACACTGTTGATCATCAACAGCTTCTTCTCATCCTTCGCAATATCGATCTACAAGATATTGTTCTCTCCTGGTGCTCCTCCTACCTCTCCCAGCGCTCTTTCAGTGTTTCTTTCTCTGGCTCTGCTTCTTCTCCCCAACTCCTCTCTGTTGGTGTACCCCAAGGTTCAGTACTTGGTCCCCTACTGTTCTCCATCTATACTGCCTCCCTTGGTAAACTCATTAGCTCCTTTGGCTTTCAATATCTTTTCTATGCAGATGACACGCAAATCTACCTGTCCTCTCCTGATCTCTGACTGCCTCTCTTCTATTTCTAACTGGATGGCTGCCCACTTCCTTAAACTAAACTTGACCAAAACTGAAATTCTGGTCTTTCCTCCCTCAAGTGTTGTTACTCCTGTGTTTGTCTCCCTCCCAGTAAACGGTGCTACCATCAGCTCCACCACGCAGGCTCGCTGCCTAGGTGTTCTCTTTGACTCCGACCTCTCCTTCAAGCCTCATGTTCAATCTATCGCCAAATCCTGTCATTTCCATCTCAAAAACATTGTGCGCATCCGCCCCTACCTAACGCCAGATGCGACTAAGGTGTTGGTCCATTCCACTGTCCTTTCTCGCCTTGACTACTGTAATCTTCTTCTCAGTGGTCTTACGTGCTCCCAACTTGCGCCGTTACAGTCCATAATGAATGCGGCAGCGAGGCTCATCTTCCTGTCCGCCCGCACCTCCCATGCCTCACCCTTCTGTCAGTCCCTACATTGGCTTCCTATAAAATATAGACCTCAATTTAAAATTCTGGTTCTTGCTTTCAAATCGCTACATAATGCTGCTCTCACCTATCTATCCTCCCTTATACACAAGTATGTCCCGTCTTGCTACCCTCCTCTGTTAGATGCTCACCCAGTCTCCACTCCTTCAAAAAATCGTTAAAAACCCACTTCTTCATAAAAGCGCATCAATTAAACTGTTAATAGCTCCTGACTGATTCCTCTTCTGCAACTGTCACTAGTCTAATACCATCCTTACCTTTTTGTCATTTTACCCCACTCCCTCTAGCATGTAAGCTCGTTGAGCAGGGCCCTCAACCCCTCTGTTCCTGTGTGTCCAACTTGTCTGGTTACAACTACATGTCTGTTCGTCCACCCATTGTAAAGAACTGCGGAATTTGATGGCGCTATATAAATAACATAATAATAATGTACATGAAAAAATACAAACACACATCATATGGTAGAATATACAGGAACAAAGAGCACAATTAATTAGAGCACATTTTACTTTAAACACGGTTATTCACTAAAGTCAGAATTCAAGGTAAATTTCAAATTTAAGGTCAAATTAGCCGAACTGGAAAAGTTGTATGAGTCCGCTATGCTTTCCATTCAGCTACTCTGGCCTTAAAGTTGAAATTCACTTTGAATTTAGATTTTAGTGAATAACCCTGCAACTGTTAGCTTTAACTAGTATGTGTTTTATCTGTAACCATATGTTGTATTTCAGGCCTAGCAACAACAAGCTTCTCAGTAAATTTAATACGGTCTTGGTAATGGAATGTGGAGTGTTTATAATCAAACCTACACTTAGGCTGTCACATCTCATCATCTGTCCCTTCTTCCCGAAAGCCTTTATCCCACGTGTGCTGAAACTATATAGGAAAAAGCTCTAAAGAAGTCAAGTTAGAAGTATGGCCGCTCTCTTTCCATTTCTGCAGCCAAGTAAGCACACGACACATGCCCTGCCAATATTTCTCAAACCATTTAAAGTCTGCTACGTATGTAAAGATTTTAAACTCATATATTTAACATAACACTGCTCCCTGACTATCGTTTCAATAAATGCTTGTAAAACCACGTTCTTTTCTAGTCCTGCTTTATATCAAAGGTTTTTTTGTTTTTTTTTAATGGGCAAAAGGAGATTTGACACTTAAAATACCATGTAAGTGTCTGCTTCGAATGTGTCTGGATTTTCCCTGAGGTGTTTTTTTTTTTTTTTTTTGTGGAAAACTGGGCTTCAATTGTTTCAAACTAAAAAAAAATCTAAATCTGAGGTGCCTATGGCAACAAACTTGCAATTATTTTTTTAAAGTGTCAAGCAGATATTCCCTACTTGTTTCCATGAGGATCTCCTGATGCTGTGGACTGCATTTCCCATCATGCTCCTACAGCCATAATGCTGGCAAATCATCAGGGAAGATGTAGTTTACAACATCTGGCATGCAGAAGGTTGCCTACCCTTGTGGCTTACCTGTATACGTAGCACAAGATGAAATATAGATAAAGTGCAAAAAAAAAAAAAAAAAAAAAAATAACAACTTAAACTAGTCACTTATTAGTCCTAATTGTTAAAATGCCCAATACACTTAAAATAGAACATTTACAAAATTTGGCATGCTGAGAGTACAACTTTCATAGTTGTCACAGACTCCAAAACCACTACACAAAAGTATAACATTATTATAGTATTATTAGTAGAAATAAGATCCCCTTCAGTACTGACTGCTTGTACAGTACAGAGCTGTTCTGTGAGAGCTCTATACTGTACGATTGCAGCATGAAAGGGAGATCTCCCTCTCATTCTACAGATCTGGCTTACTGCTAAACACAGGGGTTAGTGCTGCACAGCTGGTAATGCCTAGTACCAATCATTGTCGGCAGTTGGGCATTCAAGAAATCCTGAAAGGGATCTTTTCAGACACCCAGTGGGTGGTGTCACTATGTCCCCTTAAAGCTCGAAATCCTCTGAGATTTCAAATTAATCAGCAAGGCTAAGCACAATAAAGGGACTTAAATAGCTATATGCAGTGCTCAATTTGTTTGCTGTACACAGCTCATCTATCAGCATGGAGACACTAATTGTGGCCCTGGCTGACAGACGGTACCCTCAGATATTAAAATACAAATAAGAATATAAAATAATATAAGAATAGAGAAAAAAGAAAGAAGGGGGTAAGTTAGTGGAAAAAAACACCGCCGCTGCTCCAAGGAGGTTACAGGAGGAATAGGGGGCTTAACCCCAAATAAATAGATTAGCAAAGAGAGTGAAATAGGTAATCCACCTGTCTAAAACAGGTAGAGAATCCAGTCCACTGAATGATACCTCCAAAATGAAATAGTCACATAAATGGGGTAGATAACCTTTTAATAGAAAATATATAAAGAAATAAAGTACACCAAAAAAAGGGTGTGTGCCAGACACACACAGATGGGCGGATGTGGAGACCTTGCTCATGTGCACGGACCTACCACAGTTCTGGATCTGGCTGCCTCGTGCGGACAGACCAGAGCTTCGCACCACCTGCCCAGCCATTCTGAACTCCATCAGAATCTGGGACTCAGCGGCACATAAATACGCTCTCACACACCCAGTATCACCACTAGCCCCCTATCTACGTAATTCCCCCCGGGAATGACAGCCAGAGACTTTAGAAACATTGAAGATACAGGTATACAGAGATACCACCAGCTATTCCACACGGGCAGGTTCCCTACATTCGATGAACTAAAGACCCTTGACAACGAAGGACTACTTCAGGTACATGCAGCTGAGGGACTTTGCAACAAAACCACATATCCGGGCAGCGGCATTGGCAAAGCCTACCTTCTTTGAGCGATTATGTGTCCACGTACCGGCCTAATCACCACACTCTACAATCAATTAAGCGCACCTTCGGGCGACTCCCACACACCCACATACATAGCACACTGGGAAGCAGACCTCCAACAACCATTAGAGAGCGGGGAATGGCAGGACATCTGGAAGGCGGCAGCGAAGGCCTCTATTTCTGTCCTCCACCAAGAGCAGTGTTATAAAACACTGATGCGATGGTACACCACACCGGTCAAGCTCTGCAGAATGGGCAAAACAACGACAGACACCTGCTGGAAGGGGTGTGGGGAACAGGGCACATACCTGCACATGTGGTGGGAGTGCCCGAAGGCACAAACCTACTGGGAAACGGTAGCCACACTGCTGACGACGGTCCTACACAAGCGCATCCGACCAGACCCCTGGACATTTCTAATAGCCAGACCAATAGACAGTCTTCCTCATAAGGACCAAAAACTGTTTAACAAAATTACCTTAGCCGCCAGGCGAGCAATGGCAAAAATATGGCTACACACAGACATGCCGCAGATAGAGACAGTAATACAATATATTAAAGAAGCGCACCTAATGGACAAGCTAACTGCACAAATTAGAGACACCTTTCAAACATTCCTTAAGACGTGGGAACCCTGGGAAGACTACTAACGATGCTCCCCCGGCATACCTCCCCCGACCCCCTGGCATTTCCTTACTAGTCTCTCACTCTTCTTTCTTACTACTTTATATATCTTCTTCTCTAAAAACAAAAATTCATGCATGGCTGTGTTTATAACAGAGGCAAGTGAATATTGAACTGCACTTTGGTACAGACGACAAAGCTGTTAAGCGGAGTCCTAGCGAATGGGCAAGAGCAAAGGGGCAACCCAACAGGTCATAAACAACACAACATTGTGTACTATGCCCAACCAGAACACTTGCTGGGTTCTTACCAACGTTGGAAAAACCCCACATACTTACAAGCTGAACCCATAGAGCCCAGGAATATACCACTATCTTAACCGCCGGAAAGGCCTGGTGAACATTATCATCAACAACCTACGTCACACTTCGTACTCACCTGACCTGCTATATGAAGACGAAGACCCCAGCGAAGCTTCTAATCAACACCTTCATCGATATCCTATAGCCATGACTCACTGTACCGATAATTGTATGCGTATATTGCCCCCCACCTTTTTTCTTCTGTACAAACACCATGCATGGTTGATAAATAAAGAATTAAAAAAAAAAAAAAGGTGTGTGTGAATCGTGTATAGTGATAGCCAGCACCGAAAAAAATCCTGGGCAGGCTAGGCTAATAGAATACCTATGCTGAGCATGACATCAAGGTGGATAAGCAGTGAAGATAGTAGTAGTCAACAGACAATCAAAACATAGATCACCAAAAAATACTCAGCATATAGGTAGTAAATTAGTATAGTCTTTACATGAAAAGGGATATTGAAGGTCTAGCAGTGGTTATGGTGCCGTCTGAAGAAACAGACGGTAGAGACACAGGGAGTAAAAACGGCATATAGCTGTGGTTCTATAGAGATTATAGCAAAAGGGTAACGGCTTCCCTATGGAGAACAAAAGAACCTAGTATGCCCTAAACTGACTGTATAAGTGTCAGGGTACCTGTAGTCTCTACCCCTGAGACGGGTAGAGACTTAGACGTTCTTCCATCCAGACGGCATGATTCTCCCGTTCCTCGCGGTCCCCTCGCGCATGTAAACGCCGGCCGCGAGAGGACTATGCCTTTTTGTAACGTGACGCTCAATAGTCGACGTCATGACGCTATTCTAGCCCGACCTGTCAGTCAAATCCCGGACACGAATCAGGTCTCGGCGGAGGCGTGATTAGTCTCTAGAACCAGGGTATTTAAGGGAGCTCTCAGCATTTGCTCATTGCCCTGTCGTGGTTCTAGCCAGCCTAGTCACACAGTACTCTTGTATTCTCCTGTCTTTTGGTTCTGACCCGGCTTTGTTATTACTTACCTGTCTTCTCTGTTATCCTTGACCCGGCTTGTCTCTCGCTTACCGGTCTTCTCGTTCCCTCGACCTCGGCTTGTCCCTGACCATTCTATACGTAGTATTACGTTAAGTCCGGCCATTCTAAGGTCCGGTATACGTATCTGCTACTCTTTGTACTCTGCGTGTTGGATCCCTGTCCCGATCCTGACAATAAGTAACAAATGCTAAACTGCTGCTTCATGGCAGCCTAATGTAATCCTTCAAAACTTCAATGAAAGTCTAGGACGCATGGATAGCGTCATAAGAACCCAGGTGGTTAAAAAAAAACGAAAAGTAGACTTAGTAGATAGGCGTAGTACAGCTCAAAAAAACCTGGGCAGGCTAGGCTAATAGAATACCTATGCTGAGCATGAAATAAAGGTGGATAAGCAGTGAAGATAGTAGTAGTCAACAGACAATCATAACATAGATCACCAAAAAATACTCAGCATATAGATAGTAAATTAGTATAGTCTTTACATGAAAAGGGATGTTGAAAGTCTAGCAGTGGTTGTAATGCCGTCCGAAAAAACAGACGGTAGAGGCACAGGGAGTAAAAATGGCATATAGCTGTGGCTCTATAGAGATTACAGCAAAAGGGTAACAGCTTCCCTATAGAGAACAAAATAACCTAGTATGCCCTAAACTGACTGTATAAATAACAACTGCTAAGCTGCTGCTTCATGGCAGCCTAATGTAATCCTTCAAAACTTCAGTGAAAGTCTAGGACGCATGGATAGCGTCATAAGAACCCAGGTGGTTAAATAAACGATAAGTAGACTTAGTAGATAGGCATAGTGTCGGCTATAAACAGCTCGACGCACGTTTCGGCGCGTTAGATACGCCTTTGTCAAGAGCTATCGGCAAATGAAAAAGGAGCCGCTTATAAAGGAGTATGGACACGCCCCTCCAGACGGGAACTCCAATCGGATCCTCTAAATACCAATGATTGGCAGATTGGTCCCCAGGAAGACGGACCAATCCGAAGCAGGGGTGTGGAGATTCCAAACTCCGTGTGTAGAACGGAGAGGGGAGAAAAGGAAGAGAGGGGAGAAGGGTCAAAATTGGTCACTGAAAAACGGTGAAAATACCGAGCAGTATAAAAATAAAAAAAGGAAAAAGTTGCAACCTGTACTAGAAAAGATAGGTATCATATTAGAGTGTATTACAAATTAATTAAATTTAATTATCAGTTCAGAAGGACAATATTGTATTCTAAGTAACAAAGTAGCTCAAGAACTCCATAGATCTAGCAACATGTTGCAAATTTATACAAATAAATAGATATATATATAAACTCAAATGTTTATCAGTCATTAAGAGAGTGTAAAGTGATATAAAACAGAAGATATACATCAAGCAGTGACAAACAAAGGGACCTTATGTTTAAATGCCGGATTAAAGGTTAAAGAGTTACCATAAAATGAATACTTGTGAAGAATCACAAAAATAGTAGAACGGCCACAGGAAAGGGACAAATGAGAAAACAAATAGTCAAATCATTAGGTATAGGTGTATAGAAGAGCTAATAACGAAATGAAAAAATAAATAAATAAATAAAAGGGTTGAATAAATAAAAATAGTAATGATTAGAACAGAAAATGTCAAAATGTCAAATAAAAGGGGAAAAAGAGAAACCTTCGTTTAGGCTATTTGGGTTCAGAGTATTTCGTTTGTAGATCCATCTACATTCCCTTTGGTGTAAAACTTTGTCATAATCACCACGTCTTTGTTCATGTTTGACAAGCTCTAGACCACAGAAACGAATATCTTTAGAAGACCCACCATGATGTTCCTTTAAATGTCTTGAAATGGGTGTATCAAAGACGATTTTTGGGGGATCTAACGTGTTCTTTTATACGTTCTTTAAACTGCTGGGAAGGAAGGAGGAGGAGACGTTACTAAATTCTAACTCTGAAACACAAGCCATATCTGTAACGGAGTTCCAGTACTCCGACCGAGTACCTCCGCCAAGTCTGCTTCCTTGTAGCTATCAGGGACCCTGAAACACTTCAGACCCAGACGCCGAGGCTTGACTGGGATCACTTAGGGCCTTTTCCACCCTGGACCAAATACCAGACGACACATGATGAAGGTTGAACAGCAACTTTTTTATGAAATCAGCACACATGCAGCAAAACAACTCCTCAGAGGAAAACAAAATGACAGTTAAAAACAGACAGTGTTTGAAAATATGACAGTTATTGGAAGTTGCAGAACTGTGCCAGTACCATTTAAAGGGCCAGAACAGTCTTTTAAAACACCAATAAGTCCAAATGGTATTTCTAACTGGCAAAATCTCCCAGTGACCATAGTCATATGGCAAGAGGCTGGTAATTAGTCCTCTCCAGGCACAAGTGGCGAAGGGCACTTCGTCACAATATGCATTCCAAAACTACAAGTCATTAATCTTTCTTCCTGTCAATTAGACGAATCCCACCTTAACATTTTGAAAAGAGGCCTCTCCTTTGTACCGACTCCAGCCTTTGACAGATTCACTTGGACGAAAGATTTACATTTGTTTGAACGCAAGTTGGCTTTACATAAGTTCCACGAGTTAAACAAAGAAAAGAAAGCACACTCTTTGGGTCTCTCTAATTTAGACATTGACTGCCTTAACACTTTAGTTTCCCTCCTTGATGAGAATGAAGCCCAACCATCATCTACTCGAACTAACTTGAAACCTAGAAGCCGCTTTACTCCAAACTTTGCAGCTTTTAGAAATATTGACCTTTTTCTGGAGGCAGTTACAAGTGAGATAGACAACATAGACAGTAATAATTTTGACTCTTTTCCCAGCGACAATCTATCAAAAAAAAGAAAAAACTGCCCTAAAATCACTGAGGGCTAATGATAAAATCATTATTAAACAGTCAGATAAGGGAGGTAACGTTGTGGTTATGGACATTGACAACTATGAACGTATGGTCCTAAATATACTTGAGGACACAGACACGTATTCAGTCTTACCCTCTGATCGGACCAACACGTTCTCTGAACTTTATAAGGGTATCCTGGATGAAGGCCGTAGTGAAGGATTGCTCTCTGATGAGGAATATTATTTTATTCTAAATCGCCACCCAAGGACAGCTACCTTCTACTGTTTGCCAAAGATCCATAAACGCCTTATAGATCCACCTGGACGACCTATAGTGTCTGGGGTCGAGAACCTAACCCAAAATGGATCCTCAGACCATTCGTTGAACTTTTACCTTCCTATATTAGAGATGCCAAACAGGCACTTTCTCTCCTCTCAAACCTTCACATTGACCCTACGGCTAATCTATGTAGCCTTGATGTTGAGGCCTTATATTCCTCCATCCCACATCATAAGGGTATCGAACATGTCAAACATTTTCTTGACACTAGAGGTCCTGAACAACAGGAACACACTACCTTCACTCTCAAACTATTGAAATTCATCCTATCCCACAACTATTTCCTGTTCCACAATAAATACTACCACCAGATACAAGGTACAGCAATGGGTACTGCTTGTGCACCCTCCTATGCTAACCTTCACCTGGGGTGGTGGGAAGAAAATTTGAAGACATCTATCCACTTGTCACCTTTTCTGTCCAAGATTATTCTTTGGTACAGATATATAGATGAGGTCTTCCTAGTGTGGCAGGGTAATAGGAATGAGTTTGAGAGCTTTGTGTCACTTCTCAATATTAACGATAACAACCTCAGGTTCACTGCAGAATTTGGGGGGCCATCACTGAATTTTTTGGATCTCACAATTTCAATTTCAAAGGATGGGCGTTTTGAGACCACCTTATTTAGGAAACCCTCTGCATCAAACTCTCTTCTTAAAAGGGGTAGCTCCCACCCAAGATCTTTAAAACAGGGTATCCCCACCGAACAATACCTAAGACTACGCCGTAACTGCACAGACATAAAAGACTTCCAAACTAAAGCAAAGATTTTGAGACAGCAGTTCAAAGAGAAAGGCTACCCCAACAGGTGCCTTAAAAGGGCCTATCTCAGAGCTTTGACAACTGACAGAGTTGACCTCCTATCACACCCTCCAGTACCTTACCAAAGTACCAATAAAACCATCAGGATGATTGGTACGTTTGATACTGGTTGGGATGAGGTAAAATACTCTTTTCAAAAGTTCTGGCCTATCCTTTTGAAGGATACTCACCTTAAGCAAGTCTTAGGTCCACAAGTTACCATCACAGCTCGGAGGGGTAAAAACCTCCGTGATATCCTGGTACCTAGCCACTTTGTAGTGAAACAACCTCTCAATACTACATGGCTTGGGCGTAAAATTCCTGTAGGTTCCTACGCCTGCGGTAGATGTGTAGCCTGTAAATATATTCTCAGAGACTCAAAAGAAGTCAGTAACAGTGAAGGCAATCAATCCTTCCAAATCACTAATTTCTTTAATTGCAACTCAACAGGGGTAGTCTATCTACTTACCTGCAATTGCAAACTCATGTACGTGGGCAAGACTTTCCGGCAGTTTAAAGAACGTATAAAAGAACACGTTAGATCCCCCAAAAATCGTCTTGATACACCTATTTCAAGACATTTAAAGGAACATCATGGTGGGTCTTCTAAAGATATTTGCTTCTGTGGTCTAGAGCTTGTCAAACATGAACAAAGACGTGGTGATTATGACAACGTTTTACGCCAAAGGGAATGTAGATGGATCTACAAACGAAATACTCTGAACCCAAATGGCCTAAACGAAGGTTTCTCTTTTTCCCCTTTTATTTGACATTTTGACATTTTCTGTTCTAATCGTTACTATTTTTATTTATTCAACCCTTTTTTTTGTTATTAATTTATTTATTTTTTCAATTCGTTATTAGCTCTTCTATACACCTATACCTACTGATTTGACTATTTGTTTTCTCATTTGTCCCTTTCCTGTGGCCGTTCTACTATTTTTGTGATTCTTCACAAGTATTCATTTTATGGTAACTCTTTAACCTTTAATCCGGCATTTGAACATAAGGTCCCTTTGTTTGTCACTGCTTGATGTATATCGTCTGTTTTATATCACTTTACACTCTCTTAATGACTGATAAACATTTGAGTTTATATATATCTATTTATTTGTATAAATTTGCAACATGTTGCTAGATCTATGGAGTTCTTGAGCTAGTTTGTTACATAGAATACAATATTGTCCTTCTGAACTGATAATTAAATGTAATTAATTTGTTATACACTCTAATATGATACCTATCTTTTCTAGTACAGGTTGCAACTTTTTCCTTTTTTTATTTTTATACTGCTCGGTATTTTCACCGTTTTGCAGTGACCAATTTTGACCCTTCTCCCCTCCCTTCCTTTTCTCCCCTCTCCGTTCTACACACGGAGTTTGGAATCTCCACACCCCTGCTTCGGATTGGTCCGACTTCCTGGGGGTCAATCTGCCAATCAATGGTATTTAGAGGATCCGATTGGAGTTCCCGTCTGGAGGGGCGTGTCCATACTCCTTTATAAGCGGCTCCTTTTTCATTTGCCGATAGCTCTTGACAAAGGCGTATCTAACACGCCGAAACGCGCGTCAAGCTGTTTATAGCCGACACTATGCCTATCTATTAAGTCTGCTTTTCGTTTATTTAACCACCTGGGTTCTTATGACGCTATCCATGCGTCCTAGACTTTCACTGAAGTTTTGAGGGATTACATTAGGCTGCCATAAAGCAGCAGCTTAGCAGTTGTTATTTATACAGTCAGTTTAGGGCATACTAGGTTCTTTTGTTCTCTATAGGGAAGCTGTTACCCTTTTGCTGTAATCTCTATAGAACCACAGCTATATGCCGTTTTTACTCCCTGTGCCTCTACGGTCTGTTTTCTCGGACGGCATTACAACCACTGCTAGACCTTCAACATCCCTTTTCATGTAAATACTATACTAATTTACTATCTATATGCTGAGTATTTTTTGGTGATCTATGTTATCATTGTCTGTTGACTACTAGGATCTTCACTGCTTATCCACCTTTATTTCATGCTCAGCATAGGTATTCTATTAGCCTAGCCTGCCCAGGTTTTTTTGAGCTGTACTACGCCTATCTACTAAGTCTACTTTTCATTTTTTAAACCACCTGGGTTCTTATGACGCTATCCATGCGTCCTAGACTTTCATTGAAGTTTTGAAGGATTACATTAGGCTGCCATGAATCAGCAGTTTAGCAGTTGTTACTTATACAGTCAGTTTAGGGCATACTAGGTTCTTTTGTTCTCCATAGGGAAGCCGTTACCCTTTTGCTATAATCTCTATAGAATCACAGCTATATGCCGTTTTTACTCCCTGTGTCTCTACCGTCTGTTTTTTCAGACGGCACCATAACCACTGCTAGACCTTCAATATCCCTTTTCATGTAAAGACTATACTAATTTACTACCTATATGCTGAGTATTTTTTGGTGATCTATGTTTTGATTGTCTGTTGACTACTACTATCTTCACTGCTTATCCACCTTGATTTCATGCTCAGCATAGGTATTCTATTAGCCTAGCCTGCCCAGGTTTTTTTTTCGGTGCTGGCTATCACTATACACGATTCACACACTCTTTTTTTGGTGTACTTTATTTCTTTATATATTTTTTATTAAAGGTTATCTACCCCATTTATGTGACTGTTTAATTTTGGAGGTATCAATCAGTGGACTGGATTCTCTACCTGTTTTAGACAGGTGGATTACCTATTTCACTCTCTTTGCTAATATAAGAATAGATTAGTGACAAGCAGACAGGTTGAACCCGCTTCTGGACCCGATCATCAACGCAGATCAGGTTGGATTCATACCTGGTAGACAACTTTTTGAAAACACCAGGAGGAATATAGATCTTATCTGGAAACAAACGGTCACGAGTACACCCACACTGGTCTTTTCCATAGATGCCGAGAAGGCTTTTGATCGGGTCAGGTGGCCATACCTGTTTACCCTGCTTACACACCTGGGATTCCCGGCAGAATATATTGCGCTTACCAAGACGATGTACAGCAATGTGAGGGCTCAGGTACGGATCACGGGGGCTCGATTACGCCCTTTCCAATTGCACAATGGCACCAGGCAGGGGTGCCCACTCTCACCCCTGTTATTCGTCCTGGACTTGGAGCCCTTTCTACAAGCGATACGTAGACACCCGAATATTCGGGGTGTGATGCTGGGCGGTAGCGAGTTTAAGGTCTCCGCCTACGCGGACGATGTTCTCTTGACCCTAACGGACCCGTTGGAATCGATGGAGGGTCTACAGGAAGTGATAAAGCTCTGCAGACATAGAAAATCATGGGAGGCACGATGACGGAATAGCGAATAGGTAGTCGGTCGTAGCCACTTATCGTGTTTCTCCACTGGTTGATTGTAGATTGGTACTAACCCAACCACCGTATACTGACGTTCCATTGACCGACTTGTATCACAGGCATCTGCTTACACCGGACTGTTATAACGTTAGGCCTATTGTTTCCGCAGTCTAGGTCGCACTGAAAAACACGAGTTTCGTGTAACAAAAATTATTGGTGCATAGCTGAATAGGCCTAACGCCTGATGCGCCTGGAGTTGTATGTATGGTATGGGTAACTGTATCTCTACATTCATATATGAGGTAACATATTGGGCTTTTGCGTAAGCCGTAATTGCACACTTATTACATGCTACCTTTGTCAAGATGGAAAAATGCAGAAATATAAAAATGTATGCATAACTAATGTGCCACATTCTTGTACTAATATTATTATGCAAAATGAGCCTGCTAACGCTGTTGTGGCGACACAGGCACTGTTGTACTCACCTGCATACCGAAAAAAAAAGAATAAAAAAAGAATAGATTAGTGAAAGATGAGACTTAAAAATGAAAAAACAGGAGCTGTTGCTAGAAGAGCTAATAAACCTCAAAGAGAGGGTGACTCACTAAACTTAAAAAAAACCCAACAACTAACAGGTTATAGTAGTGCTGACAATCTATGCAGATAAAGGAATTGAACATTTTATTCCAACAAATAAATAGAAAAAAACACCAGAGAACATGAGAGAAGGCATTATAAATGAAACAAAGTACAGACACAGTAAAACTGAATAAACAAGTAAAACAAATTTCTACATGAGTACAGATTAAAAGTCCATTAGCCGGCAGTAGTGATGTACCGAACTGTTCGCTGGCGAATAGTTGCTGGCGAACATAGCGTGTTTGCGTTGGCCGCCGCGGGCGAACACATGCGCGGTTCGATCCGCCCCCTATTCGTCATCATTGAGCAAACTTTGACCCTGTGCCTCACGGTCAGCAGACACATTCCAGCAAATTAGCAGCAGACCCTCCCTTCCAGACCCTCCCACCTCCCTCCCAGCATCCATTTTAGATTCATTCTGAAGCTGCATTCTTAGTGAGAGGAGGGAAAGTGTAGCTGCTGCTCATTAGATAGGGAAATTGATAGCTAGGCTAGGGTATTCAGTGTCCACTACAGTCCTGAAGGACTCATCTGATCTCTGCTGTAAGGACAGCACCCCAAAAAGCCCTTTTTAGGGCTAGAACATCAGTCTGCTTTTTTTTTTTCTTTCTGTGTAATGTAATTGCAGTTGCCTGCCTGCCAGCTTCTGTGTCAGGCTCACAGTGGATACTGTGCTCACTTGCCCAGTGCCACCACTCATATCTGGTGTCACAATAGCTTAAGCTTGCATTTAAAAACAAAATTTTTTTTTTCACTGTAATAGATTGAAGAGCAGTTAGTTGTCTGCCAGCTTCTGTGTCAGGCTCACAGTGGATACTGTGCCCACTTGCCCAGTGCCACCACTCATATTTGGTGTGACTATAGCGTGCCTTTAAAAACAAAAAAGTTTTTCACTGTAAGCTAATAGCAGTTAGTTGTCTGCAAGCTTCTGTGTCAGGCTCACAGTGGATACTGTGCCCAGTGCCACCACTCATATCTGGTGTCACAATAGCTTAAGCTTGCATTTAAAAACAATTTTTTTTCCACTGTAATAGATTGAAGAGCAGTTAGTTGTCTGCCAGCTTCTGTGTCAGGCTCACAGTGGATACTGTGCCCACTTGCCCAGTGCAACCACTCATATCTGGTGTGACTGTAGCGTGCCTTTAAAAACAACAAAAAGTGTTTCACTGTAAGCTAATAGCAGTTAGTTGTCTGCAAGCGTCTGGGTGTCAGGCCTTCAGTGTGTGCTCTGCCAACCTCAGCAAGTGTAATTTGCCACTCATATCTGGTGTCTGTATAGCGTGCTCTTACAAAGAAAAAAAGTTTTCCAGTGTAAGCTAATAGCAGTCAGTGTCCTTAAAGCCGGTGTCAGGCCTTCAGCGTGTGCTCTGCCAACCTCAGCAAGTGTAATTTGCCACTCATATCTGGTGTCTGTATAGCGTGCTTTTACAAAGAAAAAAAGTTTTTCAGTGTCCTTAAAGCGGGTGTCAGGCCTTCAGCGTGTGCTCTGCCAACCTCAGCAAGTGTACTTTGCCACTCATATCTGGTGTCACAATAGCGTGCATTTAAAACCAAAAAACTTTTTTCACTGTTATAGATTGAATAGCAGTTAGTTGTCTGCAAGCGTCAGAAACTCACCCCCTTGCCCGGCGTCTGACACCTGGCTTGTCTGAACTATTAGCCCGCCAGCTTCTACCATACAAGCTGGTGGAGTCTGAGGCGTTCAAAAAAATTGTAGCTATTGGGACACCGCAGTGGAAGGTACCCGGCCAAAATTTCTTTGCACAAAAGGCAATCCCCAACCTGTACTCGACTGTGCAAAAGGAAGTAATGGCATGTCTGGCACACAGTGTTGGGGCAAGGGTCCATCTGACCACTGATACCTGGTCTGCAAAGCATGGTCAGGGCAGGTATATCACCTACACTGCGCATTGGGTAAACCTGCTGACGGCTGCCAAGCATGTAATGCGTGGCTCTGCAGAGGAGTTGGTGACACCACCACGACTTGCAGGCAGGTCTGCTGCCACCTCCTCTACTCCTCCTAGTCCATCCTCTTCCATAACCTCCTCGGCTGAGTCCTCTTCTGCTGCTGCGTCTTGCTCCACATCAACGGCACCCCCCCAGCTCCCAGGTACTATTCCACATCCCTATTCTGCTCTGTGTCAGTTTGTATCAGGGATCCTTAGCTGCCAAGTGACCCTATGTAGGGGGAACAGTCCCTATTCTGCTCTGTGTCAGTGTGTATCAGGGGCTTTGAGGACAGGTGTCAATCCATACCTGCCAAGTGACCCTATGTAGGGGGAACAGTCCCTATTCTGCTCTGTGTCAGTGTGTATCAGGGGCTTTGAGGACAGGTGTCAATCCATATCTGCCAAGTGACCCTATGTAGGGGTAACAGTCTCAATTCTGCTCTGTGTCAGTGTGTATCATGGTCTCTGAGGACAGGTGTCAATCCATATCTGCCAAGTGACCCTATGTAGGGGTAACAGTCTCAATTCTGCTCTGTGTCAGTGTGTATCATGGTCTCTGAGGACAGGTGTCAATCCATACCTGCCAAGTGACCATATGTAGGGGGAACAGTCTCTATTCTGCTCTGTGTCAATGTGTATCATGGTCTCTGAGGACAGGTTTCAATCCATACCTGCCAAGTGACCCTATGTAGGGGGAACAGTCTCTATTCTGCTCTTTGTCAGTGTGTATAAGGGATCCTTAGGATAGGTGTCAATCCATATCTGCCAAGTGACCCTATGTAGGGGGAACAGTCCCTATTCTGCTCTGTGTCAGTGTGTATCAGGGGCTTTGAGGACAGGTGTCAATCCATATCTGCCAAGTGACCCTATGTAGGGGTAACAGTCTCAATTCTGCTCTGTGTCAGTGTGTATCATGGTCTCTGAGGACAGGTGTCAATCCATACCTGCCAAGTGACCATATGTAGGGGGAACAGTCTCTATTCTGCTCTGTGTCAGTGTGTATCATGGTCTCTGGGGACAGGTGTCAATCCATATCTGCCAAGTGACCTTATGTAGGGGGAACAGTCCCTATTCTGCTCTGTGTGAGGAGGAAGAACGGGAAATGAGTAGCTCGGCATCCAACCTTGTGCAAATGGGGTCTTTCATGCTGTCGTGCCTGTTGAGGGACCCTCGTATAAAAAGGCTGAAGGAGAACGACCTGTGCTGGGTGTCCACGCTACTAGACCCCCGGTATAAGCAGACAGTGGCGGAAATGTTACAGAATTACAAGTCGGAAAGGATGCAGCATTTGCAAAATAAATTTAAAAAGTATGCTTTACACAGCGTATAAGGGTGATGTCACAGCACAGCGGGAATCTAACAGGGGAAGAGGTGAAAGTCATCCTCCTCCTCCCACGACCACGCCATATCTGCCAAGTGACCCTATGTAGGGGGAACAGTCTCTATTCTGCACTGTGTCAGTGTGTATCAGGGCTTTGAGGACAGGTGTCAATCCATATCTGCCAAGTGACCCTATGTAGGGGGAACAGTCTCTATTCAGCTCTGTGTCAGTGTATATCAGGGGCTTTGAAGACAGGTGTCAATCCATATCTGCCAAGTGACCCTATGTAGGGGGAACAGTCTCTATTCTGCTCTGTGTCAGTGTGTATCAGGGGCTTTGAGGACAGGTGTCAATCCATATCTGCCAAGTGACCCTATGTAGGGGGAACAGTCTCTATTCTGCTCTGTGTCAGTGTGTATCATGGGCTCTGAGGACAGGTGTCAATCCATATCTGCCAAGTGACCCTATGTAGGGGGAACAGTCCTTATTCTGCTCTGTGTCAGAGTGTATCATGGTCTCTGAGGACAGATGTCAATCCATACCTGCCAAGTGACCCTATGTAGGGGGAACAGTCCCTATTCTGCTCTGTGTCAGTGTGTATCAGGGGCTTTGAGGACAGGTGTCAATCCATACCTGCCAAGTAACCCTATGTAGGTGGAACAGTCCCTATTCTGCTCTGTGTCAGTGTGTATCAGGGGCTTTGAGGACAGGTGTCAATCCATACCTGCCAAGTGACCCTATGTAGGGGGAACAGTCCCTATTCTGCTCTGTGTCAGTGTGTATCAGGGGCTTTGAGGACAGGTGTCAATCCATACCTGCCAAGTAACCCTATGTAGGGGGAACAGTCCCTATTCTGCTCTGTGTCAGTGTGTATCAGGGGCTTTGAGGACAGGTGTCAATCCATACCTGCCAAGTGACCCTATGTAGGGGGAACAGTCCCTATTCTGCTCGGTGTCAGTGTGTATCATGGTCTCTCAGGACAGGTGTCAATCCATACCTGCCAAGTGACCCTATGTAGGGAGAACAGTCTCTATTCTGCTCTGTGTCAGTGTGTATCAGGGGCTTTGAGGACAGGTGTCAATCCATATCTGCCAAGTGACCCTATGTAGGGGTAACAGTCTCTATTCTGCTCTGTGTCAGTGTGTATCATGGTCTCTGAGGACAGGTGTCAATCCATACCTGCCAAGTGACCCTATGTAAGGGGAACAGTCTCTATTCTGCTCTGTGTCAGTGTGTTTCAGAGATCCTTAGGATAGGTGTCAATCCATATCTGCCAAGTGACCCTATGTAGGAGGAACAGTCCCTATTCTGTTCTGTGTCAGTGTGTATCAGGGATCCTTAGGATAGGTGTCAATCCATATCTGCCAAGTGACCCTATATAGGGGGAACAGTCTCTATTCTTCTCTGTGTCAGTGTGTATCAGGGATCCTTAGGATATGTGTCAATCCATATCTGCCAAGTGACCCTATGTAGGGGGAATAGTCCCTATTCTGCTCTGTGTCAGTGTGTATCAGGGTCTCTGAGGACAGGTGTCAATACATATGTCAAGGTGTCAATATGTCATATGTCAGGTATCAATCCATATCCATTGTGATTTAGGAATGTTAGGTGATTTCTGCCCTTTATGGATTAAAACCAGACTCTGCATCAACTGTGTAATTTTCCATGGGAGTTTTGCCATGGATCCCCCTCCGGCATGCCACAGTCCAGGTGTTAGTCCCCTTGAAACAACTTTTCCATCACTTTTGTGGCCAGAAAGAGTGCCTGTGGGTTTTAAAATTTGCCTGCCCATTGAAGTCAATGGCGGTTCGCCTGGTTCGCCGGTTCGCGAACGTTTGCGTAAGTTCCCGTTTGCCGTTCGCGAACCGAAAATTTCGTGTTCGCGACATCACTAGCCGGTAGTGCACCAAGTCCTGTTACCGGGGCCAGTAGTAGATCCTCCTTGGAATGGTATATGCCAGACTGAGTCTTTCAAATAACTTCCGGGTATATAGTTAAAATGTCTGCTAGGATACCATGATTATAAAGCAAATCCTGGGCACTCACAGGTCTCAGCAACAATATATATTACTGATACTATAAGGTGCTGAGTGCAGTGATCAAGTAATCCGATATCGGATCAGTTGCAGTAAACTTCACAAAATGTTCCTATAGGTCCAGGGATGTGTAATTTAGTACACCAAACGCCCGGGAGAAATTAACACTTTTAAAAATAAACAATGGAACACCCCCTTGCTGTCAATTAAACAGCCAGGGAGGTTTGCAGCCTCTTTCCGTTAGCTCCCCTGAGGTTTGCTGAACCTCCATCAAACCTCACACCAGAACTGCACATGTGCTAGAGCCAGCGCATGCATGAAACGGTGAACATGCGTGCACAAGCCATTAATTCAGAGTCTTTTCAATGACTGAAAGTCTCTTCCTGGGAAAAAAAGGGAGGGTTTGTCTGTCTCCCCTGCTCCCTCGCGCGCTGTCTACGGATGACGTCATATTCCGGCTCCCGGCATTAATAGACAGCCCGCGAGGGAGCAGAGGAGACAGACCAGCAATTCCCTCGCCGCGTGTATCAGGCACCACAGCCGTCCGCTGGGCTTTAGCCCCACTAGACCCCAGGGACAAGTCCACACCAGCTCTCCAGGTAAGGAGGCTTTTTGTAAAAATGTATGTTTGTGAGTGTGAGTCTGGGAGTGTATGTGTGTGTGTGTGTGTGTGTGAGCTTATGTGTGTGTGGCTGTTAGTGTGTTTGTCTGTGAGTGTGTGTGTCTGGAAGTGTGTGTGTGTGTGTGTCTGTGAACCCTGCTCTGCTTGTGTGCTGGGGTGAGATGGAGAGACTTCACCGAGGTGGCTGGTGACGGCAGAGGCTGGAACTCACCCTGCATGGGAATAGGTTGACTGATCTACAATCTTTGTCAGCAGCTGGTCACCTGGCAACCTGCCTGCACTACAATTTTTGTTACCTGGCAAGTCTGCCTTAGCTGCATGTTCAGACCCAGTGGTTAATATATAGTTTGTAATTTAACAACAGTTCAACGTTTGAGCTTAAATCTCCCACTTTCTCAACTATATAGAACTGTGTACCCAATTTTCTATTTAATTACTACAAGTGTTGTTTAATTAGCCTGTTTTATTTTACATTACTTAATTATTGAGACCACGCTGTGTTTCTACCACTGATTTAACTACACTACTCTATGTATATCACTCAGGGCTCGAGTCCTGCAGGAACGCGTGGGAACGGCGTTCCTGCACTTTTTTTTACAGCGGGAACGCCGTTCCCGTTGCTCCTGCAGGAACTCCCGTGTTCCCCCTGTTATGGGATCCAGTGGGGCTAAAGCCCGGCGGGCGGCTGTGGTGCCTGATACACGCGACGAGGGAGCTGCTGGTCTGTCTCCTCTGCTCCCTCGCGCGCTGTCTACGGATGACGTCATATTCCGGCTCCCGGCATTAATAGACAGCCCGCGAGGGAGCAGAGGAGACAGACCAGCAATTCCCTCGCCGCGTGTATCAGGCACCACAGCCGTCCGCTGGGCTTTAGCCCCACTAGACCCCAGGGACAAGTCCACACCAGCTTTCCAGGTAAGGAGGCTGGGTGGACATTTGTTAAGCATTTTGTAAAAATGTATGTTTGTGAGTGTGAGTCTGGGAGTGTATGTGTGTGTGTGTGTGTGAGCTTATGTGTGTGTGGCTGTTAGTGTGTTTGTCTGTGAGTGTGTGTCTGGAAGTGTGTGTGTGTGTGTGTGTCTGTGAGTGTCTGGAAGTGTGTGTATGTGTCTTTGTCTGTGAGTGTGTTTGTCTGTGTGTCTGTCTGCGAGTATTTGCCCGTGAGTGTATTTGTGTGTGAGCCTGTCAGAGTGTGTGCGCATGAATGTCATCAGTATGTGTGTGTGTGCGTGCGTGCGCGCGTGCATCTATGCATACAAGTGTATCTTTGGGGGTCCTTTTCCCCCCAGGACTTGACCCCTGACTCTAACTGGCAAAATAGCTCCATGATCTGACACAGGGGGTCCGAGTTTCCTTGGATTAAAGTTTCAGCAGGCTGTTTCAAAGTTCCCATGCGCTCGGCAGTTATACAGAGTTTCCAAGTTGGTCCCATTCAGGAGCATGGAACCCTCATACTGAATCAGTCTGTGGAAGTCTGGTCTGGGCAGGCCAGCCTAGGTTTCCCAGTTGTCCTGTGCCCCCAATAAGCACAGAGTGACATGATAGGGTAATGTGATACTTAGAAAAGAAGTCCCCTATGAATCTGTCATGGCCCCACTCCCAAACTGAAACCTACCCCCATTTGTCCTAATTCTCAGGGTGATATATATATATATATATATATACACACACACTCTCTCTCTCCCTCTTTCTCTCTCTGTGCTCTGTGTCATAGTGATGGTTTCTTGTTGCACTAATCAAATAAAGGATGGCTGACACCGCTGCAAGGCCTTAAGGTTCAGACAGAGCAGTAATAGTGTGGTGGAATCTCGGTAAAAATAAATTTAGTAGGCCGAGATTACCACGTGGCATGTGTACGTGCATATGCTGACGTATCGATCAGTTGGTTGCACGAGGCAAGATACGATCAGTAGTGTACGGAGCATGTGCAAGAATACAGGATATAGTATTCCCCTCCTCCATTGTGCTGGACAAGCCATGCGGTCAAACAGGAAGTTAATTCTTATTTGTGTTGATTGGTTAAGAGAATGTGCGGGTGGAGCTTAATATGGGAGGAGTTATATGCCTATATAAGGAGCCTGCACTATTGTCCGGGGCTCAGACTTTGCTGTATTTTGGTGACATTAGTCCCTCTGAGTCCCGATCGGTGATCCAATAAAGAATCTCTTCCTTCCTGAAGAAACCTGTGTCCATCTCTCTGTGCTTGGCTTCCGTCAGTTTCTCCGGTATCATTTGGTGCATTGGCCGGGAAGCTCATCGTTCAACGGTAGCTGAGAGGCAGAGGCGTGAGACGGTCTATCTTTGCCCACGTTCTCTACGGCTGCACCCCTGAACTTCTGCGTGGACCTCCCTTCGTCTCGGCGCCACTGGTCTGTTGTCCAGGAGATCATCGGCCTCTACGTGAGAAGTGCTGGGGTGTCCCCGTCGATGAGTGTGAACTCAGGTTCAGGAACGAGGAGGTAAGACAACTGCTGTTTTAGACGGCAGGACCCACTAGGGGTATACCGATTGTGCGGTAGGCCCAAAGGGGTTTTGAATCTGTGTATCTGCCCCCTCTGTCGGAGGGAAGGAGCGAAGGCGCACCGCTCGATCGAACGCTCTTTAGTCAGACCGTTTGATTCTGTTAGTCAGGCGGGGCGCTCTGGTGTAAAATAGCCCTAGCCGGACACCGGTGTCTTGTCTAGACTAGCGTTCTAGGGTGTACATTTTGTTCGCTAGGTCGGAGGGACCGGGAGACTAAGCGGCGTCTGTGTAAATTCGGTTCGCTAGTTCTCATCCTATCTGGGCTAAGTGGGAAGGCGTGTAAATTTGGAACCCACTAGACTTTTGATAGTACGACTAAGAGGCGTCTGTGTAAATTCGGTCCTCTAGCTCGTTGTATAGTGCGACTAAGAGGCGTCTGTGTAAATTCGGTTCTCTAGCTCGCTATATATGTGGTGATTGGGCAGTGTGGCTAACCAAAACGTATGTAGATTGTTTTTAGGTAGTCCATTCAAGGTACTGGCCAATAGTTTAGTTGGGAATTGTAAATGTGTTAACGATTGTTTTAGTAAAGTGTATATCTTGTTAGATAGCGCGAGCTCAGCCGTCTAGCGAGAGTGTTAATAGTGTGTTGCTGTATTATAGTGCACGGTACCATAACCCTGTATATTTACTGACATTGTATAATAAGTACTAATCATTGTCGTCCATTGCATGTTTAACACCATAACCACTAATAATTGTATTGTGACCTTAACTTGTGCTTTGACCTATGCTAACCGTACTGTAACCGCTATTTGTAAAAGACGATGTTACTGGGGTGTGTTATAGACGGGTAATTCGTATATAGAGAATTATAGCGTGGGTGACTGTATAGTTACGCCAAAGGGCATAATATTGATTATATAGTGACTGGTGTAACAGCTGTGTGTGTACGGGAATTCCCTGAGTGTTTATTGTTATTGTGTACGTTTCACTTGGTAACCGTACCACGTGGTGCTGTTGCCAGAGGAAACGGGTGTGACTGTTGAATAGTACGCGTGTATAGTATTCGTTGTCGACGACGTTCTATTGTTAAGTATGGGTGCGTCGCAGTCAACGATTCCGGATCCCTTAGGTTGCATGGTAAAGAATTTTAAAAAGGGATTCAAAACTTGTGATTTTGGGGTTAAGATGTCTCCTGTACGTTTAGTTACTTTGTGCACTAGGGAGTGGCCTACTTTGGTTGCGGCATGGCCGCCACGTGGCAGTTTGGATCCAACTCTGGTACAGCGCTTACACGTGGCTGTATCGGGTAGGCCTGAACTTTACGGCCAGTTTCCTTATATTGATTGTTGGAGACAGGCCGTAAATGACTCGCCAAAATGGCTCCAGACATGCCACGAGGAGCAGTGTCGCCTCATGGTAGCTAGGACTTGTTCGTCCACTAGGACCGGTGTTAGGCCCATTTTGGACACGCCCCCTGAGTCCGAGATCCCTTTGCCGCCCCCTTACTTTCCGTTAAGAAGAAGTGACGCAAACGCAGGAAGTCCTGCACCCCTCCCCTCATTACCCCCATCCACTTCCGCTTCCTCCTCCAGTACAGGATCCACCCCCCCTCGTACTAAATCTCCCCTTCCGGAACCAGAACCCACCCCCATTAAAAACGAATATCCTGATTTGGCGCCACTTCAGACTTCCGGTCAAGCTTCATCTAGCTCGGCTCGAAGTGTTTTATTTACGACCTTTTCCCAAAACCAACCTCCCACATCCCCATACCCTATCTCTCCCCGACCGGAACCCATGACTGACGCCTCTCTACGTAGCCCCATCCAAACCCGACAGTTGACTGGTGCCCAACAATTAAAGCATTATCAGATGCCTCTTCGCCTAAATCCCGGGTCAGCTTATATCGATGCCGCAGGTCAAATGGCACACGCTGACCCAGTCTTCGTATATGTCCCATTTACCACAACCGACCTTTTAAACTGGAAGACCCATAATTCCTCGTATACTGAGAAACCACAAGCCATGACTGATCTGTTCACCTCAATAGTACAGACGCATAATCCGACATGGGCTGATTGCCAGCAGTTACTAATGACTTTATTTAACAATGAGGAAAGGACAAGAATAAATCAAGCAGCCATTAAAGCATTAGAAGATAGAGCCCGTGCTTTGAACCAAGCTAATCCAGCAGCATGGGCCGCAACACATTATCCCAATACTGATCCCGATTGGAACGTAAATGGTGCTGATATGGTTCAACTCAGAGCCTATAGAGACGCTATAATTGCTGGCATGAAAGCAGGAGGAAAGAAAGCCATTAACATGTCGAAGACAGTTGAGGTGATTCAGAAAAGCGATGAAGCGCCCAGTGTCTTTTATGACCGATTATTGGAGGCGTACCGCTTGTACACCCCCTTTAATCCGGAAGACGCAGACAATTCCCGAATGGTTAACTCCGCCTTTGTCAGCCAAGCATACGGAGATATTAAGCGCAAGCTACAAAAGTTAGAAGGGTTTGCAGGTATGTCCATCACCCAACTAATGGAGGTAGCAAATAAGGTTTATATGAACAGGGATACAGAAAGTAAGAAAGAGGAAGAGCGCAAGATGCGTAGAAAGGCTGATATGCTAGCGGTAGCGATCGCAGGCGTAGATAGACGGGGCCCGGATAGAGGCGATAGTAAGTGGAATGAGGAACCTCTAAGTAGGAATCAGTGCGCTTACTGTAGGGAAGAAGGGCATTGGAGAAATGAGTGTCCGCGAAGAGAACAGTCTGAGAGAGACAGACCTAGGTCAGGTTACGGAAACTTTAGAGGCAGAGCGAGAGGTAGAGGAGGCCCCGGAGGGAGTAATGGTTATAGAGGGAGTAATGGGAACAGAGGAAGTGTTAGGGAAGACAGGTATATTCCAGCAGCGCAAAGGTCCCGCGATAGAGAAGGTAGGGACTTTGTAGGATTGGCTGACACGGTCATGGAGGACTATTGATACCGACCGGGCTCCATCCCCCTTGGTCGAGCGGAGCCTATGGTCGATGTATCAATAGGGGGAAAAAGGAGTGCGTTCATGATCGACACTGGTGCTGAACATTCAGTGGTGACTAATCTAGTTGCTCCTCCATCTGGAAGGACTATTACTGTGATAGGAGCAACTGGAAGAAGTGCTGAAAAACCGGTTCTTAAAAGTCGACTCTGTACATTGGGAGGCCACGTAGTAAAACATCAATTCCTTTATATGCCTGAATGTCCAGTCCAATTGCTGGGACGTGATATGCTATCAAAATTACAAGCGCAGATTACGTTCCTACCAAATGGAACAACATCTTTAAAGTTTAATGGACCCTCAGGTATTATGACTTTATCCGTACCAAAGGAAGAAGAGTGGCGACTTTATACAGTGTTGACTAGCCAAAACCCTAGGAGTGATGAGACATTGTTTAACATACCAGGAGTTTGGGCAGAGAACAACCCACCAGGACTGGCCCGCAATATTCCACCTATAAAAATTGAACTGAAACTTGGGGTTTATCCAGTAAGCCTAAGACAATACCACATCCCACAGAAGGCTAAGAAGAACATTCAATCCTATCTGGATAAATTCATACGGTATGGTATCCTAAAATTCTGTACTTCCCCCTGGAACACCCCATTGTTGCCTGTTCAAAAGCCCGGTACAGATGAGTATCGACCTGTGCAGGACTTAAGAGCAGTCAATGATGCGGTTGTTAGTATACATCCAGTCGTACCCAATCCATATAACCTGCTTGCTTTAATTCCGGGCGGGGCTACTTACTTCACAGTCTTAGATCTCAAAGATGCCTTCTTTTGCCTCCGAATTGCCGCAGAAAGTCAATGTATTTTCGCTTTCCAATGGGAGAATGCTGTAACGGGCTCAAAACGCCAAATGACTTGGACAAGACTACCCCAAGGGTTTAAAAATTCACCTACCCTATTTGGTTCAGCCCTAAGTCAAGATCTATTGGATTTCGAGTCCATCCCAGGAGAGTGTGTATTGTTACAGTATGTAGATGACTTGTTGATAGCAGCAGTTACAAAAGAAAAATGTCAGCAAGCAACGCACGATCTACTACACATTCTCTGGAAGGCAGGATACAAGGTGTCTAGAAAGAAGGCTCAGTTGTGTTTGCCAACTGTCAAGTATCTGGGATTCCATATCTCTGAAGGTCAAAGGATTATGGGGCCAGAGAGAAAAGAAGCTGTCTGCCAAATACCAATACCCAAGAATAGAAGACAAGTGCGAGAATTCTTGGGGGCAGCAGGCTTCTGTAGGATATGGATTCCCAGCTATGCGATACTAGCAAAACCTCTGTACGCAGCCATCAAAGGTACAGAGCATGACCCCTTCTTATGGACCCAAGAACAACAAACGGCATTTGAAGATGTGAAGAAGGCTTTGATGAGTGCCCCAGCATTAGGTCTACCTGATCACACACGACCATTCTACTTATACGTACATGAGCAAAGAAGAATGGCTGTGGGAGTATTGACACAGTACTTGGGATCATGGCAAAGACCTGTTGCCTACATGTCTAAGCAACTGGATGCAGTGGCCAGCGGACTTCCACCTTGTCTAAGAGCCGTAGCTGCAGCCGCCTTGCTAGTAGCTGAAGCCGATAAACTCACTCTGGGTCAAGAACTTTATGTACGAGTCCCACATGCAGTACAGACGTTGTTGGATTACAAAGGAAATCATTGGTTTAGTAACAGCCGTATGACCAAGTATCAAGCAATGTTGTGTGAAAACCCAAGAGTGCATTTAGAGACTGTAAACACCTTAAATCCAGCTACCCTTTTGCCACAACCTACTGAAAGTCAACATGATTGTTTGGAAGTAATGGATGAAGTATTTTCAAGTAGACCAGATCTTCGTGATTTTCCCATCCAGAACCCCGATGTTCAATATTACACCGACGGCAGTAGTTATGTGAAAGAAGGGATCCGCTATGCAGGATATGCAGTAACAACAATAGACAAGGTGATAGAAGCTCGGCCACTGGCAAAAGGAACATCAGCACAAAAGGCAGAATTAATAGCACTAACACGAGCGTTACAATTGGCTGAAGGTTTAAGAGTGAATATCTATACGGACTCTAAGTATGCGTTTTTAACCACTCATGCCCACGGAGCTTTGTATAAAGAAAGAGGACTACTGAATTCAGAAGGCAAAGAAATCAAATACGCAGCTGAAATCCTACAACTATTGGAAGCAGTGTGGGAGCCGAAAGAAGTCGGTATCATACATTGTCGAGCGCATCTGAGAGGAGATGGTGATGTAACCAAAGGAAATCGGATGGCAGATAGTGCAGCTAAGCGTGCTGCTGAATCAGGAAGACAGGAGTATGTGGGGCATATAGCTGCTCTAATACCAACCCCACTGTCTCAATGGACTCCAGTTTATACAACTCAAGAAGAAGAGTGGTTAAAGACTGAACCGGGAAAGTATCTGGAGAACAAGTGGTATCAGCTAGAAGATGGAAGAATAGTTATACCAGCATCACTAGCAGTAGAAATTGTCCAGAACTATCATAACGGGACACATTCTGGGAGAGACAGTACAGAAGAATCTCTCAGGAAACATTTCTACATACCAAGATTGTCCAACTTGACTCAGGCCATTGTACGTAGATGTGTAACGTGTGCTAAAAATAATGCAAGACAAGGACCAGTAAAGCCACCAGGAGTCCAGTTTATGGGGGGACTCCCCATGTCCGATCTACAAATAGACTTTACAGTGATGCCTAAATCGGGTGGACATCGTTACCTGCTGGTAATTGTGTGCACCTATTCAGGTTGGGTAGAAGCATGTCCTACTCGTACAGAGAAAGCAGGAGAAGTTGTGAGATTCCTGCTACGAGAAATAATACCCCGATATGGACTACCCTGTTCTATAGGATCGGACAATGGTCCAGCTTTTGTTCACCAGTGCCTACAACAACTGACTCATATGCTTGGTATAAAGTGGAGGCTTCATACTGCATATAGACCCCAGAGTTCTGGTAAGGTAGAGAGAATGAATAGAACTATTAAGAACCAGTTGGCTAAAATGTGTCAGGAAACCCAACTTAAGTGGAACGTTCTCTTACCCATAGCTTTATTGCGAATCCGCAGTACCCCTACCAGAAGGATGGGCCTCTCTCCTTTTGAAATTATGTATGGGCGACCACCTCCCGTACTTGGTAACTTAAGGGGGGATTTGAGTCAGTTGGGAGAAGGAATTACCCGGCAGCAGGTTGTAGAGTTGGGTAAGACTATGGAGGAGGTACAGAAATGGGTACAAGATAGATTACCTGTGAATATTTATCCCCCTGTTCATAGTTATCATCCAGGAGATCAAGTGTGGATTAAAGAGTGGAATAATGTACCGTTAGGGCCCAAGTGGAGAGGTCCTTATGTTGTTCTTTTGTCTACCCCTACAGCGATAAAAGTAGCCGAAGTGACTCCGTGGATACATCACTCCAGGGTTAAGCCAGCAGCAGTCGATTCTTGGCAAGTTACAGCAGATCCAGAGAATCCCTGCAAGATCCGGTTGAAACGCACTACTCAGTCGGAGTAACGAGGAATTATTGTGGATTACAAATTTTATTGTTACAGGTGTGAGTGAGAAGGCCATAATAAAGCCTGTCCGCTTACCATCACATAGTGTATAAGCCAGGAAAGTCTCGAAGGGACACCTGTGAAGACGAGCAGAACTCCATTCCCTGCAGCCCTCACATCCTGGAAGCTGAGGTTCCATCGCACGGACGAAGACTGAGGATGACGGCGAAAGATGTGCTTCTGATTGTGTTTATTTACATGTGTTTTTATATTCAGGAAGGTAGAGGTACCGACACTCCTAGCTGTGAGGTATGCATTAAGACTACGAGAACAGGTAACCATATTTCCCAAACCCTAATTTGGCATTCACAATACGAATGTAAAGGAGAGGTATCAAGATGTAGATATCTAAATATAGACTATAGTGTGTGCCATTTAGGAGTAGGAGAACCTAAGTGCTTCAGTCCAGAGTATCAACCTCGTACAATTTGGTTGACTCTCAGGAATGGAGATCCTCAGGGGACCCTAATTAATAAGACGGTGTTAGAATCCGTATATTCTTCGGGTGTTCTGCTATTTGATGCATGTAAGGCGATATCAAGTGGTAGAAAGCCGTGGAATGTATGTGGGGATCTTAGATGGGAGAGGACGTATGGATCTAACGATAAATATATTTGTCCCAGTAGTAAAAATAAATATGTGAGTCCTAGATGCCCAAATAAAGACTATAACTTTTGCCCATATTGGTCTTGTGTGGGGTGGGCGACTTGGGGACAGACAGTAGACAAAGACATGATAGTGACTAAGTTACCAACTAGCCCTTATTGTAAGTCTATGGAATGCAACCCAGTCCATATACTTATAAATAACCCCGACAAGTTCTTAGACAAATATGGAAATTTATTTGGGTTTCAGATATACGGGACGGGTTTAGATCCTGGGACATTATTGTTTATAGGAATAGAGACTGATACGGTATCCTCCCAGACTCATCAAGTATACCATTCCTTTTATGAAGAGATGAGTATAGATAATAAGATCCCCCATAGCGCTAAGAACCTGTTCATAGATTTAGCCGAAAGTATTGCCGGTAGTCTTAATGTTACCAACTGCTATGTGTGTGGAGGTACTAACATGGGAGACCAATGGCCTTGGGAAGCAAAGGAGGTAATGTCCGGTTCTGAGGCAGTTGACCAACTAATATCTGCACAAGCCGATTATCATTTGAGTGTTAGAGGTAAATCTGAGTGGAGATTAAAGACCTCCATCATAGGTTATGTTTGCATAGCAAGGAAAGGAATAATGTATAATACTTCTGTAGGAGAATTAACTTGTCTAGGGCAAAAAGCTTATGATGATGATACAAAGAATACAACTTGGTGGTCGGCTTCAAATGTCTCAGAACCATCTAACCCGTTTGCTAGATATGCCAGTTTAAAGGATGTGTGGTTTGATTTATCCATCACATCTACCTGGAGAGCCCCAGCAAATTTGTACTGGATCTGTGGTAAGAAGGCCTATTCGGAGTTGCCACAGGACTGGGAAGGGGCATGTGTGTTGGGTATGCTCAAACCATCCTTCTTCTTGTTACCGATTGAAACAGGTGAGACTTTAGGTGTTAAAGTGTATGATGTGAATCATAGGAAGAAAAGGGGACCCTTAGAGATAGGCACCTGGGAAGATAATGAATGGCCTCCCCAGCGTATCATAGATTATTATGGGCCAGCCACGTGGGCAGAAGATGGTACCTTTGGTTATAGAACCCCTATTTATATGCTCAACCGCATTATAAGATTACAGGCGGTGGTTGAGATTATCACAAATGAGACATCACAAGCGCTCAATCTCCTAGTGAAACATAATACCAGGATGAGGACAGCAGTATACCAGAATAGATTAGCCTTGGATTACCTTTTGGCAGTAGAGGGAGGTGTATGTGGGAAGTTTAACCTAAGCAATTGCTGTCTTCAAATAGACGACGAAGGGCAAGCAATAGCGGAGCTTACTAGCCATATGGTTAAACTAGCACATGTGCCTACTCAGGTATGGAAAGGGTACAATCCAAGTAGTTGGTTTGGTAGCTGGTATGAGTGGTTTGGAGGGCTTAAGGCAGTGGTAGGTGGAGTCCTACTGATTTTACTGTTGTGTCTACTCCTACCGTGTCTTATACCCTTAGTAGTTAGGTCTGTGCAAAGCCTGATAGGAAGTATAGCAGAGAGGAAGGCTGCTGCACAGATAATGGCGATATATAAATATAAGGCTCTAGATCAGGGAGAACCAATGCAAGAAGATGAATGTTGAAGATTCACATCATAAGATAAGTCTGGTCTGGTTCAAGGTAACTTGCGGTGTAAGCAAAACTAAGGTTAAGTGATGCCTCAAGTAATTGTAAAATATCAAGAGGCATCAAAGGGGGGAATGTGGTGGAATCTCGGTAAAAATAAATTTAGTAGGCCGAGATTACCACGTGGCATGTGTACGTGCATATGCTGACGTATCGATCAGTTGGTTGCACGAGGCAAGATACGATCAGTAGTGTACGGAGCATGTGCAAGAATACAGGATATAGTATTCCCCTCCTCCATTGTGCTGGACAAGCCATGCGGTCAAACAGGAAGTTAATTCTTATTTGTGTTGATTGGTTAAGAGAATGTGCGGGTGGAGCTTAATATGGGAGGAGTTATATGCCTATATAAGGAGCCTGCACTATTGTCCGGGGCTCAGACTTTGCTGTATTTTGGTGACATTAGTCCCTCTGAGTCCCGATCGGTGATCCAATAAAGAATCTCTTCCTTCCTGAAGAAACCTGTGTCCATCTCTCTGTGCTTGGCTTCCGTCAGTTTCTCCGGTATCATTAGCATATTTTGAATATATTGATAGATTTTGGCTTATAGCAGGCTTACATGACAATAAGATCAGACTGCAACTTTGTGAAGATTAACAGAGAGTTAAAACAGAGAAGAAAGAAAGAGTCAGTCTTCATATCTGCTAATATTGGTTTTATAAGTGTTTATATAACAATGGACTGCTGGGATGGAGGGGGAAGTGACCAATGATTTTGAAAGGGGAACAAAGATGGCCAATTAGGTTCTAACACTGGACCACTAAAGTTGCAGGTGATGCATCCTTTCAACCAGAAAATACATTTAACAAATAATAATATATAGGTCCAAAATGCAGGGTTTATTATATTTACAGTGGTCTGAAATACACATGGTGGTCACTTAAAGATATAGAAAATGACTAATCAGATCATCACCTCCCCAATACAATATGGATGGGAATAAGCTTACTCTGAGTAACCCCAGGAACCATTCTTAACATTTATTGTGCAGTTAGCCATTCCTGATCCTGGCTTGCCATATTTAATGCTATTCAACAAAAAGGGTTAGATGGGGTATTTGGCTTGCCATAATACATTCATATCCCACAGCAATAATCGTGGAATAAATTCTTAAAATTTCTTCTTGATTTTAGGATTATATGGAGACCTCTAAAAATGGTTTGAACTATTATTCAGAAATGAACAAAAAGCCATTTTCAAGAACAATAAGTAAAGTTAACTCATTTATGCAACATAAATACCTCGTACAATGAAAAAGGAGTCCTATGTATTGACAATTATTTGCCCTGTAACCTTAATCAAAGAAAACTATAAAAGTCTCACCTCTGCTCCAATTTGTTTCCTACTTTATTACTGTTTTTTATGACACCACCTTCCACCTGTATAATTAACTGGCACTCTATCATTATATTTTTCCCATATATGTCACTGAGCATACTGTATCAATATGTATTCCTCTGGCAAACAAACTGATCAATAGCTCTCAACTATCTGAGCTGTACATTCTGGTTGGCAGATCTCATGTGCAGAATCGCCGGTGGCCATATTTGTATTGCGTCTCTTGGATTTATAAATCAGTTTCTTTCTAATTCCTTTCTCTACCTGTGCTTTCAGAGTCATTATTTGCTTGTTTGCATTATTTGCTTGTTTGTTGTGGTGTTATTATATTGCATTTCATGCAATAGTTCATGATTCATGAGATAAGAAGGTGCGGTATTCACATATTGCCATTTTTTTCATATCCAATAAGCTTATCCCATTAACAGAATTAAAAGATCATTTTAATTTATATGACTTTAATGGCCCATGTTTGATAGAATATCTAAATGATTTAAGATATGTTGTTGCCTTTCCGTACAGAATTTTAATCATTGTACTTTGGAACTTTCAACTTCAGAAAAAAAACACATCTTTCAGACCCTGCCCGGAAAGGAACAATTTCCATATGTTACACCAGGGTTCGAAAAATCCCAGGCGCTAGGTCGCCATGGCGACCAGGAAATTTGTCCTGGCACCTTGAATTTGTGAGCCTGTTTAGCCCCCGAGGTGACCGGCAGCCTGAGAGCAGAGGCGGGCAGTTGGATCACGGAGGGCTGAGGCAGGCTGCTGACTGAGGGAGGCGGCCGGCCGGCTCATTGAGACGTAAGGGAGGGAGACCGGCTAATTTATTGCTGAGGGAGGGGGCGGCCAGCCTATGAAGAGCTGAGGGAGGTGGACAGCTGATGGAGGGGGTGGCCAGGTAATGGAGTGCAGAGGGAGGCGGGCGGATAGATGACTTAATGCCCCAGCGATGGAGCTGTAATCTCCCTGCTATGCTCCCTCGCGCGGCTTGTAGTGATGACGGGAGCCCGGTTATGACGTCACTCCAGCGCCCGGCTCACTGAACAGTGCGCGAGAGGAAGCTAAGTAGGGAGATGACAGCAGCCCCACTCGACCCAAGGGAAAGTCTATCCACTCCAGCTCTCCAGAAGGAGTCTGCATGGATTTAAATAAGTAATAACTTGTGAGTAAGTGTGTCTGTGAGTGTGTTTGTGTCTGTGAGTGTGTCTGTATGTCTGAGTGTGCGTGTCTGTGAGTGTGTGTGTCTGTATGCCTGTGAGAGTTTTTCCTCACCTTTTTTCCCCACGCCGTGCTGATGACGCTGCGGCTGGCTCCACCTCCATGGCTGAGATTATAAATCTTTCCCCATAGGAAAGCATTGAAAGACTATTGCGCATGCACGGCAAAATGCACCAATTTAACTTCTCATAGAGGTGCATTGAATCAATGCATCTTTATCAGGAACATTAACGTAGGTGCTGCACATTGTGAAGCACTGACCCAGAAAGCACCTCTAGAGGCCATTTGAGTGACTGTCGCTAGAGGTGTTACCAGGCAGCAATGTAAGCACTGCCTTTTGTCTGAATAGTCAACATTTACATTGAAAAGCATTCAGGGACAGGAAATAGACTTCAGAACAACTGCATTAACCTGTAGTGGTTCTGATGACTATAGTGTCCCTTTAAGAATTGTATTTTTGGCGCAAATTTTTCTGGCTCCTAACTTTTCTAGCTGGCTCTTAGATTCCAAGCAAAATTGTTAAGCCCTGTGTTACACACACTTAACTGGAAATTTTATTAAAAAATGTGACTTAATGTTGAAGTGGAAAAAAAATATTAAATAAAGAATTTGATCTTACATATTAAATTACATTTGCATCGGCTTTAAAAGGCACTACGTAGTGTGTGGCACACTTGGCGTCCCACTACAAAAAGAATTAATCGTTGGTATTTCCGTTCCTCGAGTTTAGATTTTAGAAATTACAATAATCAAACTCAAATGCATGCTGGAGGGGGTGTGGACAGATGGGCTCTCTGTGTCACATACTGTGGACAAGTCCTAAACTGTGTTCATACTGGAATTCAATTCATAGCTTAATCAAAACTATTACTGATCCAATTGACCATCTAACACCTGAAAGATGTCTTTGCAAGAAATTCCCAAAACACTTACCCAAATATAGAAATAATAATTTTAGTCACCTTTTAATTTAGGCAACTGCAACAATAATCCGCTTTTGATAATCTGGTCCTTTCCACATATCAGGGAGGTTTTGTATTCTATTTTTGAAAACAAATGTTGTGAATTAGCTTTTCATTCACCATCAGATGCAACTATTCTTTTGCAATATGAATGGAATATTTAGGTAGAGAATGTCAGACTAAAATACGATTTAGTTACATAAGTACCACCTGACCATTTGATTATATACAGTATCTCAAACAAGTGAGTACACCCCTCACATTTTTGTAAATATTTTGTTATATCTTTTGATGTGACAACACTACAGAAATGACACTCTGCTACAATGTAAAGTAGTAAGTGTACAGCTTGTCTTTGGGAAATAGACGTATGAGTGCTGCCAGCATTACTGCAAAGGTTGAAGGGGTGGGTGTTCAGCCTGTCAGTGCTCAGATCATACGCCACACACTGCATCAAATTGGTCTGCATGGCTGTTGTCCTAGAAGGAAGCCTCGTCTTTCTTCTTCCCCTATTAGGATGCTGCAAGGTAAAGAGATCTTCCAACTGCACGTGTATACATCTGTCAGGCATGCCCATTGCATGTTTCCTGCATTCCTAGGGATAGCACACTGATTGGTTAGATTACTGATTGGTATAAATACAACAGCTAAATATAAATACTGTGGCACAATTTAAATTGCTTGTCAAGCAGGGAGTTCCAATCGTCCCCAAATCCCCAAATCAGGTAGAAACACAGCATTATGAATTTTCTATTTTGTGCATATTATAATTTAATGACATGCTTATGTCACCTTGTGGTAAAAATAAAGAAAATAATAAAAATGCTATAAACAACACAGTTTACTGCATGACGTGAATATTATGAATGCGTATGTACACTGATCAGTTACAACAATAATACCACCTGCCTAATATTGTGTACGCCCTTCTTGTAGTGCCAAATCAACTTTGATGCCTAGAAGCATGGACTTCAGAAGACCTCTGAATGTGTATTGTGAAGTAGGGTCTCCACCGATTGGATTTGTTGTTCCATGACATCCCACAGATGCTCAATTGGATTAAGATCTGGGGAATTTGAAGGCCAAGATAACACCTTGAACTCTTTGACTCTTTGTCACATTCCTCAACCCATTCCTGAACAATTTTTGCAGTGCGCGTACATTATTGTTACGTATTTGACGGAAGGCATAAACGAAGGCATAAACAAAAGCCAGGGGTCAGGACAGGCAGCACACGTTCACAGATGATTAAACTAACCGAGGGTCAGATATCAGATAAATCAGACATGGCAACATAGACACACTGAAGTTAACACCACAGTGGGAACAGTATAACTTGAGCACTGGAGACATGTTGGGATGGGGTTTTATAGGAGACAGGTTTACACCTCTCCCATTTTGTTGATTAACTGGTACTTGTATTTTAGGTTTTTAAAAAGGTGATTCTCTAGATGCGCCTATAACTGTTTAGTGTGTGGAGTGGCTACGGGCTGCGGCAAGATGGAAAGATCGCGGCACCGCTGCAAAACAGAGTTAGATGCCTGGTTTCCAGAGGGGGGGTGTGCGCCAAGGAGGGTCCATGTCGACCTCAGGGAGAGACGCAGCCAGGGAGTAACAGATGAGTGCCCTGACAATTATCCTGCTGAAACAGACCAGTGCCGTCAGGGAACCATTGCCATGAAGGGGTGTATGTGGTCTGCTACAAAATCTATGTAGGTGTGAAAGTAATATCTACTTGAATTTCAGGACCCAAGGTTTCCAAGTTTTTCAGTAATCAGACCTATAGTAGCTCTTCTGTGGGCTATAGCCTTCATACTCCTACATGCAACAATGAGCCTTGGATGCCCATGACCCTTTTTGGAACTTGTAAAAGTCACTTAGATCTTTTCGCTTGCCCATATGTCCTGCTTCCAACACATGAAATTCAAGAACTGACCTAATATATCACAACCCTTAACAGGTACCATTATAACAATATAATTAATGTTATTTACTTTACCTGTCAGTGGTTTTAATGTCAGTGGTTGTGGCTGATCAGTGTGTGTTTGTGTGAATGCGTGTGCAATGTATGAGGATATCAGGGCTCGAGTCCTGCAGGAACTCGTGGGAACGGCGTTCCTGCACTTTTTTCACAGCAGGAACGCCGTTCCCCCTGCAGGCACTCAGGGGGCGGCAAAAAATGCCGCCCCCAAATGCCCTGTGTTCCCCCTGTCATGGGGGGGGCACCTGATTGGCCCCCTCCTCCCCCCCGGCGGGCGGCTCTCTCCCTGTCACACGCGGCGAGGGAGCTGTGTCCTCTCTGCTCCCTCTCGCCGCGCGCCGTTTTCTGATGCAGGGAGCCAGAATATGACGTCATATTCCGGCTCCCTGCATCAGCAAACAACCCACGCGGCGAGAGGGAGCAGAGAGGACACAGCTCCCTCGCCGCGTGTGACAGGGAGAGAGCCACCCGCCGGGGGGGGGGGAAGGGGGCAATCAGGTGGCCCCCCCATGACAGGGAGAGAGCAGCCCGCCTCACTGCAGCCCCACTGGACCCCAGGGACCCATCCATGCCAGCTTTCCTAAAAGGTAGGGAGGCTGGGTGGGTGGGCAATGTTAATTTGAATAATTTGTATATATGTATGTCTGTTAGTGTATGTGTTAGTGTATGTCTGTTAGTCTATGTATGTGTGTGTATGTCTGTTAGTGTATGTCTGTTAGTGTGTGTGTATGTCTGTTAGTCTATGTCTGTTAGTCTATGTCTGTTAGTGTATGTGTATGTATGTGTGTGTATGTCTGTTAGTGTATGTGTATGTATGTATGTGTGTGTATGTCTATGTGTGTGTGTGTATGTGTGTGTTACCTTGAGGGGTAACTCCACCTCTAGTGGCTGTCTATCAGACAGCCACTAGAGGGACTTTCGGGTGGTTAGGTGACCAAAAGTCAGCCTAACTGATGCTGGACGTCCTCACTCTGTGCATGAGGACATCCAGCATCTGCTAAATACCCATAGGATTTTAACCCCATCAGTGTCGAGTGGGGGAGGGGAGGACATGAGGGGGGGGGGGGGGCACTACAGGGAATTATAGTGCCAGGAAAACAGCTTTGTTATCCTGGCACTATAGTATTTCTTTAAAAGGAGCAGGAAAAGCTGGAGTCTAAAGAGGAAGGGGTGGGTTCTTAATCAGGAAGCGGTGCGCCCTTGACAGGAAGGGGTGGTAAATTTAGATTAGGGGGTTCTCAGGTATAGTCATGCCTAGGGCAGCACACAATTAAAATACACCACTGTGTGAGTGTCTGAGTATGTGTGTGCGTCTGTGAGTGTCTGAGTGCATGTGTGTGTTTGTGAGTGTATGTGTGTGCACGCGTTTATATATGCATACGAGTGGGGTTTTTTTTTGGTGGGGGGGAGTTCCCACACTTTTTTCCCCAGGACTTGACCCCTGGAGGATATCATCACAAACCAACAGTCCCAGGCAGGGCCATCTTTAATATTGATTAGACCCAGGGCAAGAATTTACTTGGGCCCCCTGGATCTTGCCTTCCACTCCCTAGCATGCAATCGCAGCTTCCACCCCAACACACACACACAGAAAAAAAAACACACACACACACTTCGTGGACCAGTAAACTTTAATAATGTAAACATAAACATTGCTCCACAGCAATACAACGCACAGTAATGTGCAATGTATCAGTGTATCGCACAGCTCCACAGCAATACAACTCACAGTAACGTGCAGCATATCAGTGTAACGCATGGCTCCACAGTAATACGACACACAGTAATGTGCAGTGTGCAAGAACATCACAGATCACCTCAGCATAAAACGCATAGAAATGTGCAGTGTGAGTGTATCACAAGCTCTACAGCAATATAATTCACAGTAAGGTGCAGTTTGTGAGTGTATTATACATCACCTCATCAATACAATGCACAGGACTGTGCAGTGTGTGAGTATATCTCAGCCAATCCACCACTTTCCCATTGGGATGCTATTGCGCATGCGTGGCAAAACATTGCGCTGAAGCAATCAGCCTCTCCTCATAGAGATGCATTGAATTAATGCATTTCTATGATGAGTGTTCAGCCTGAATCCCAGTGCTGCACGTTGTGCAACATTGGACTAGGAAGCACCTCTAATGGCCGTTTGATGAGTGGCCACTAGAGGTATTCCTAGGCAGTAATATTAACACTGCTTTTTCTCTGAAAACGCAGTGTTTACATTAAAAATCCTGCAGGGACATATTATAGACACCAGAACTACTACGTTAAGCTGTAGTGGTTCTGCTGACTATACTGTCCCTTGAATATTCCTGTGTACATACCGTATTTTTCGCTCCATAAGACGCACTTTTTTTCCCCTCAAAAGTGAGGGGAAATGTCTGTGCGTCTTATGGAGCGAATATGAAGCTTTACTTACCTGTCTTGCAGCGTTGGCCGGCAGCACAGGGCGCACCGCGGTAGTGGAACTTGAATTTCATGTTCCGGTTTCCGGCGGGACTGAAAGGAAGTGTGCACAAGCTGAGTGCGCACTTCCTTTCAGTCCCGCCGGAAACCGGAACATGAAATTCAAGTTCCACTACCGCGGTGCGCCCTGTGCTGCCGGCCAACGCTGCAAGACAGGTAAGTAATTATGGGACAAGGGGAGGGGGACAGTATGGGAGAGAAGAATATGGGGAGGGGGATGAAGTCTATGGGGGGGAGGGGGGAGGGGGATGAAGTCTATGGGGGGGAGGGGGGGGATGAAGTCTATGGGGGGAGGGGGGGATGAAGTCTATGGGGGGGAGGGGGGGGATGAAGTCTATGGGGGGAGGGGGAGGGGGGGATGAAGTCTATGGGGGGGAGGGGAGGGGGGGATGAAGTCTATGGGGGGGAGGGGAGGGGGGGATGAAGTCTATGGGGGGGGAGGGAAGGGGGGGGAGGGGGGGGAGGGGGATGAAGTCTATGGGGGGAGGGGGGGTATGAAGTCTATGGGGGGGAGGGGGGGAGTGAAGACTATGGGGAGGGGGTGAGTGAAGACTATGGGAGAGAGGAGAAGACTATGGGAGGGGGGGACACTATGGGACAGGGGAGAAATAAAATATTCTGTACAAACTGTCCCATAGTAAGAAACACTATGGGACAGTTTGTTCAGAATATTTTTTTTCTGGGTTTCTTCCTCTAAAAACTAGGTGCGTCTTATGGTGATCCGCTATAAAGACGGCCCTGGTCCCAGGTTGAGTGGGACTGTAATGTTTTTTGGGGGTTCTTGGGGTCATGTTTGTGATGTAAAATACACAGGCAGAGTGTGCAAATATGTGTATATGCCTTCCAAATATCCCAAATCCGGTAAGACATAATTTCGAGCCAGAATCTTGCCATCTTTATATCATGTACACAGAAAGTCTGGGCATTCTAGAATCTGTTTATTACTGTGAAAGTTGTAATTATTAAATCCGTGGTAAAGGTTTCCATGAGTCTTAAACTACTTTATCTGCAATGTTTTACCCTTGTTCCTACTCCTGTAATTCAGTGACTCTTGGAAAAATGAATTTACTGAGTTTTATGGAGAAACATTGCGCACTCAGGAATTTGATGAGTAAATAAGTAATCCATGTGAACTGCTTCTCTTACTTAGTTGAAGATTAAGAACAGTGAGAAAAATAACACAAAGACCTAGAGACTGGGGCACTTATCACTAAGTAAAGAAATCACTTGCTAGCTCTTAATATTCTTATTTGTAGTAATAACATATGGTTATATCCCAGCAGGGAGAGAGTACTTTATTAACAATGTGTACCTGCTTCTGTCTGATTTATTCCCTAGGATTACTGTTGTGGTTTAAATTCAGCAGACAGCAATGTTTTCTCACAGGTATGAAGACAAGGAATGGACACAACATAAATACAAGCTTGGAGGGCAGTACTCGTCCACACAAAAGTATGGCAAAATACTACTCCTAATTTAATGGGAAATGACACAGATTTTATATCCAATTCTGTACATATACAAAAAGGGGTTGTCTTTACACAATACATTAGATTTTACATAAAGTCATGTCCAGTAAAATGCATCTTCAAAGAACTTAAAGCGCATCTGGCATTAGCTGGTCAAAAGATGTTATTGGATTAAGCAAACACTTTCCACATGGTGTTAACATGATATAGGGGGCTGCGGGGGAAACAAGAAGAAGATACAAATCAGGATCAAAGGCTAGCTGTTATAATAGAGCATCCTGACAGTACTCACTTATTGTGGGTGGGAGCTGGGAGAATATAGGTCCACCCCAATTATTGTTTAGGGCCCCTACCTAACGCCAATAGGTCCACCCCCTATTATTATTTACAGCCCCTGCCAAGGGTGTCAGGGAAAGAATAGATCCACTCCCCTATTATTATTAAACGTTGTTCCTCCTTTATTTTAAGAGCCCCCATCTGCCACCAATGGGTAGCGGCTGGAGGGAAACACTAGGTCCCCCCCTGTTTAGTGGGGCACAGGTGGGATAGTATGTCCACGCAGTTAATTTTTTTTTTTTAGGTTTCCCACCATGGGGATATTGGGTCCTGTGCCAGGTCTCCCTTTATTGGATTAACGACTGGGCAGTAATAATTGTCCAGTTGCAAGTGCTTTCTTATGACAACGAGCAGTCGCTGGCTGCTCACTGTTTAGTATACATGCCACTACTCATGTCACGGCAGTTAGGGGCAGGAGAGAGAGTTTAACCTCCCTTATATTAACCCCCATGGGGATTTGGGGGATTTAGGAAGCTGCACGCCGGAAGCTCCTTCCTTGTAATAAACTAACACAAACGTATTACAGAGAGGAAATTACGTCCCACAGCAATATGGTCTTTGTTTCAGTTATTGCCAGGGCCGTCTTTAACGCGGGGCAAACGGGGCAGCTGCCCCGGGCCCTGTCCCTGCTGGGGGGCCCAAGACAGCTGCTCCGTTTGCCCCGGCCCGCAAACTATGGTGGCCCATGTACTTAGGGCCACCAGGTGGGCCTGTGTCAGCAGGGGCCTGGTCGGGCGCTGTGGCACTTTAACAGCGCGACCGGGCCCTTGCTTTTCGGCAGCCGTCTGGGAGGAAGTGACCGCCGCGCGTCACTTCCTCCCACAGAAACCGAACCGCGCGGGAGGAAGGAGGACCAGCATCTCAGAAGGGGGCCAGGCCGGGAGAGAGCGAGAGCTTAACTCCCAGCCACCCCAGCCAGCCCACTGGACCCCAGGGAATCCACCCTCCAGGAAAAGGTAAGAAACTGGAGGGTGGTTATCAAATTTTGCATGAATGTCTGAGTGTGTGTGTGTGTCAGTATATATGTATGTCTATCTGTGTGTATGTGTGTTTCAGTATGTCTGTCTGTGTGTATGTGTGCCAGAATGTCTGTCAGTGTGTCAGTATGTCTGTGTGTGCATGAGTCTGTCAGTTTCCCTGTGGTTCTGTATGTCTGTGTGTTTCAGTATGGCTGTCTATGAGTGTCAAAATGTCTGTATGTGTGTATGTCTGTCAGTGTCTGTGTGTATGTGTGTTTCAGTATGTCTGTCTGTGTGTATGTGTACCAGAATGTCTGTCAGTGTGTCAGTATGTCTGTGTGTGTGAGTCTGTGTGTGTGTGTCTGTCAGTGTCTGTGTGGTTCTGTATCTCTCTGTGTTTCAGTATGGCTGTCTGTGAGTGTCAAAATGTCTGTATGTGTGTGTGTCTGTCAGTTTCTGTGTGTATGTGTGTTTCAGTATGTCTGTGTGTATGTGTGACAGAATGTCTATGTGTGAGTCTGTCAATGCCCGTGTGGTTCTGTATGTCTGTGTTTGTCAATATGTCTGTCAGTGTATGTGTGTTTCAGTATGTCCATCTGTCTGTGTGTATATGTGTCAGTATGTCTGTCAGTGTATCTGTATGTCTGTGTGGTTCAGTATGTCTTTGTGTATGTGTGTTTCAGTATGGCTGTCTGTGTCAGTACATCTGTCAGAATGTGTCTCTGTATCTGTATGTTGTCCATTTGTGTTTGTGTGTGTGTATATCTGTATGTGTCAGTGTTTGTATCTGTATATCTGAATGTGTGTCAGTGTGTGTGTACCTTTTGTATCTGCATGTATGTCAGTGTTTGTATCTGTGTGTGTGTCTATGTGTGTGTCAGTGTCTGTGTGTATCTGTATGTTCTTGTGTGTATCTATATGCGGTCAGTGTGTATCTGCATGTGTGTCAGGTAGTGTATTTGTGTGTATCTATATGTAGTCAGGGGGGCCCAAGTAAATGCTTGCCCAGGGTCCAATCAAAATTAAAGACGGCCCTGGTTATTGCAATTTGTATTATTATTTTTATTGCAATTTATATAGCGCCAACGGATTCCGTACAGGAAGCCAATGTAAGGACTGACAGAGGGGTGAGGTGTGAGAGGACCGACTAGAGAGGAAAATCAAAATCATGTAATAGAGCAGCAGTAAATGCTAATAGAATGCTTGGTTGTATATGAGTAATGAAAAGTACAGGATAAAGCAAGCATGTCAAACTCAAAGGCTAGCACGGGCCAAATAAACAAAGTTTAAGTTTATGTGGGCCGCAAAAAGAAAAAGAGGGAGAAAAAGCCAGCTAGGAGGGCTGAAGGAGAGCGAGAGAGCGAACAACAATTGTGTTTATTGCAAATCCATTTTTGTTTTTTGGAAAATTGGTAAGTGGGAAAGCCACCCAATTACAGATAGTGATTTCTGTCTAGTAAGAGCTCAAGTAAGAGCAAGGAATTTTTGTTTGTTTATTATTATTTAAAGCACCTGTTTTCTTATCAAATAAAAAAAGGAAAACCGAGCTGAACGTGTACTGGACTTTGTATACCCTAGAAGGCTGTGGTTACTGCAAGATCAGTGACAAAATCCTACCTGTAAAATAGGTGGTTTGTTACAGTAGGCAGACAATGTAATAGAGCAGCAGTAAATGCTAATAGAATGCTTGGTTGTATTAGCAGTAGAAAAAGGGAAATGTTCATGCCATTATACAGAACACTGGTGAGACCTCACTAGGAGTATTGTACGCAGTACTGGAGACTGTATCTCCAGAAGGATATTAATGCTTTGGAGAGAGTTCAGAGAAGGGATACAAAATTGGTTCATGAATTGCAGGATAAAATTTACAAGGAAATGTTAAAGGATCTTAACATGTATAACTTGGAGGAAAGACGACACAGGGGGGTTATGATAGATACATTTAAAAATATATAGGGACACAGTAAATTATAAGAGTATATTTAAAAGAAGAAAAACTGCCACAACAAGAGGACAAAGTCTTACATCAGAGGGGAAAAAGATTTAAAAATAATATTTAGGAAGTATTACTTTACTGAGAGGGTACTGGATGGTGGTAGAGGTTAACAAAGTGAGGGTGTTTTAACATGCGTGGGATAGGAATAAGGCTATCATAGATATAAGAGACTAATGCAAATATTAAGAAAATTGGAGCGACTAGATGGGTTGCTTTCACATTCTATGTTTCTATGAGGGGTTGAAGGGGAGAAAGAGACACACATAGGAGGTGGGGGGAAGAGAGAGACACATAATGGGGCTGGTGGTGAGAAAGAGACTCACAAAGGGGCTAACTGAGAGAAAGAGACAACCACAGGGGCTTCTGTGGGAGAGACACACAGAGGGGCCAGAGGGAAGAGACACACAAAATTGTCTTGGGGGGGGGGAGATACACACAGAGGGACTTGAAAAAGAAAGAGACACACAAAAGGGTCTGAGAAGGGGAACCAGAGACACACTAGGTGGGGGCTAGTGAAGTGGAGAAAGAGAGACACACCGAGCGGCTGTAGGAAAAGACACACACATAGAGGCTTGGAGTAAAAAGAAACACACAAGGAGCTGTGGTAGAAAGAGACACAAGAGGGGATGGGGTAGGAATAGACACACAGTGGGGATGGGGGAGAAAGAGACACACAGGAGCTGGAGAAGGGTAAAAAGATGCACACAAATGGGCTGGGAGGAAGTAAGAGATACACAAAGGGGGAAGTTAGAGATACACCACAAGGGAGGGTTGTAAGGCACACAATGGGGAAAAGAGATACACTAAAGCAGGCAAGACAATCAAAAGAGGGGATAAGAAACACAAAACTCAAAAATTCAAAAGGGAAGTTTAGAGAAACACAAGTGGAAATACATTTGTTGGGGGGGACGGCAAGATGCATCTCCGTCTGTGTAGCCAAGTGTCCTTGTACCACTCCTGGCTTCATGTTATAATTTTTAATTACATTTTTTTACATCTGGAAATCTGCAATCTATGTGACAAGATGCATTATAGGGCTGGTGCAAAAACATTTCCAGGACAGCTTTTAATGCCCGGTCCAGCCCTGAGAGAAAACTGGTGCACTACACAGGGGCTGTGACATCTGCTTCTAAAACGGAGCTCAATAAGCAGCTTTCGAGTGACAGAAAAAAAAGAAATACGTCACGGCAGCAGTATGGCACACTACCGTTATTGCAGATCAGGTAAAGCAATTCTCCATGTGCATTTTGTCCACACCCTCTAGTGATTTGCATTTCTTTGATGTTACTTCAGATGGTAGCCACCTCCTTTTATGGTTTAAAACCCTCCTGTGTTATTAGTGCCTCGAATGTGATTGTGTCATTAGTGCAATGCTGCGTATAGACAATTTGGCATTGCAAGAATGACATCGACCTCTCACTTGCCTCTGATCAAGAAAAACTTTGACAAAGTCTTTGGACACACGGACCTTAGGGCACAATGTCCAAGTAATCAGCAGGAGGGGAGCCCTCTCTTGCTTTTTATTTATTGTATTGTGGCCGAGCTCTACCAACACCTCAGTCTGGCCCACCGGCTATGAAACAGACTTGTGTCTCAGGTGAAAAGTACTGCCCTAAAAAAGTGCCATCCTGGACGGCCCATCTCCTCTGCTCCTTTCACCACTGTTCTTCCGCCTCAACTCTCCTCCCCCTTCTCAGTTTCGACCACTCCAGTAATTACTGAAAGAGGGCATCATTGAGCAGCAGCATTAGAGACTCGACACCGGATCCTGCTCTGCATGAATCACACTCCTTCTCTTCTAACCCTGTCAGATTTTACAAAGTGAGGAGCTCTTCCAACTGCACAAGTGTAAATCTGGCAGATATGCTCAATGCACTCTTCGAGCAGTCGTGGGGATAGGGCACTGATTGGTTAGCTTAGTGTTCCCACTGGAGTGGGTGTGGAAAGCAAATGAAGAAGAATCAAGCAAACATGCAAAAACATCATATTTACCTGCTTTTTCTGCCTGTAGTTTGAGGCAACTGTCTTATTCAAAATGAATGAGACAGTTTTATCAAAGTGATACATGTCCCTTTAACAACAGTAAGTTTGAAGAAGGTGGGGCTAAGGGTTGCTAGGCAACTGAGCTGCCAAAGAGTCCCATATAATACATATACAGAGCCAGCATTGCATAAACGATAAGAGATAAGTGAGAGAAATGTGCTGTCGGTAAGAGGATTCTCATCTCTCTGCTGTGTCATGGACGTCACTAAAGTAGTGAGAGAAAAAAGTATCACCTAAAGATAGTTCTGTGTGAACAAATATTAGTGTAGAGAATAGAGCAAAAAATAAAAAACAACAAAAAACAATTTACACAAGTAAAAGCATGCATGAGAAATACAGGTGATACTCGAAAAATTAGAATATCGTGCAAAAGTTCATTTATTTCAGTAATGCAATGTAAAAGGGGAAACTAATATATGAGATAGACGCATTAGATGCAAAGCAAGATAGTTCAAGCTGGGATTTGTTATAAGTGCGAAGATTATGACTTACAGCTCATGAAAAACCCAAATCCACAATCTCAGTAAATTAACACCACATCACATCCGGTCGACGTGCGAATTGAAGACCTGAATCTAATCATGAGATTATTATGGACCTATTTAACATGGTCATTGCTGCCTGTCACCACGCTTCTGGTCAAGCCCTTTGGGAGAAACATATTAAGTGTTGTTTTTACTTCATACTTGTACCCTTTCTTGTTTTTATTTATAGTATTTTATATACAGCTCTTTGTAAAAAAAAGTTAATTCCTTACACCTTTATATTTAAATTACTACAATTATTTACCAGTACCTACTGGCTTTCTGGATCTTGCACATCCTAGGTGGGAATCGTACCACCAAGTTCTTCGATTACTAGAGCTGCTCTAGAAACTGCAAGTAAGATACCTGCCTCTTAGCTTCTTATTTTACTTACTTACTGTACCATTAGAGTTTCTTTAGATTTTTCTACATGCTGCGCTGACCATATGTGTTCTGGAGAGCATCTATCATTGTAGACCCACATACATCCCAAGATGGGGATTTTACCAGGCATATGCATAACAGCAGAGCTCTAATGGCCCTGGGATGGATTGCCCGTTTAAGGAACTGATTTGGGCTTATGGACTTTTATTGTACAGTGCTGGCCCTTTTAAAAACAGTGTATGGACACATGGAAACTTTTTGGACACTTTTTCTTCCCCTTTGAATCCCTGGGAAGGTGTGGCTCTTCCCCTCCCCCAGCTCCATTGTTCTCCAGCAGGGTGTTGTCCCAGTAAAAAAAAAAAAAAAAAGTTTCCATGTGTCCATACACTGTTTTTAAAAGGGCCAGCACTGTACAATAAAAGTCCATAAGCCCAAATCAGTTCCTTAAAGGGCAATCCATCCCAGGGCCATAGTCGCAGGGCAGGAGGCTAGCGATCAGTCCTCTCCAATGCCCAGTGGCAAATGGCAGTTTGTCACAACCTTCAGATCACGATTTTGGCACGGTATATCTAATTTCTTTATTTGTTTTGTTCACTACACAAGATTTTGGGGATCTGTGACAGATTTACTGCTGCCCATATTATAGTGAATATCTGCTTTACCCCTGTAGATAAGTAAGATAATACAGTGTGGTGGAATCTCGGTAAAAATAAATTTAGTAGGCCGAGATTGCCACGTGGTATGTGTACGTGCATATACTGATGTATCGGTCGGTTGGTTGCACGTGGCAACGATACAATCAGTAGTGTATGGAGCATGTGCAGAAATACAGGATATAGAGAATTCCCCTCCTCCATTGTGCTGGGCAAGCCTGACACCGGTGTCTTGTCTAGACTAGCGTATCTAGGGTGTATATTTCTATAATCTGGCCAATAGATTAGTTGGGAAATTGTAAATGTGTTAAAGATTATTGTAGTAGAGTGTATATCTTGCTAGATAGCGTGAGCTCTGCCATCTAGCGAGAGTGTGAATAGTGTGTAACTGTATTATAGCGCACGGTACCATAACCATGTATAATAACTACTGATACTGTAAATAACTACTAATAATTGCTGTTTATGTTGTATGTTTAACACCATAACCACTACTAACTGAACTGTGACTTTAAAATTGTACTCTAACCAATGCTAACCGTACTATAACTACTGTTTTTAAAGACGATGTTACTGGGCTGTGTTATAGACGGGTAATTCAGATACTGAGAATTATAACATGGGTGATTGTATAATTTCGCCAAAAGGCATAGTATTAGTTATTTAGTGACTGGTGTAACAGCTGTGTGTGTACGGGAATTCCCTGTTTGTTTTGTTGTGTGTGTTTGGCCTAGTAACTGTACCACATGGTGCTCTTGCCAAGGGAACGGGTGTGACCTTTGGAAGTGTGTTTGTTTTGCTTCTGTTGGAGACGACGCTCCGTTGCTAAGTATGGGTGCGTCGGATTCAAAGATTAATGATCCCTTAGGATGTATGTTAAAAAACTTTAAGAAGGGATATAATGTGTATGATTTTAGGGTAAAGATGTCTCCAACACGCCTGACTACTTTATGTAGTAGGGAATGGCCTACTTTGGTGGCTGCATGGCCACCACGTGGTAGCTTTGATCCTAATCTGGTGCAGCGTGTACACGTGGCTGTATCGGGTAGGCCTGAACTTTACGGCCAGTTTCCGTATATTGATTGTTGGAAGCGGGCCGTAAATGACTTGCCAAAATAGATCCGGGTATGCCACGAGGAGCAATGTCGCCTCATGGTGGCCAGAACTCGATTGTCCACTAAGGCCGTGACCACGCCCATTCTGGACACGCCCCCTGAGTCAGAGATCCCCATGCCGCCCCCTTACTCCTCCTCTACAGGAAGAGGAAGAGGAGGTGCTGTTGGTAACACTACTCCCCTTGCCCTGTTATCTCCACCTACCCCCTCCTCTAGCCCACTTGTTTTAAACCCTCCCCTTCCGGTACCTACCCTTATTAACTCCACCTATCCGGATTTGACGTCATTCCTAGTTCCTGGTCAGGCTCCTCCCAGCCCGGCCCGGAACATTCTACTTACTGAACTTCCCTTCAGTAAAGAGAAAGTCCCCTTCCCCTCGTCTTACTACCTCTCGACCAGAACCCCTAACTGACATTCCTCAACGAAGCCCCATACTAACCCGACAACTGACCGGTACCCTCCAACCCCGACATTATCAAATGCCACTCCGACTGACACCAGGCCCGACACATATTAACGGTGATGGCCAGTTACAACACGCTGATCCCGTATTTGTTTATGTTCCCTTCACTACAACTGATCTATTTAACTGGAAGACCCATAATTCCTTCTACACCGATAAACCTCAAGCCATGACAGATTTAATTACCTCCATAATCCAGACACATAATCCCACTTGGGCTGATTGCCAGCAATTGCTTATGACATTGTTCAATAATGAGGAAAGAACACGGATAAATCAGGCGGCAATTAAAGCGCTGGAAGAAGTGGTCCGTACTCAGAATCAGGCCAACCCGGCAGCATGGGCCGCAGTCCATTATCCAAATAAAGATCCGAATTGGAATGTCAATGGCGCACACATGGGCCATTTAAAAGCTTACAGGGACGCTATTATTGCTGGCATGAAAGCCGGAGGGAAAAAGGCGATTAATATGTCGAAGACGGCTGAGGTATTGCAGAAATGTGATGAGTCGCCCAGTGCCTTTTATGATCGATTATTGGAGGCATACCGATTGTATACCCCCTTTAATCCAGAGGCTCCTGAGAATTCCCGAATGGTTAACTCTGCCTTTGTCAGCCAGGCCTACGGAGATATAAAAAGAAAGTTGCAAAAGTTAGAAGGGTTTGTAGGGATGTCTATAACTCAACTAATGGAGATAGCGAATAAGGTATATATGAATAGGGAGACAGAGACGAAAAAGGAAGAAGAGCGAAAGATGAGAAGGAAAGCAGATATGCTAGCAGTAGCTATCGCAGGCGTAGATAGAAGGGAAAAGGAAGTGTATAGGGGAACCGAGAAAGGCGAGAATAAGTGGAATAGGGAGCCTTCAAGTAGGAACCAATGCGCGTATTGTAGGGAAGAAGGGCATTGGAGAAGTGAGTGTCCACAGAGGGAACAACATGAGAGAGAGAGAGATAGAACAAGGGCAGGGTATAGCAATAATTATAGAGGCAGAGCGAGAGGAAGAGGAGGCCCTGGAGGAAATGGTGGGAATAACAGAGGTAGCGTTAGTGGGGATAGGTATTACCCAGCAGCGCAGAGATCCAGAGAGAGAGAAGATAGGGACTTTGTGGGTTTGGCTGACACTGTCATGGATACCGACCGGGCTCCATCCCCCATGGCAGAGCGGAGCCTATGGTCGATGTAGCAATAGGGGGAAAAAGGAGTTCTTTCATGATCGACACTGGTGCTGAACATTCTGTGGTGACGGACCTAGTCGCTCCTCCTTCAGGAAGAACTATCACTGTAATAGGAGCAACTGGAAGGAGTGCCGCTAAACCGGTTCTTAAAAGTCGACTCTGTACACTGGGAGGCCACGTAGTAAAACATCAGTTCCTTTACATGCCTGAATGTCCAGTCCAACTGCTAGGGCGAGATTTGTTATCGAAATTAAAAGCACAGATAACATTTCTGCCTAACGGAACGACGTCCTTGAAGTTTAATGGACCCTCAGGTATAATGACAATATCAGTACCAAAAGAAGAAGAGTGGTGACTTTATACAGTGTTGACCAGCCAAAACCCTAAGAGTGATGAATCCTTGTTTAATGTACCAGGAGTGTGGGCAGAGTTTAAGAATTCACCTACCCTATTTGGATCAGCATTAAGTCAGGACTTACTAGATTTCAAGTCCATCCCAGGAGAATGTGTACTACTACAATACGTGGATGATTTGTTGATAGCGGCAGTTACAAGAGAGATATGTCAGCAAGCAACACATGATTTACTGCACATTCTTTGGAAGGCAGGATACAAGGTGTCCAGGAAGAAAGCTCAGTTGTGTCAGCCAACTGTCAAGTATCTGGGATTCCATATCTCTGAAGGTCAAAGGATAATGGGGCCAGAGAGAAAAGAAGCTGTATGCCAAATACCAATACCCAAGAATAGAAGACAAGTGCAAGAGTTCTTGGGGGCAGCAGGCTTCTGTAGGATATGGATTCCCAGTTATGCGATATTGGCGAAACCCCTTTATGCAGCTATAAAGGGCACAGAACATGATCCCTTCCTGTGGACTATCGAACAGCAGAAAGCATTTGAGGATGTGAAGAAGGCATTGATGAGCGCCCCAGCATTAGGTCTACCTGATCATACACGTCCATTCTACTTATATGTACATGAGCAAAGAAGGATGGCTGTGGGAGTATTGACACAGTACTTGGGATCATGGCAACGACCTGTTGCATATATGTCCAAACAACTGGATGCAGTGGCCAGTGGCCTTCCACCTTGTCTAAGAGCCGTAGCCGCCGCCCTGCTGCTAGCTGAAGCTGATAAGCTCACTCTGGGTTAGGAACTCTATGTGCGAGTCCCACACGCAGTACAGACGTTGCTAGACTATAAAGGCAATCACTGGTTTAGCAATAGCCGCATGACTAAGTATCAAGCTATGTTATGTGAGAACCCGAGAGTGCATCTTGAGACTGTCAATACTTTGAATCCAGCTACCCTTTTGCCACAACCTACTGAGAGTCAACATGATCACCTTCGTGATTTTCCCATCCAGAACCCCGATGTCGAATACTATACGGACGGCAGTAGTTACGTGAAAGAAGGGATTCGCTACGCAGGATATGCAGTGACAACCATAGACAAGGTGATAGGAGCTCGGCCACTGTCAAAAGGAACATCGGCACAGAAGGCAGAACTAATCGCACTCACACGAGCGTTACAATTGGCTGAAGGATTGAGGGTGAACATCTTTACGGACTCAAAGTATGCGTTTTTAACCACTCATGCCCATGGAGCCTTGTATAAAGAAAGAGGACTACTGAACTCAGAGGGTAAAGAAATCAAGTACGCAGCGATATTACAACTCTTGGAAGCCATGTGGGAACCGAAAGAAGTTGGTATCATACATTGTCGAGCACATTTGAAAGGTGATGGTGATGTGGTAAAAGGAAATCGGATGGCAGATAATGCAGCTAAGCGTGCCACTGAATCGGGACAACAGGAATATGTGGAGTGTATAGCTGCTCTCATACCGACCCCTCTATCTCAATGGACTCCAGTTTATACAGCTCAAGAAGAAGAGTGGTTAAAGACTGAAAAATAGCTGGAAAATACTTGGAAAATACTTGGAGAATAAATAGTATCAGTTAGAAGATGGAAGGATAGTTATTCCAGCATCGCTAGCCGTAGAAATTGTCCAGAGTTATCACAATGGGACACATTCCGGGAGAGATAGTATGGAAGAATCTCTTAGGAAGCATTTCTACATACCAAGATTGTCCAATTTGACTCAAGCCATTGTACGAAGATGTGTGTTATGTGCCAAAAACAACGCAAGGCAAGGTCCAGTGAAACCAGTATATGGGAGGACTCCCTATGTCCGATCTCCAAATAGACTACACGGTAATGCCTAAATCCGGTGGACATCGTTACCTACTAGTAGTTGTGTGTACCTAATCAGGATGGGTAGAAGCATGTCCTACTCGTACAGAGAAAGCAGGAGAAGTTGTGCGATTTTTGTTGCGGGAAATAACACCCCGATATGGACTACCATGTTCTATAGGATCGGATAATGGTCCAGCCTTTGTTCACCAGTGCCTACAACAACTGACTCATGTGCTCGGTATTAAGTGGAAACTTCATACGGCATATAGACCTCAGAGTTCTGCAAGCGTGGAAAGAATGAACAGAACTATTAAGAACCAATTGGCAAAGATGTGTCAAGAAACTCAACTTAAATGGAAGGTTCTTTTGCCAATAGCTCTGTTGCGCATTCGTAGTACACCTACCAGAAGGATGGGTCTCTCACCTTTTGAAATTATGTATGGGCGTCCACCTCCCGTACTTGGTAACTTAAGGGGGGATTTAAGTCAGTTGGGAGAAGGAATTACCCGGCAGCAGGTTGTAGAGTTGAGTAAAACTATGGAGGAGGTACAGAAATGGGTACAAGATAGGTTACCTGTGAATATTTATCCACCTGTCCATTCTTATCATCCAGGAGATCACGTTTGGATAAAGGAATGGAACAGTGTACCGTTGGGGCCAAAGTGGAGGGGTCCTTATGTTGTTCTTTTGTCTACCCCAACAGCTATAAAGGTCGCCGAAGTGACTCCGTGGATTCATCACTCCAGGGTTAAACCAGCAGCAGTAGATTCTTGGCAAGTTACACCAGATCCTGAGAATCCCTGCAAGATCCGGTTGAAGCGTGCAACTCAGTAGGAGTGACGAGGAACTATTGGGACTTCTAGAATAATCATAAAGATCAGCAAGTAGGTGTTTTGACGGCCATAATAAAGCCTGACCACCTACCTACGTTACATAGTCAGAGTGTCCTGAAGGGATCTCTGTGAAGGAAAGTGAGGATCAGGAAGGACTCCATTCCCTGCAGCCCTCACATCCTGGAAGCTGAGGTGCCATCGCACGGTCGAAGAGTCAGGACAAAGATGTCAGGAGTGATGTGTTTGATAATGTATATATGTGTGTTTTTAATTATTCAGGAACGTAGAGGTACCGACACACCAGGCTGTGAGGTTTGCATTAAGACTACGAAAACAGGCAATCACATTTCCCAGACCCTTATTTGGCATTCACAATATGAGTGTAAGGGATATGTATCTAAGTGTAGATACTTGGGTATAGATTATAGTGTATGCCATCTAAGAGCAGGAGAACCTGTGTTTAGTCCAGAGTATCAACCCCGTACTATTTGGTTGACTATTCGGAATGGAGACTCACAGGGGACCCTGATAAATAAGACCATACTAGAAACCGTACATTCTTCAGGTGTTCTGCTATTTGATGCATGTAAGGCGATATCAGGTGGTAGGAAACCGTGGAATGTATGTGGTGATCTTAAATGGGAAAGAACGTATGGGTCTAATGATAAATATATTTGCCCCAGTAGTAAGAACAAATATATGGATCCAAAGTGCCCAAATAAAGATTATAATTATTGTCCGTATTGGTCCTGTGTAGGGTGGGCAACCTGGGGACAGACAGTAGATAAGGATATGATTGTTACTAAGTTGCCTACCAAACCATATTGTAAGTCTATGGAGTGCAACCCAGTCCATATACTTATCAATGACCCAGAACTATTTCTAGACAGGTTTGGGAACTTATTTGGGTTCCAGATATATGGAACAAGTTTGGATCCTGGGACAATATTATTTATAGGGATTGAGACCGATACTGTGGCAACCCAGACTCATCAGGTCTTTCATTCCTTCTATGAGGAGATGAGTGTGGAAAATAAGATCCCTCATAACGCAAAGAACTTATTTATTGATTTAGCCGAGAGTATTGCTGGTAGTCTTAATGTAACCAACTGCTATGTGTGTGGAGGTACTAATATGGGAGACCAATGGCCTTGGGAAGCAAAGGAGGTAATGTATTCCGGTTCTGAGACAGTTGAACAGATAATATCTTCTCAAACTGATTATCAAATGAGTGTTAGAGGTAAATCTGAGTGGCGATTAAAAACCTCCATTATAGGTTATGTTTGCATAGGAAGGAAAGGAATAATGTTTAATACATCTGTAGGAGAATTGACTTGTCTAGGGCAAAAAGCTTATGATGATGATACAAAAGATACAACTTGGTGGTCAGCTTCAAATGTCTCAGAACCACCTAATCTGTTTGCAATTTATACCAATTTAAAGGATGCGTGGTTTGACTTATCTGCTACATCTAGTTGGAAAGCCCCGGCAAATTTGTACTGGATCTGTGGTAAGAAAGCCTATTCGGAGTTACCACTGGACTGGGAAGTGGCATGTGTATTAGGTATGCTCAAACCATCCTTCTTCTTGTTGCCAATTGAAACAGGAGAGACTTTGGGAGTTAAAGTATATTGTAACGGACCGTTTTAGCAGAAAAGGGGTAAAAATCCGTTTAGGCGATAATCCCCTTTTCACAGACAGGCACAGCTACTGTAAAATCACCAAACCTCACGAATTGGATATAGGTGAATACATCAAACTCCCGAACGGCATACAAGGGAATAAGGTAGCACTCCAAACTGGAACCTCACGAATAGCTGCTAGCAGACGAACAGGAAAAGCAGACATCAGCTTACACTACTAGCAATCAATCTCCAACAGCATACAGTGAATCCCCCCAAGAAAGAGACAGGGCTCCGTGTTGAGGGTCAAGCAGTGGTCTGTTTATTGAGGGCTACCTGCCCCTGTATTTATGCAGGTCTCCCACCTGGTGGACACTCCCCTAGGGGACCAAATGGAAGACTGTAACACAGACAGACATGTATCACATTACAGACTTACAGAAGTAAAACATCCCCACAATGCATCCTGGCTTCCTCCCTTCTGCCCTGGAGATAATTGGAGAAGTAATTCAATTATCTCCCAGGACAAAGGCAAAACTCCATTACACATGTGGGGACACAAATACAGTAATATGCTATAAAATATATAAAGTTACTTTTTATACATTAAACACAGACATGTAACATATCCCCAGATAGCTCAGGTCTGAGTGCACATTATTAGGTGAATGGCACGCAGACCACACAAATACAGTTTAATTGCCATGGAGCCAGAGTCTTTAATTACACTAATATGCTCCATGGCATGGCTATCTGGGTTAAAACATTCACCTATACAAATTACCGAATTTCCCTGCATTCACCAAATCCATACGAATTAGAACCAGGGGCTGGAGGTTCAGCGTTGCCTGCACGTAAAAGTGTCCGATTTTGGTGCATAAAAGCCGGGCAGAAAAGCGCTGGCTGCCCGGGGGGCTCCAGAACACCGCCACCTAGCGGCCGCTAAGTGTAACAGCGGCCACCCAGTAACAAGCAATTAAGCTGCGGTTAACCGCAGCTTCAGGGAGGTAAATTGGCAGCACACTCCAGCTTCTGGGTGGCCAATTAACAGCGCCGGCCGGCTTCCCATGGCTCTGGGGAGGTTGCAAACAGGCTGTTTGTTCGGTAGATAGAATCTACCGAACGGCTGTGCAGAAAGGGAGAAATAAATCCTTCTGCACAGTAAAATTAACCCTTTAGCTGCCGGTCCATAATCCAAAGGCAGCAGGCAGGCAACCAGGCTTCTCCAATGCAATGTGGCGAGGTTGGTCTCGTCACATCTCTCCCCCTTTCCAAACAGACTAACAGGGTACCTGACCTCCTGCCGGTCAGTGCCCTTGTTAGTCCAGCAGCCCACCCACAAAGCAGAAAAAACAGTACAGCCCACCCACAATAAATGGTTACTACACCTGGGTAGAAGAGAAACTTGTCCATGTCCAGTTTCCTCACCACGGCTGTGTGGGGGACTGGTAGGCTGCCTTGGTGGGTTGCTGAGTGGGCAGAGACCAGCGGTACTGGTGCCAGTACTACCACCGGAGTAGTCTGGTTGGAGCCTGGTTGCTGGAGACTGACTGTCTCCCCCTTAGGTGCATAGCTCTGCTGCGGAAGGGGGAGACCGACTGTCTCCCCTTTGGCTAACCAGCCCTGGCGTGGGGGGGTAGGACCGACCGTCCCTACCCCCTGTGTGGTAAGTGCAGAGACCACGGTCCCATCTGCACAGCTGTGGGGCTTACAGTCTCCCCCTGGTACATTAAGCTGTCGCTGGGGAGAGGGGGTAACAAGCTCCTCTCCCGATAGAACACTCTGCCGCTGGGGAATGGAGACTGAGCTCTCTATTCCCTGCCCATTAATGATCCGCCGCTGGGGAGAGGTGGTAGCAAGCTCCTCTCCCAGACATACTTCCAGTCTTTGCGGAGGGAGACCGACTGTCTCTCCTCCCAATGCAGAGTTCTGCTGCTGGGGAAAGGAGACTGGGCTCTCTATTCCCTGCTGGATACTCTGCCGCTGGGGAATGGAGACTGGGCTCCCAATTCCCTGCAATTCACACTGCCGCTGGGGAATGGAGACTGGGCTCCCAATTCCCAATAAATCACGCTGCTGCTGGGGGGGCAGGAACAACTACCTCTGCCCCCTGTAACTCAGCCTGCCGCTGGGGAGGGAGGACGCTGCTCTCCTCTCCCTGCATTTCACACTGCCTTCCCGGCATATCACTCTGCTGCTGGGGGGTAGGACCAACTACCTCTGCCCCCTGTAACCCAGCCTGCCGCTGGGGAGGGAGGACGCTGCTCTCCTCTCCCTGTATTTCACACTGCCTTCCCGGCATATCACTCTGCTGCTGGGGGGTAGGACCAACTACCTCTGCCCCCTGTAACTCAGCCTGCCGCTGGGGAATGGAGACTGGGCTCCCAATTCCCTGCAATTCACACTGCCGCTGGGGAATGGAGACTGGGCTCCCAATTCCCTGCAGGACCGGTGGAGAGACCTCGGTCCCATCTCTACCGGCCACCTGGGGTTCTTCCCAGTAAATCTCCACAATATCTTCCCAGCGGAATGGGTCTGGATCTGGGTCTGTCACCTTACTGTCCTGCTGAGCCTTCCCAATGGAGTGGAAGAGATCTCGGTAGTCCTGCTCCAGTTCCCACTCCAGGTTTGCTAGGTGAGCCAGGTCTTGCTCTACCTCATGGGGGTCATCCCACTCATGCCTAGCCTCCCTCTCATAGAAAATGTCCTGAAGTCTGGTTTGCGCAGGGCTCCCGAAGCCAGGCTCTGCAAAGGACTCCCATAACAAGCCAGGACCATCAAACTCCTCTCCCTCTGGCTTGTCATGTTCGGCTGTCCAGGGTATATACTGTGCCATATACCACCAGAGCGCCTGGTAGGCATCCTCCAGCCACAGCTCCTGCCATACCCGGTGCTCGAGCTCCTTTACCATTGCTCCAGAGGCTGCTCTCCCAGGAAGGGCATCCGCAGTGCCAGTCGTGTCTGCCATCGCTGCTCTTCACTGGGGAGACTCTTGCCCCGCTGGTACTGTACATTATCCAGGGCCTGGTACCAGATGCCTTTCCTCAATGCATCCCGGTCATCCATGTCACCCTCATCGTACTCCACTGCTGGTTCCATCCTGGTGCTGTCAGGGTCGCTGTACTCAGACATGCGTTGCCCTCAAATTGTAAATCCCAAGAAATGGTGTTCTGTAGCTGTCCTTCTGGCTGTAGGAACGATCCCGCCGCTTGCCACCCTTTGTAACGGACCTTTTTAGCAGAAAAGGGGTAAAAATCCATTTAGGCGATAATCCCCTTTTCACAGACAGGCACAGCTACTGTAAAATCACCAAACCTCACGAATTGGATATAGGTGAATACATCAAACTCCCGAACGGCATACAAGGGAATAAGGTAGCACTCCAAACTGGAACCTCACGAATAGCTGCTAGCAGACGAACAGGAAAAGCAGACATCAGCTTACACTACTAGCAATCAATCTCCAACAGCATACAGTGAATCCCCCCAAGAACGAGACAAGGCTCCGTGTTGAGGGTCAAGCAGTGGTCTGTTTATTGACGGCTACCTGCCCCTGTATTTATGCAGGTCTCCCACCTGGTGGACACTCCCCTAGGGGACCAAATGGAAACTGTAACACAGACAGACATGTATCACATTACAGACTTACAGAAGTAAAACATCCCCACAATGCATCCTGGCTTCCTCCCTTCTGCCCTGGAGATAATTGGAGAAGTAATTCAATTATCTCCCAGGACAAAGGCAAAACTCCATTACACATGTGGGGACACAAATACAGTAATATGCTATAAAATATATAAAGTTACTTTTTATACATTAAACACAGACATGTAACATATCCCCAGATAACTCAGGTCTGAGTGCACATTATTAGGTGAATGGCACGCAGACCACACAAATACAGTTTAATTGTCATGGAGTCTTTAATTACACTAATATGCTCCTTGGCATGGCTATCTGGGTTAAAACATTCACCTATACAAACTACCGAATTTCCCTGCATTCACCAAATCCATACGAATTAGAACCAGGGGCTGGAGGTTCAGCGGTGCCTGCACGTAAAAGTGTCCGATTTTGGTGCATAAAAGCCGGGCAGAAAAGCGCTGGCTGCCCGGGGAGCTCCAGAACACCGCCACCTAGATAGAATCTACCGAACGGCTGTGCAGAAAGGGAGAAATAAATCATTCTGCACAGTAAAATTAACCCTTTAGCTGCCGGTCCATAATCCAAAGCCAGTAGGCGGGCAACCAGGCTCCTCCAATGCAATGTGGCGAGGTTGGTCTCGTCACATATATGATGTGAATCATAGAAGGAAAAGAGGACCCCTAGAGATAGGTACCTGGGAAGATAATGAGTGGCCTCCCCAGCGTATTATAGATTATTATGGGCCAGCTACGTGGGCAGAGGATGGTACTTTTGGATATAGAACCCCAATATATATGCTCAACCGTATCATAAGGTTACAGGCAGTGGTTGAGATAATTACCAATGAAACATCACAAGCGCTCAATCTCCTAGCAAAGCATAACACTAGGATGAGGACAGCCGTTTACCAAAATAGATTAGCTTTGGATTACCTATTGGCAGTAGAGGGAGGTGTATGTGGGACGTTTAATTTAAGCAATTGTTGTCTTCAAATAGATGATGAAGGGCAAGCAATAGCTGAGCTTACTAGCCATATGGTTAAACTAGCACATATGCCTACTCAAGTATGGAAAGGGTATAATCCAAGTAGTTGGTTTGGTAATTGGTATGAGCAGCTTGGAGGACTCAAGGCATTGGTAGGTGGAGTCATGCTAATCTTGATGTTGTGCCTTCTCCTGCCATGTCTGATTCCTTTGGTAGTTAGGTCTGGGCAGAGCATTATAGAAAATATAGCAGAGAGAAAGGCAGCTGCACAGATAATGGCTGTTTATAGGTATGAGGCTCTAAATCAAGGAGAACAGGTACAGGAAGAGGAATGCTGAGGGATTTGTATCTTTGGAGAGTCACAAAGTCTTGTCTGGTTTATGGCAACTTGAGGTGTAAGCAAACTCTTGTTAAGTGATGCATCTGGAATTATGGAATATCAGAAGCATCAAAGGGGGGAATGTGGTGGAATCTCGGTAAAAATAAATTTAGTAGGCCGAGATTGCCACGTGGTATGTGCACGTGCATATACTGATGTATCGGTCGGTTGGTTGCACGTGGCAACGATACAATCAGTAGTGTACGGAGCATGTGCAGAAATACAGGATAGAGAGAATTCCCCTCCTCCATTGTGCTGGGCAAGCCATGTGGTCAAACAGGAAGTTAGTCTTTGTTCGGTTGATTGGGTAAGAGTACGTGTGGGTGGAGCTGATTATGGGAGGAGTTATATGCCTATATAAGGGACCTACACTGTATGTTCGGGGCTCAGACTTTGCTGTTTTTTGGTGACATTAGTCCCTCTGAGTCCCGGTCGGTGAATCGAATAAAGAATCTCTTCCTTCCTGAAGAAACCTGTGTCCATCTCTCTGTGCTTGGCTTTCGTCAGTTTCTCCGGTATCAACAGCATCTAAAAATCTAAATATGCATGCAACCTTTTTCAAATAAAGATATAGCTTTTTCATTTATAGAAAATATTTTTGAACATTTTAAATTACACATATCATATAAATACCGTATATATACTCGAGTATAAGCCGAGGCCCCTAATTTTACCCCCCAAAACTGGGAATACTTATTGACTCGAGTATAAGACTAGGGTGGGAAATGCAGCAGCTACTGGTAAATTTCTAAATAAAATTAGATCCTAAAAAAATTACATTAATTGAATATTTATTTACAGTGTATATAATGAATGCAGTGTGTGTGTGTATGAGTGCAGTGTGTGTATGAATGCAGTGTGTGTGTATGAGTCCAGTGTGTGTGTATGAGTGCAGTGTGTGTTTATGAATGCAGTGTGTGTGTATGAGTGCAGTGTGTGTGTATGAATGCAGGGTGTGTGTATAAATGCAGTGTGTGTATGAATGCAGTATGTGTGTATGAATGCAGTGTGTGTATAAATACAGTGTGTGTATGAGTGCAGTTTGTGTATGAATGCAGTGTGTATGAGTGCAGTGTGTGTATGAATGCAGTGTGTGTATGAGTGCAGTGTGTGTGTGTGATGCAGAGTGTGATGGAGAGCCTTGGTGGGGGGTGGGCATTTTTATTATTATTATTATATAAATTATTATTTTAATATTATTATTTTTTGTTTTATTAGCAATTTTTTTATTAGTATTAATTTTTTCATTAATATTTTATTAAATTTGTATACATTGTTTTCGTCCCCCCTCCCTGCTTGATACATGGCAGGGAGGGGGGCTCTCACTCCCTGGTGGTCCAGTGGCATTGGTAGTTCAGTGGAGGGGGCTGGCAGGAAGCTGTAACTTACCTCACCTGCAGCTCCTGTCTGCTCCCTTCTCCTCCGCGCCGGTCCGGTCAGCTCCCAGTGTAAGTCTCGCGGCCGCGCTATGACCCCGCGGCTCTCGCGAGACTTACACTGGGAGCTGACTGGACCGTCGCAGAGGAAAAGGGAGCTGACAGGAGCTGCAGGAGAGGTAAGTAACAGATTCCTGCCAGCCCCCCTCCTACACAGCCCCTTGTCTGTATTATGGCAATGTAAGTTGCCATAATACAGACATTGACTCGAGTATGAGTCGAGTTGGAGTTTTTCAGCACAAAAAATGTGCCGAAAAACTCGACTTATACTCGAGTATATACGGTAATATTACTGTCGAATATACAGGGGTAAACACAGCACAAATCACTACAACTACAATAATACCTAACATATTATTTATTTTGTTCACAGCAATATTACATTTACACTCAGTTGCACCAATGTACTTCCTATATTTAATGGAAGAATTAGGCATATGGCTAAATAGTTTAGGTCCAATCCACACGATTTCATGTAACACGTTAGTGCAATAGCATACAATAGCAAGTTCATCAATATGGGTAGACCTAGACAATGATTTACTACAGCCTTTAAAATCAATGGTATCCCATGGCTACAGCTCTCCATATGTGGAATATTTACACATGCACTTACTGTAACTAAATATAGATATGGCAAAATACAGCATATAGAGAACTTTTCAAAAATCCCTATTAAAATGTACAGCTTCAATAGCAAATTATTCAAACCCTAAGACTGCGTAACGTCATCTTTTTTATTTTTTTTATTTTTTATTTAGCATGGTTGAAGGATTACTGAAGCTTGCTTTACCAGCTGCATAGTTTGAAATCATTGTCAGAATTCTTCCTGTATATAGAGCAAAGGTCTTTACGAATGTTCTTAGGGGCGTAAGATTACTCATTTTCTATTACAGTTAGGAGTGTATGCACTAAACAATGAATTGTACTGAATTGAGAACTGAATTGCAAATTCGGGCGATAACAACAGAGATGGAAAATATTTAAATAATAAATAATAAGGTTTTGGTCATTGCAATGTGACTTTCAATTCAGTAAAATTCACTGTTTAATAAAAAAATCCCAAATGGATTTAATAAATAAACCAGGAATTATGACAGTGGAATTACAAATATTAGGTGAAAATGTCTGGGGAAAAAAAGCTAAAGGTTAGAGTATTTTTGCTAATGGACTATTTTATCCTGAATGTAGCAATTAGTCCGTCCGTTCCCTTTCTTAAAAGGATATTCTAACTCTTTCAAACAGCTTTTTATTTATTTATTTTTTTTACTTAAAATGCTCTATTTAACACTTCTAGGTTCCCTAGGCAAAAACGTACCAGAAATTTGTCTGACGTCATCCAGGACCGGACTGGGAATAAAAAGCAGCACTGGAATTTTTTTACACCAGCCCTAACATTAATTGTGCCAACTGTGACAGATATACAGGTGGAAAAACACAAAAGATTGTAAATTATTTACCCAATGTTTCATCCCCAAAACTGGAATAGTCCAGTAATAGGAATGCAACATTGACTGATTGCTGCTGCATGTCTGATTTAAATGAATCTTATTTTGTTTAGTCCTCAATCCTATGTTGGATATAGTTTGATACCAGGGAATGAAAGACTGAGAGAAGGGCAGGGTTATCCACTAAACAAATCATTTTATTAAAAGACACTGAGGATCATATAAGGCTTTATCTATTTCTTTACTCCTCAGCAGCAAAGAAAGAATATTAAGATTTTTTTTTTAAAAAAAATCTTTATTTTTGTTGCGCATGTAGGTACAACAGTGCTTGAATTGCCACAACAGCAATCTCAAGCGAGTTTTTTTTAGAAACATAGTATAACATGAATAAGGCATGAGTACGACTTGCACATTTTATGTAATTAGTGGTTCAACATCATAACGGTATACTGTAACATCAGCGTTTACAAGTAGATCATTCAACATAGGGAAACAAGGCATAAATTGTTATGAACATTGGGTGCTGTTACATTTCTACATTTAGATTATGCTGCACAATTTTATATTAAGATGAAAAACAGGAAACTCTCATGTGTCTAGGTGCGTGGCTGCAGTTAGTTATACAATCTAAGAGGGAATTCTACGTAGACATGGTAACCAGAAACATGTGTAAACATGCTAGGGTGGCTTGTTTAAGCGGTTAATCACCAGTAATATTATACTTCAAGCTAGTGAAAATGCCTGGCGCGCTACTAGTTATGGACTGCATGAACTGTAAAGTATGGATAGGCTGCAGGCCCAGGGACTCACAGTTGCTCTACCAAAATCCAAGCTGCGCTGGCTACGTGAAGCGTTCATACTGCTGTTCAGCTGATGCCTGAGACTGGAAGGTTACTTGTGCCGAGATAATACTGTCCGATGGGCCGAGGAGGGTTCTCCGCCCGCTCCGGTCGTTGCCATAGATATGCGCTGAGTCCCCATGGATCTTGCCATTAGGAGCCGTGCTTGTATGTGGGCCTGTGGCCTGCTGTTGGCTCTGCTGCATGGGTGTCTTCTGGATGCTTGGAGTGTTCGTGCAAGTGTGTCCCCCTCTGGGGGGCTAGGTGAGGGTGCGGTGGTGGAGTCTGCCGGTTGATTTGCGTTTGATTGGAGAAGTCCGTATAAGCGGGCCAAGGAGTGCACCAGGGGACTGGGATAGCCCCCGCAGGTCCAAAGGGTGGGGGGGAGAGGGCCCAGATGAGGTTGGAATTCAGACTGCAGCAGAGGATCAGCCGCCTCCTCCGCCTTCAGTCCACTCGCAGGCCCCAAGCCAGTCCGGTGCGGTCGGCACCCGCGTGAGCTGCCAGAACCCCAGCCAGGTGCAGTGCAAAGGGTGCTTCTAGTGATTAGAGTTGTGTCAGGTGAAATTTAGTGTATAAGCAATTTTGAGGTCTAAGGCTGAGGAGCTCTAGCCATGTGCGACCTGCTTGATCGGCTGCCAGGCCCCGCCCCCAAATAGTAAGATATTAATAGAAACAAAACAAATACCCTTAAAAGGTTAACCATTTAACATATTCAACCAATGGGAGCAGTCCTCATTCCATATACTTCCATGTGACCTAAGCCACTCCCCCTTTCTTTGCTGCTGCCTCAGCTAAGTACCTCATAATTTTTGCTCTGCAGATTTGTGTTGTATTTGTTATTATACTCTGCTGTAATTGTCTGTGTTTTATTTGATTGTATATTTTGGGTGGGCCCACAGGTTTTTGTTTCCCCTTAAAAGGTTCCTCCCCCCCGGGCTAACCCTTACCCCTGGCAACTTCAGGTTGTTTGTAACCCGGGTTTCGCCATTCGCGGGACGACCTCGGGGTTCTGAGATTCCCCCCCCCCTCCACTTCCCCTTCTACCTCAGGGCAAGCCTCCCTGGCTACCCTCCAGATCGCGGCCTAAACCGCTACCAGTGCCGCCCGCAAATGTGTGGTTTGCTCCTGCGCATCGCGATAGCCATATGACAATGGCAACATTTTGCCGCTCTTTGGTGACGCTTGCACTGCTCGTTCAAGGAGGGGCGCGCACTTACAGTGTTTCCCAGGGGCCATTCCTGAGGGAACACTCGGTATGCTAACATATAGGCTTGTGCTGCCCTTATTGTGCTCTGCCCTTTATTACCTCTGGGCTCCCTCCCTTGCTCAGCCCTAGTTAGCCCCTACTGTCAGAATTAAGCCCTTGCTACCCACTGTGGTGACTGTTCCCCTTTGCTATTCTAGGGTCATTATGCAGAACCCTTCTGATATGCTGGCTGCTGCTCCCAATGCCTCTGTTAAGCCCAGTAGACACCGCATACCCACTGTGTCCGCTGGTCCTACCCCCCCTGGTGGTGAAGAGGAAGCGTCCCAGGAGCAAATGCACTCTGAAGAGTTCCACTCGCTCCAGGATGCTACAATGAGCAAATCAGTTACCCAAGCCATTTACACTGCCATGGGAGTGATGTTGGATAACGTGTCCCACTCCATCTCTAGAGCGATCATAGAGTCTGGCCTACTCTGATTCGGACTCAGAGGAGGTTTCTGACGGGTCTGATGCTATCGACCCGGTTTACTCGGAGGACTCATCTCCTGAACGCAGTGTTAGTGCGTCGCCAGCTATCGAAGCTAGGTGGGAGGCGGACGACTACGCTATCTTAGACCCTCAAGGGCCTTTTTGACCCTGATGCCCTGCATAACCCTTGCTCGGCTGAATTGTACCCCACTGACCAAGTGGCCAAATACATTGCAACTTAGAAAACCCCTAGATAAGGCCACGAGAAGTAAACTCAGAGTACCCACGCCCTACGGTCCCTGACATGGCCTGTGTTATGCCGGACGTGGATCCTAAGATCACCCAATTTCTGGGAAAATCGGGTTGGAAGGCCAAAAAGGGACTGGACTATTCCCTTCTCCACTGTCAGGACAAAGTCTTAGACGTGTTAGGGCCTTTAGCCAAAATCTTCAACATGGTCGAAGCAGCATTGACTGAGGGGACACCAATAGACCTGTTGGCCATCAGATGATGGATCCAATGGTCCATATGCTTGATAGGCAACGCTAACACCGCGTTAGCTCTATGACTGTATGCATTTCTCCCTTCTCTCTATGGGCTACTACATCTAAAACGCTCCCAAGCATCACTGGTCCTGATAGCGCTGTTCTAGACGGCACAACCTTGGTTCCCTTCGCTCATGGAAATGTCTATCGACCGCCCCAGACTATTGCCGGGTTCCATGGACCTACTATCGGATTCCGATGGGAACTCTCACCCCCTTCTGGTTCAGGGGCTCCTCTCCGGGGACCTTGGGTCATGCCGAACGTTTCACAAGCAACTCTTGACTTATTGGCAGGAGCTTGGGCTCCAGGAATATGAAGATCCTATACTCATGCCTGGAACGCATGGAGTGGTTAGTGCATGGAACAACACGTGGATCCCATAGGTGCTTCTGGCGATCTCAGCTGGTCATAGCGGAATGGATTGCTTTCCGTCTGGGAAACATCTGTTGGTTTGTCGCCTTCTGCGAGGCATTAGATTTGCACGTCCACCCCAACCCCGAAACAAGGCTCTATGGGACGTCAACCTAGTGTTGGAGGATTGGCCTACGAATTCGGACCTTACGCTCAAACAAGTGTCTGCAAAATTCCAAGATTTTACTATTAACATGACGTAAAGTCATGATTTTATTAATGACTTGGAGGCGAGTATTATGCTTCTCTTTCTTTAATTTTCCCTCAGCAGCGAAGAGAAAAAATGTATGTAAAAGAGAAAAACAACATAACATTAGCATATTCAACAGTGCTGTACATCCCCTGTCCCGTAGAAGCGGCCGGCGCTGGGTGAGACAGGCGGAGCAACCCATGTACCTACCGGGGTACCGGAGGTGCAGGGGACACTGGGTGAGCGGACTCTTGGGGGGGGAGAGAGGCGCTGGAGCACATGAAGTCCCCGAGTGCCCACCGGGCCGCGGTGCTTACGGGGGGCGTCCTGGGCCGAGCTGGGGCCTGGTGCCCTGGGGGACCGTGTGGCGCTGACTGCTCCCTGACCTGTGCTGGTGACACGCTTCATGGGCCTACAAGGGTCATATCCAGCACTAATCTCATGCAGCCAGCCAGACCACACAACCTTCTGACTTGAATGCACTGTGTGGATGGAACACCTAGCTACGGAATCTATAATAGGAACTTTTATATAGTGCTCTGTACTTAGACGCTCTCCAGACACCATCCTAAAAGTTACTATAAACTTACTCATATATTGTTGTTAATCTTACTACTGAACCTTATTTTTTTCAGCATTTTCTAACACTGCATGCCTGCACCATAATTTTCTAGGTACCATTACAAGACAAACAGCTCTGACTCCTCACAGCCTCACGACATCAACCTAATACAAGGGGTTAACTACGCACACGCTGTTTAAGATGCAATATCTGTACAAGCCAAAGTTTTAGCATCTTTGATACTCAGGGGCCCATTTATATCTACTGGCGTAATTGGATAAAAGGCCATATGTCTTCTAAAAAGGCCATATTAATTTAATCTGCGGTGCACTATAGCATTCACAGCTTAAGCCGTTTCTACCTGCATATCTTCGCAGAAAATTAATGATGATAATTTTATGCTGAGCAGTCAACATAAATGTAAGGGCCCAATTAAGACCTGAGTTAAAGCAACAAGCTAACGCACCAGCCATATGGCACCAATAGAGTTATACAGTCACCACGCTGGCCTTACGCCTCCTGTCGTAGCTACAATACGTCACCATCCCGACATCATTGGTAAAATTAATGGAAGTTGTGCTTAAAGGACCACTATAGGCACCCAGATCACTTCAGCTTAATGAAGTGGTCTGGGTGCCAGGTCCATCTAGGTTTAACCCGTTCTGCTGTTTCAGAGAAACTGCTATGTTTACAAATGGGTTAATCCAGCCTCTAGTGGCTGTCTCGTTGTCAGCCGCTAGAGGCGCTTCCGCGCTTCTCACTGTGATTTTCACAGTGAGAAGACGCCAGCGTCCATAGGAAAGCAATGAGAATGCTTTTCTGTGGACTGGGTGAATGCGCGCGCGCGCGCGCGGCTCTTGCAGTGCATGCACATTCAGCCGATGACGGCGAAAAGGAGGAGGAGAGTTCCCCGCCCCGAGGGAGCCCGGTGGGGGAAAACAGGTAAGATTTAACGCCTTCCACCCCCTAGAGCCCGGCAGGAGGGGGGCCCTGAGGGTGGGGAGGACCTAGAGACCCTATAGTGCCAGGAAAACGAGTATGTTTTCCTGGCACTATAGTGGTCCCTTCATGCTTCATGGCTATAACACGTTAACTAAGCACACACATCCACTGTTAAACTGTTACATGGTTATCATCTGCTATCATACTGTGCCTCTGCGTAGGCGAACACGACTTTTTGCTATAATCTGCACAATGTTGACATTTATCGTGCATTATGAAAATAAAAATATGGTAAGAAAGATAAAACAATGAGACAACGCTGGTCAACTTATAGGCAGCAACCCTTTAAAAAGGAGTCCCTCAAAACCCTTTAAAACAAGACAGGTATAAAACAATAGTAAAAAAGGCTGCGCCACAAAATGCAAAGTAAAAAATAGTAATAAAAAGTCTTTATAATAAAAGATAGCAAAGTCCAAGTAAAAGGAGTCCAGGGCTATGTGGATCCTGACTCTCATATACATGCAATAAATAACCTAAAGGGACAAACTGAAGGGATTTAGGGGACTGGGGTGTCTCTTGATTCTGTAATCTATTGAGGGAGAGCGAATTTTAGCTCAATTACTGTCCCCACTCTTTATTTAATGTAAAACCTAGAAAAAAGTTTTGCCTGCCTGCAATCTCGTGCCAGGGCTAGCTCCTCCTGGTCCTGCTCCTCTATGTCCCCTCCTGATGTCACTGGGGACACAAGCAGTCCAACACAGGCTTCTCATTAAGAAACCTGTGACTTGACCATTTTGCTGGCTTAGAGCACATGCGCAAGTTTTATTTATTTTTAGTGAAGAAAATAAAATCTGGACTGAGGTGTGTGTGTGAGAGAGCGCAATGTGGCTTGGAGGGAAAGTTGGCTTCCCCTTACAAGCGCTCTGAGTTGCATATTGCCCCAGGCACACTATAACCAGTAACTCCGTATGTGTAGTGTTTCTAGCTTGAATGCGATTGATCCACATATTTAGTAGTACTTTCCCTACAAATAGCACTCTCCTGGCATGTCGACAAGTGGAGCATATGTTCAGTAATCTGTTCAGTAGAAGGGAAAGTACCGAACCAGGGGGACAGTACTGGTACAAGGGTCCACCACAAAATAAAGGCTTGTCCAGCACAATGGCTGGCTCTCTGATGGACACACAATCAAAAAAGTTCATATAGGTTCCTAGATATGTTGTTGCTTAAAAGGCCCAACTAATTTTGCACGACTTTTTGGTCTTAAGATGTGCACACCATGAATTGTGGAACAAACTCATTGCATCTGCTATAAATACATAAAATTTGTTCTTCTATTGGCCATGTGAGCTGTGAAGAAAGTCATACAGTCTCTCAAAGGAACACACACTTTTTCCTAAACCTATAGTGTTAAAATGACTATTTGGCCCCTTAACCCATTAAGGACACACGACATGTGTGACATGTCATGATTCCCTTTTATTCCAGAAGTTTGGTCCTTAAGGGGTTAAATAAAGTAAAAACGTATTGAAACAATGCATTTCTATGAAGAAAGTTCAGTGTCTCAGAGGGTGGAGACACTGAATGGCAGTGCTGTACACTGTGCTGCACTGCCCCAGGAAGCACATCTGGCAGCCATCTGAGGAGTGGCCAGTGAAGGTATCCCTAGGCTGTAAAGTAAACACTGTATTTTCTCTGAAAGGACAGAACAACAAGCCTGCAGGGAATGATTTTACAAACCAGAACAACTACATTTAGCTGTAGTTGTTCTGGTGACTATAGTGACCCTTAAAAAAAATTGTTCTCTCTGTTGTTTGAACATGATTTGAATAGTCTGCAGCATTTAAGTCGTGTTTTGCTTTAAGTAAACGACATGAAAAGCATACTAGAGCTGTTATCCAGATAACTAATTTCCAATGGTCAGAAGAATGTGTTTAGGTTAATTTGTTTGCTTGGATATTGCTATATACTTCTGTATGTAAATCTACCCTATTTCTCTCCATTTATAGGAAAAGCAACTCTGGAGCAAACCATGACAATGTACGTCAAAGGAACTCTAGCTGAGTCACAAAGGTGAGTGTTTCCCTACTGCACATGTTACTTGACCCACTGTTTAGTGATCCAACAGAACTCCACCAGTCCAAATGTATTTGGAAAAAAAATTTCTTTGAAAATATTTTACAATTTAAAGGGACCTCATCATAGTTGTCCTTGTGATCATGAAGTAATTTCAATAGGTTTGTCAATACACTTACTAGTAGCCAACAACAATTCCCTCCTTTTTCCTTTTTATTTTCATTCTTTCTCCTTTTTTACAAGTACTCCACTCCTTCTTTCTCCTATTCTACAAGTACTCTGAGCCTTCTTTCTTCTATTCTTCAAGTACTCTGCTCACAGACAAACACTTACATACAGGGCCGCCATCAGGGGGTGACAACCATGACGGTTGTCACTGGCCCAGCCACCCAGGCCCCACGTGGAGCGGTGAAACTGCAGCAGGTGTATCTACACCAGGGCCTGTCAGGTGGCCCAAGCATTTAGGGCCACACGATGAGCCCTATGTCTTCAGGGGCCTGGTAAGCGCTGCGGGCGTGTAATAGCGCAACCGTACCCCTTTTAAAAAAAAAAAAAAAGAAATGCTGCTGGGAGGAAGTGACAGCAGACTGTTGTGGTTATAGTGCAGAGTTAATGACTTTATTGGTTATTGTTGGGTTCCTCCCACCCCAACACTTCCAATCAAATGTTTTTTTTTTTTTATCTGGAGAATTACAACTCCATCTTTTATTGCAGGTGACGATGGAGAGCAGAGGGAACAATTTCCATGTACTTTGTTCCAGAAGAGATCCTTAGTATATACCGGTCTTCTTTGTGCCACTCGGCATCAATCACCACCATCGGCCTCCCCTCGTTCTTTCTGCTTGCTGTCAGATTTGTATTTTCAGTGTTCTCCTTTTTTAACATGACATTAAACTAGCTTTATTATGTTTAGAAGCAAAAATAAGACCATGTTGCTGCCTTGTGCACTCTATTTTATCATCACTTCCTGACAGCTGATCAGGTTGAGGCCAGGCACTTAAGTTGGTGCCTAGGCCATCAGATTGCTGTCTGGTAGTTATGTTCTCTCATTATTACTACAATAAAATTTACCTTTTGACATTGCCTTGTCTTACTGCTGGAGCATGTTTCTTTCAGCAACTAAGCCAGCCTGTTTACTTGAGCAGGTTGTCCCCATGCATTATAGTAACATATTTTGCGATATCTGTCCTTGGGTTTTAAGTGCATCTTTTTTTTTTTTTTTATAAAGCTAATTCAAAATGCCTGTTTATTTACAGTTCTTGATTTCCCATCTATATGAAAGTACTGACAAGCCATTGGTCTCTTACTAGATTTATATGGCATGTTTTAAGTACTGCCCTATCACTGTATGCACAATGAGCGCAGCTTTGTGTAAATTATAAAATTCCCCCTGTATTATGTAATATCTTATTGTAGATTGCCATGTGTTGCGCAAGGTGAATGACTGTTTTGTGTGGCTTTTTTTTCTTTTTTAGTTTATGTGCATGGAAGACTGAATTGATTTTTGGGTAAAGAATAATAAAGGGTATGTTCAGCACATTTTGATTTATAAGTCTTGGTTTTTCTGCAACACTGGATTGTAAAATTGTATGTGAAGAAAATTAAACAAATAAAATGTTTCTCCCTTTTATGTCTTTGGAATTTGTTTGATTTTTTTTTATAATTTGTTTACCCTTTTCTAAAAGGCTTTTGAATGTCTATAAGCCTAGCTTGACTGATCAAATGCACAGTTTCAATCCTCTTTCTAGTTCAGGTTGTAAACTAATTCCATCTGCATCTCTTACTCTTAAGAATGTTGTGAAATAAATGATTGGTCATTTTGTCTTTATTGTGCATCAGCAATAAAATAGAAACAATATAAATAAGAAGTTTATATTGGCCAAGGTGACCTCCTTACCCTCTTAACCCGACCTGTACTAGGGGGGCTGTTCCCACAGCTGTTAGAAGGAACACCTTCCTGCAGTACAGCTATTCCTGAGCTGATGCTCCCAAAATCTTCACTCAAACTGGCAAATCTGTTAGGCTGCACAAGATCAGGACTAGCTAAACCTTTCCTCTTCCCTCACCCTCTGCTTCCTCGCCCCACTGTTACCCAGCTATGTGCCAGTTCTTCAACTGTCTCATCACCCACTAAACTCTTCTCAGTGAGCAGCAGACTCCTCTCAAGATTGTCAATCTCCCTCAGTGTTGCAATTTGCCTCTCCAGCTCTCCAATCTGAGCTTCCAGAAAAGCCACTCGCTCACACCCACCACAGAGGTATGGACCCTGGACAGCTTTATCCAGGCATGCATACATGCAGCACAGTACGATGTACACTGAGTAAAACTTGCAATCTTGCTAGCACTCATCCCCAGTTACCAAAAAAACAAGGGAGCAAAACCATATTTACACTCTTGGTTTCAACTCTCTTGTAGTTTCAACTCCTGTTGTTTTAACTCCTACTTAAGATACTACTTGAAATAGCCTACTTTCAAGCAAACTCCAGTGAGCTCTGTGAGTCAGTAGTGAGTTTTTATATTGGCAATACAAATCCCACACAGTGGGAATTAAGGGGCCCTCCCCCTAATTAGCTCAGCAGCAGCACCCACAAGGAGGGGAATATAATCCTACAGAACGTTCATTATGAGGATTTTACTTCACACAATCACAATTTCATTATAAAACTATAATTTATTGTGACAATAATATGTAACATGCGTGATAATAATCAGTGAATATTTAGTATAACATAGGTATACAACAGAATGACAATGTTTAAACAAATTCAGCGAATACAGCATCAACTGTCAAGAGCCAGATTTAGGAGGGTACTGAACACAGAACTCAACTTCACAGCACAGGGAGAAGCCATAAAATCAGTTAGATCCTGATTAACTATTCCACTGCTGGTTACAATCCTCCCGGGCATATAATTTCCTATTCTGTTGCAATTTTCAAAGCAATATTAATACCAGATCATTAATCATTCCTGGAACCATCCAATAAAAAAAATCTACTAGATTTTACATTAGCCAAATTTTTATTTTCCTAAATAAGAAACACCATCTTATTTCAGAACAAGTCAATATTTCTGGATAACGTGTCATGTTAACCTCTTGGTAAATGTAACCGTTAATATACAATTAAATTGATTCCACCTGCAGGAATGGCATTTTTATAACCATATATTCTTTAGTTAACTAAGATTTCTAATTTAAAATCTGACAATTTATCCAGGCATATATTCCTGCTATGTAAAATGTAAATTAATTTTAATTAAATAAAACCAGTTCTTATCCAATGATGAGAATAATGCCAGGAATTGAATAAAAGTATGATTAGGATTGTATGCAATAGAAAATTATTAAGAATTAGGTGAGTTTAAGAGAGAGTTGATAGTTTCTTGAGGACAGTCAAAGAGTTTGAGAGCAGAGTGTTAGATGTTAGATCTTGAATCTCTGGATTGAGTGTGTATTTTCAATCTCTGTCCTGAATCTCTTTTGTCCTTACTTTTTAAAGGGACAGACTATCTGTAAGTCAGTAGTTGATCGGACCTATAGGCAGGGGCGTACCTAGAGCATTTGGCACCCGGGGCGGGTCCTATTTTTGAGACAGTCACACACACACACAGTCACACACACAGTCACAGATTGTCCCACACACTCACACACACACAATCACAGGCATATAGTTACACACACACACAGTCAAAGACAGTCACAATCACAGTTACACACTCTCACTTACTGTAAGCTTGGGCTGGAGGAGGAATGGATTCAGTACCTCTGGCTCCTGTGCTGTAGTTGGGGAAGCAGGGACTCCTTCCTGCTTCCCCTCTATGTGCAGCAGTATGAGGCTGCATGTAGCTCCGCCCCCACAGCCGTTTTAGCTCCGCCCCCACAGCCGTTTTAGCTCCGCCCCACAGCCGTTTTAGCTCCGCCACAACTCTCTGTGCAGCCAGGTCTCTTGCTTGCTCCCAGCCCCTGCGTGTGAGCTGTGTCGGCTGCCCGGCGCCCTGCTGCTATGGCACCCGGTGCAGCCACACAGCTCACAGAATAGCAAGCCTGGCCAGCCCTGGTGGCACCCCCTTCCTGATGGCACCCGGGGCGGACTGCCCCCACCTATACGCCCCTACCTATAGCGAGCTGTAGAGTGTCTAAAAAAAAAAAAACAGACTATCATCTAGATTTTGGTCAGTAGATGGCGCCCTTACATCACCAAAATTTCTTGTCCTGGAAAGTTAACTAAAAATGATTTTTACGTAATTTTGGCTTATCTAAATGGCCAGTATAACTCAAATTTGCTGCCAGTTCAAAGGATTTACCCCATCTTCGTGGCGGCAATTTCGATCGTAATTCTAGAATTGACACCTCCTAACCTTAATTTCACCCTTTTAATTACAATGGGATGTTGTAAGATTCCGAAAGTAAAATTAATTACTAGGTGTTATCTGTCACTAATGTCTGGCTTTCTGGTCTTCTTGTGTGAAGCTGTGTGTAAGATTTCTATTCCACTAACATTTAAATATATTTTTCATTGATTTTTATCAATGAATAGTCTAACATTATACTAATTATGCGTTTAATATAATAGTAAATAAGTGTGTCTGTGTGTGTGTGTGTAATATATATATATATATATATATATATATATATATATATATATGTGTGTGTATGTATATATAAATATAATGGTGGGGAAAAATTGTGATTGAAAACCCCTTCCACCTGAAGTCTGTGGATAGTTAATACAATGTTAAACAAGTCTTATGGCTTGACTGGTTAGCAGATTTTTGTTTAACATTGTTTTAATTAAATAAATAAATAAATAAATAAAAATGTGTGTGTGATATATATAGAAAAAATGATAATTTAGGCACTCACCCCTGCAGGTTATTTCAGTATATCTTGCCTTCGGTGCATCCAGCGTCCGGATATATATCAAGCGATAAAGTGGAGCACTCCAAAAGGACTTTTCAATTGTGTATTTATTGATACGAAAAACGCTTACCGTATATACTAGAGTATAAGCCGACCCGAATATAAGCCGAGGCCCCTAATTTTACCCCAAAAAACTGGGAATACTTATTGACTCGAGTATAAGACTAGGGTGGGAAATGCAGCAGCTACTGGTAAATTTCTAAATAAAATTAGATCCTAAAAAAATTATATTAATTGAATATTTATTTCCAGTGTGTGTATATAATGAATGCTGTGTGTGTATATAATGAATGCAGCGTGTGTATGAATGCAGCGTGTGTATGAATGCAGCGTGTGTATGAATGCAGCGTGTGTATGAATGCAGCGTGTGTATGAATGCAGCGTGTGTATGAATGCAGCGTGTGTATGAATGCAGCGTGTGTATGAATGCAGCGTGTGTGTATGAATGCAGCGTGTGTGTATGAATGCAGCGTGTGTGTATGAATGCAGCGTGTGTGTATGAATGCAGTGTGTGTGTATATGAGTGCAGTGTGTATGAGTGCAGTATGAGTGCAGTGTGTGTGTGTGTGTGTGTGTTGCAGAGCCTTGGGGGGGGGTGGGCAATTTTATTATTTTTTTTTTACATTATTTTAATATTTTTTTTCATTATTTTTTTTATTTACTTATTATTTGTTTTAATTATTTTCATATTTTTTTAATTATTATTTATTATTTGTAATGTTAATTTTTTTTTAAATTATTATTTTATTATTAATTTATTTTGTTTCGTCCCCCCTCCCTGCTTGCTAGCTGGCCAGGGAGGGGGGCTCCTTCCCTGGTGGTCCAGTGGGGTTGGTAGTTCAGTGGGGGGGCTGTGGGGGCTGCAGAGATGTTACTTACCTGTCCTGCAGCTCCTGTCAGCTCTCTCCTCCTCCGCGCGGTCTGTGCAGCTCCCTCTGTCAGCTCCCACTGTAAGTCTCGCGAGATTTACACTGGGAGCTGACCGAGGTGCTGAACGGACGGCGCGGAGGAGGAGAGAGCTGACAGGAGCTGCAGGAAAGGTAAGTACAGCTCTGCAGCCCCCAGTCTGTATTATGGCAATGAAAATTGCCATAATACAGACTATTGACTCGAGTATAAGCCGAGTTGGGGTTTTTCAGCAGAAAAAATGTGCTGAAAAACTCGGCTTATACTCGAGTATATACGGTACATTAAATCATCTATTTCGACGTTTCGACCCCTCAGGGTCTTTATCAAGAACGTTCTTGATAAAGACCCTGAGGGGTCGAAACGTCGAAATAGATGATTTAATGTAAGCGTTTTTCGTATCAATAAATACACGATTGAAAAGTCCTTTTGGAGTGCTCCACTTTATCGCTTAAAAATATATATATATATATATATATATATATGTGTGTGTGTATATGTCTCTCTAGGTTGTATTCCACCCCCATCCTTGCTGTGAGACTTCATTCCTTATCACTTGCTTTGTTTGCATAACGCATTCCTTGGCTCAGGCTTAAATGACTGGAGTTACATAAAGCAAGAAATTGTCTTTCTTAGCCTGAAGATACCAAAATGGAGTCAGCTTTGTTTTAAGTGTGACTGGCAGTACTCTTTTAACTTCTATTTTCGCACAAAATGTCTGCCGATATAAATATACTGACAGGTCTCAGGGAGACATCAGTTCTGAGGTCTCCGATTTGGTTTGAATCTGGCTCCAAGAACATTTCAAAGATTCTTATTGTGATGGTTACCTTTCTTTATAAACAGAATCTAGAGATATAATCACCATCTAGACAGCTTTATAATAATCTCATCCTGCAGTTTCTTTAAATACCCAAGTTGTGGTCAATTGTCTTCTATAACCTGGATGGAGAAGAGCTTAATGATACCAGCCAAAGAATGACATTCTTATGAGCTGTGATGGACAGTGACTTCTCCGAAAAGGATGGAGAGCATTCACTGCTTGCCTCTCTTCCATCTCTGACTGGATGTTGTCACGCTTTCTCAAACTTAACCTCTCTAAAACTGAACTCCTTGTCTTTCCTCCTCCTAATACTGATCCTCCTCTCTCACTCTCCCTTCAAGTCAGTGATATCCACATAAGTCCATCCCTACAAGCGCGCTGTCTTGGCGTCATACTTGACTCTGGTCTCACCTTTGAGTCTCACATCCAGTTTGTTGCCAAGTCCTGTAGGTTCCAACTCAAAAACATAGCCCGCATCCGCCCCTTTCTTACGCAAGATGCTACTAAGGAGTTTGTCCATGCTCTAGTAATTTCCCGCATGGATTACTGTAACTCTCTCCTGATTGGTCTCCCCAAAAGCCGTACTGCCCCGCTACAGTCTGTAATGAATGCTGCAGCTAGACTGATTTTCCGATCCAGTCGGTCCTCTCACACCTCGCCCCTCTGCCAGTCCTTACATTGGCTCCCTGTATCCTATCGGAGTCAATTCAAAGTGCTAACCCATACATTTAAAGCACTGAACAATTCCAGCCCCTCTTATATCTCTTCACTGATCCAGAGGTATGCCCCTCCTCGTACCCTCCGCTCTGCCCGCGACCACCTCCTGACCGCTGCTCGCACCCGTACGGCCAACTCGCGCTTGCAGGACCTCTCACGGGCGGCTCCTCTCCTTTGGAATAACTTGCCTACTGCCATCAGACTCTCCCCTAGTCTTCAATCATTTAAGAAGGGCCTTAAAACCCATCTCTTCAGGAAAGCGTATGGCCTCCCAGAGTAATCTCTCCCTTACATACCTGTCTCTTGCTCTCTCCTATGGGATAGTGCTTTGCTCTCTTCTCCAGCTCTGCTTCACTCCTACCTGATATTTCCTATCCTAATGTTTCTAATACCCCACCTCCTATAGACTGTAAGCTCATTTGAGCAGGGTTCTCTTCAACCTATTGTTCCTGTAAGTTTTCTTGTAATTGTCTTATTTATTGTTACATCCCCCCTCTCAAAATATTGTAAAGCGCTACGGAATCTGTTGGCGCTATATAAATGGCAATAATAATAATAAAGTAAAGATTCTGAACCTTTACCAAAAAAAAATATATATTTTCAGCAAGAGACTTTATGATCCTTCTGGGCTTACGCAATTCCACCATAGGTCTAGTAAAATGGACCAAGTGGAATATACATCCAATCCGGATGGAGTTTCTACATAAATTCGAAAAAAGCAGGTATGCAATTCAGATCAGAAAATCCTACTACTTCCTTAAAAGACAAGCTGAATTGGTGGGTCAAAAAGAGACACCTGTCTCCAGGATACCCATTCGAGGAACCAGACTGTCACTACAGACATGAGCTTACACGGATGGGGAGCCCATTATGGCACGAAATGGAAGTAGGGGATATGGTCGACCAAAGAAAGGAAACCACTCAAACCTAAGAGAATTGAGAGCAACGTACAAGGCACTTGGTTTTTCTTATATAAAACATGATCTGTGCAGAATAGGTGCTTTAAAATAAAGTTAGAACAGGTGCTCTTTGATGCAGCAGCTCACACACAAAAAGTGGGACCTCTCCAATCCCTCTAAATTTAGAGAATACAAAGTACACTATTTCCACAACCTGTGTGTAGTAGTGAAGGTGTGTAGCGTTATAAAATGTTTACTTACTCCCCAAATTGCTTTAGGGGTAGAGATAGTCTCCTGGTAGCTAGAAGAAATTTAAAAGTACATAGTGTATTCCAAATTTTTCAAATAATTATACACCTTGTGATTAAGAAGCACTCACATGGTTTTAGAGCCTATTCGGATTGGCTCTAATCACTTTCACTTTGTGTCATTCAGATGCTGAGGTGTGTGTCACCTGAATGACACAAAGTGAAAGTGATTAGAGCCAATCCGAATAGGCTCTAAACCATGTGAGTGCTTCTTAATCATAATTATTTGAAAAATTTGGAATACACTATGTACTTTTAAATTTCTTCTAGCTACCAGGAGCCTGTCTGGATTCCCCTTAGGTCTTTAGGCCTTCCCTTGCTTATACCTGTCTCTGTGGTGCTGTGTGCACATTTCTCTGCCATGCTGGGGCCTTGTGAACAGCCTGAGGAAAAGCTTCCCTATGGGAGTGTGGAGGTGGTCACCTGAGGGAGAAAGCATTTGGCTGTAGTAAGACAGGTGGTTGCAGCCTGTGTCCCAACTTGCGCCAGAAGTCATCAAAGAGTTGATCCAGTTTTGTCAGGACTTCCAGCGTACCATCACAGGGACAAGCAGCACATGCTGTGTTGCCATCTTAGGTGAGTTGCCGCTGGCTCTCTCTGCTTGTACAGCTTCACCCCACATTTCAGCAGTATAGGGGTAACCTTCCCAGGGCGGACCAGGATCTCCCCCACCAGTCCAGAGGGGCAGGATGGAGGTGGGTAACAGGGCGTGCTTGTGTTGTCAGCTTCGGGGGTGCCTCCGGGTTCAGAGATTGGCCGCCTCTCCCTCCCTCTATCAATTTGCTTATGAGTCCACTGCGTGTCCTCTGTGGCAGGGACCCAGTAGGCTGCTGATTCGATCTCAGGCCCCACCCAAAAAAGCTGAAATAGACTTTATTTAGCAGGATTATGTGTGAGCTTGTCAGGCCCCGCCCCCCTGTTTGCAGCATTATTATGACTCTTCTGGTTGTATATTTTTTCCTATCCACTTTTGTTGTTTAGCTTGGGTATTAGCCATAAGTGATGCTGCCATGATACGCCAGGAATATAAAAAATTCATATCATACTTACTGCATTTTCTGCCCATATTTGTTCAGAGCTTTTTAACTAGGCTGTTGGGTAGAAGGAGGAGGGACATTTTATTCCTACAGACTTTCTAATTTAATTGTTTTCCGCCCTGTTCCTGTTGGAGGTGGAGCTACCCATAAGTGATGCTGCCATGAATAATAGCAAGAAATTATGGTAATAATAATAATGGGGAAAGCACACACAAAAGTATACAATTTTTACCTTAAAATGGATAAAATTATTATACCTAAAAAACACAAATAAAAAAAACAGAGTACTACTGTTAATATAAAAGAATAAAAAGTGAACAAACTGTCCCACTCACAATGCTAAGCCACTCGAATAGCTGGCTCAGGCTTAATTACTTTGAAAGGTTGTCTCTTGTGATCAGCTTAAAGTCTGCCATCTAAATGGTACATACAATAGTATTGCATTTTAAAGTCAAAACGGTCTACTAGTGTGTGTGCTCTCACCATTTTTATCATTACCTGCACTTATTTGTTTGTGATGGAGTAACCCACATAAGTGATTGAAGCACCAATTTATATTTCCATCTTTTTATCTTGTTTATATTTTGTAAAATTACAGTAAGTATGATATGAATTTTCTATATTTCCTGCCATATGGTGGCAGTACACAGTAGAAATGTACTTCCCCATGCATCTGAAAAAGATAAAGTAAGATTTAAAAAAAAAAAAAAAAGAGTGGCCCAGCTCCTACCATCAAGGTTACGGAGCTAAGATGGAATCCTCCTTTTAAGCCGAGTGTTGGTAAGCTGGAAAAGGTGGTCCCATGAGTGTGCATATCAAAATTCAGGCCTTGCGCCGGCGCACAGTGGTGGAATGCATGCCTGAAGAGGACTTGCATTCCATCGAAGTTCTGATCATGTCACTGCACATCTGTAAATCGGAATTAAAAAATTTGCCACAAAATTCAAATCCTACTGATATTTAAAGCTGTGTTGATCCTCCTGACAACAAGGATGCTAGTCAGAGTTTATCTCACGCATTAGATTTTTGAGGTGAGACTAATAGTTTTTACTTTAAAACCATTTGTTTCTGCTTATTATATATTTATTGGCTACTATTTTTTTTTAGTCCTGTTTCTCCTGAGAGACTGTACAAAGATAAAGCACCTATCTGGCTCCTAAAAAGACTACTTCCAAGTCCAAACACCTTGCCTGCAGTGTGTGTCCGTACTACACCACTCCCAGACGTCACAAAAAGAAAATCTGCAACCAATGCTCATCTGTCATGCTGGAAAAGTCCATACAATAATTTCTCTCCAATTTGGCACAAACTTTAATGTATCGGCCAGGTCCAGTGTATCTATATCTCAAGAGTCTACCAATAAGAGGGAGGAGGTCTTCCTACAGATCTGATTTATCATTGGGTGAATGCTCCACTTCCTCGTCAGATGTTTCCAGCATGTAAACTTGTGTGAGATTGGCTTCCCACTTGATGAATTAAAGGACCACTATAGTGCCCTGAGAAGCCTCCACCCTCATGGCCCCCCTGCCGCCGGGTTAAAGTTGGAGGAAGGGGTTAAAAACTCACCTTTCTCTGGCGCTGGGGATTCTCCTCCTCCTTTGGACGTCATCGGCTGAATGCGCATGCGCTGCAAGAGCCGCGCGCGCATTCAGTCAGTCCATAGGAAAGCATTCTCAATGCTTTCCTATGGTCGCTGGCGTCTTCTCACTGAAAATCACAGTGAGAAGTGCGGAAGCGCCTCTAGCGACTGTCAATCAGACCTAGAGCAGGGTTTCCCAATTATTTTTTCCTTTGGAACCCTTTGACATGGTATAACAAAACTTTGGAACCCCAACAAAAAAATGTGTGCCGTAGAGTAGCGCAGCGCAAACCTTTCAATGAGCAGAGTGTAATGTTCTCTTTTGCTTGCAAATTCTTTTTATATCTGGTTTAATTGTTGACAATTGTATTCGTATGTCTGCATTTGCATCAAGTCAATTTCGATACTTTGTTTTTGTTGCAGAGTAAAGCGAGAATCCAGTTTCACAGTATGTGCTGGCGAATGGCAACAGAACTTTGATTGCCTGCTTGGACAATTCTGGGTATTCTTCGCGTAAATCACCCCAAAAAGCAATAAGAGAAACTTCTTTAAATTTTTGGCTTAGTTGACTGTCAGAAGTTATATCGATCAGATCCTCAAAATCGACATCAGAAAAATTGTCTGGCTTGTATTTTATGAATCGATTTCGAACCCACTCATTGTTTTCATTCAAGAATGGAAAATACTGATTAATAGATGTGATTAAATGGCAAAGATGATCTACAATTTCATTGAAAATTTCATCTTCAAGTGAAATTTTTGATTCTTCAAGAAAATTCTTAAGTGTTGGAAAAGAGTTCAAATTATTTTGCTCAACAGATGAGGTCCAAAACTGCAGCGTACGAGACAGTGAAAATATTTTATCACTTGCATTAAAAATATTAGTGTTTCTTCCTTGGAGTGATACACGCCATTTAATTTTGTGAATATGTCTGCAAGATATGCTACTTTGGATAACCACAGAGTGTTTGTTAATCGATCAGATAATCCAAATTTATGATCCTGGAAATATGCAAACAACTCTTGATGCAATTCAAGCATTTTAACAAGGACTTTAACTCGTGATAGCCTACAGACTTCTGAATGCAAGAGCAGAGTGGTGACTACCCATATCTTCACATATAGTTTTAAATACTCGTGACTGTAATGGTCGACTTTTTATAAAATTAATAACCTGGACCGAACAGTTTTTTTCTTTTTTTTTTAATCCTTTTTTTTTATTTGTGCATTAATAAACAGTGAGGTCTGTCATGCCACAATAGCATTGTTAGACCGTATGTCAACAAGTGGTAACATGGCATAATAATTACTGTGCACAATTTTTAGATTAAAAGTAACATGTAATCAATGATAAACAAGGTTTAAGACATTTGAGTGTTTTTTCAGGCTGATGTGTCAAAGTTGTAGGCATTGTAACTGCTTAGGTAAAATAATTTTCTCTTATGTAAACGTTGGAATAGCTGATAACATGCTTTTAACAGTGCCTGAGAAATTAAATAGATAAGTGGTATCCAGTCTTAAAAACGTGCTGGTTTTGTACATAGATTGACTGCTAGAAGTTCTATTTCTGCTTAAGTGGCAGGAGTATCTGCACAGTTTTTGTTTTTGTGGAACATAAACGATCTCGTCTGAACCTATGAGTATGCATGTTAAAACATAGTGTACCGGTTAGGTAAAAGTTAACTACCAAGGAGTTATGCGAGTTGATCCTTGCTGGCTATAAATTAACAGTAGGTAACACATAAGGTTACCTTTGAGTGCAGGCAATAGTTAAACACTTTTTTGCTTTGTTGTGTTAGAGTTCTAACGTGATCTCTGAATATAAGGCTTCTGTCGTACTGCAGGCCTGTCAAGTGTGCCCTCGTAGTGTTTCTTGTAAGAGTATCCCCCCTGGGTTGTCCCGGCCTGTCGCAGCCCGTGATAAGGGTGCACGCATTCAGAGAAAAAGTAAACTCCTAAACAATAGATGCATAGTGTTGATGTCTACATGAGTAGGTTTGTAGCTTAGTACATAGGAACTTGTTTGATGTGAAGGTGAGGTGGTGAGGTGTGTACATGAATTAATGCTTGTAGAGTAAGACTTTCTCTCGAGATTTAGGGGTGCATGAGTGTACGTGCGATTTTATGTGTGGCAGACCTTGTGTGAGTTCCGTTGATATTTAAGCAAATTTATAAAAGTAATAGCAATAGTAACAACAGCAGTACCCATGATCCCCCCTCACTAAAGGCCAATAGGTTTGCTGTAGCCTACATTAAACGCCAAAGACCTTTGGCCCAAGGTAGGGAATGTGCGATATGCACTTTGCCTGATGCAGATTGTTAGGAATTGTCTGCTTGAGTTAAAACTGGATGAACTGTAATACTTAAAAATAAACCTTATAAATGTGTTCAATATAAGTTCCAAGCTAGCATGTGCTCTTCGTCTCGGTGAGCTGAACCCACTCATGGGAACAGACTCATGTAAACGGGATAAGTAGAGGGAAAAAAAAGGGGGGGGGAAGAGAGGCAGTCACCAGCGTCTCAGCCTGCTCATCCAGCACTGTAGGGGTAGGGGAGCAGGGTTGTCTGGCAGCAGTAGTAGTCCTTGTTGGCATCAGGAGACCAAAATCTGTGCTGTCGGGTCTCCGGTGTTCTTCCCGGCTGTTCCAGTCCTGGCAAGAGGCAGCATGGCAGCTATCCGGGTGTTGGTAATTTACAGGTGGTGGCGTCTGTGTTTGTGTGTCTCGTCCTTACCGGCACCATGCTGCGGGTTTAAGACTCAGGCGGGTAGTTACCTTCTCGCTTCTAGGTGTGATCGTCACATATGGAGCTTTGGGGGATGAATGGGACGGTCAGATCTGGGTCCCAGGTGTGGGTGCGATTTGGGGAGCTGTTGTTGTTGCTGCCAGCCAGCCAGCCCCACCGGGGACAGGGAGTCCTGAAGCAGATTCAGGGTCTGTAGGAAGGCCGGGGCGTTGTGAATATCTTGGATGGTGTGCACGTTTGCTCCTTGTTGGACTGCCAGTGTCCTAGGGGACCGCCAGTGGTAATCTATCTTGTGGGTCCGGAGCGTTGTGGTGAGTGGCTTGAGCGACTTACGCCAGGCCAGGGTGCCGCTGGACAGGTCTGTGTAAAACGAGAGGTCCATATTCTCGAAGCAGAAGGGGGTCCTCCCACGGAGGGTGGACAGGATCGTCGCCTTATCTTTTCTGTTGCGGAGGGTGGCCTTGGTTGGGCCTGGTTTAGGTATACGGAACACCTCTACTGGGGTAATTGTTGTGGCCTGTCTGGGTGGCAGAATTGCTGGTATCAGGCGCCCCAGAGGTTTAGGTAATTCGGCTTCTGGGATGTCCTCCTGGACTTCCCTGATCTTGATGTTGGAGCCGCGCCTGGCGTCCTCAAGCGCTGCAAGGCGGTGTTCATATTACTGGGTCTGCCGTTTCAGGTCTTGTACAGTATGTTGCAGCGCAGTGACTTCCTGGGCCTGAGAGTGTGAGGAGCCCTCTAGTTTGGAGATGCGGCCTGTCAGGCCTTTCAGGTCTGCATGAAGTGTTGTTATATCCTCGTGGATACTGCTTTTCAAGTCCATTAGTAGTGCTTTCAAGACCGCCGTGGTGACTGGCTCTGCGTCTATCTGTTTGCCACGTTGTTTTCGTCTAGAACAGTTTTTTTTTTTTTATTCTTTATTTTATTTGTGCTCAGTGTAACATCAAACATGCAGTGCTACAACAGCTACTGCAGGTGTAGTCAAAGCATTTCAGGTTGCAGCGGATTAGACAGCACATTTTTGTAAATATAATGTGGAATTAACAGGCTATGAGATTTCCATAGTTAGGAGTGTACATGCTAAAACATGAGGTTAACAGGCTATAAGAAGTTAACAAGCTATAAGACATCAATCATAGGTAGTTAACATGCTAGGACATGGGGCTAACATGCTATGTGACATTGATAGATTATAGTAAGTAGTATACGTGCCATAACAATTAACATGTTATTAACAAGCTATGAGACATCAGTGGTTTGTAGCAAATTATGTACATGTTAGGCTAGATATGCATACGATTCAGTATCATGTTTAAGATTAAATCAGAGTCAGTCAGCCCTAAATTTTGATTAGTTAAGCAATTAAGTCTAGCGTGCCTAAGCAATGTACAGTATATAGGTAGTCGACAGATAGTGTAGCTAAGACACAGATTTTCTTAAGGTCAAAACCAGTGTAACTGTGAGTAGACACGCTATCGGGTTAGTGCCTCCCTGGGCATAGTATTAGTAGCAAGTTGCCCCGCAGTGTCATTAGACAGCATAAGGAGAGACAGCAGAAATGAAAAATCAAAGTATAAAAGAACATATTACTCGGTGTATGGCATTTAAAGGCAAAATTAGCTACTCAGGTCGTCAAGGGGAAAGTCCAGCCCGTTGTCAGTCCCATAAACTAGCTCAGCCGATTCCGTCAGGTGGCAGGTTAGCCTTTCTGGTCCCCTTCATGGGCGGTCTCTTCGCTCGGTGGGTGGCCCACTCACGAGAGTGGTCGCTCGGATCTCTCCGGTTGGTCTGCGCTTGGCATGGAGGGTCAAAGTTGGGTCGGCTCCTATGCTGGCTGTGTCCGGCCCTTCTCCGTCTCTTCCCAGTTGTTCGCTGCTTTGTGGGGTGCCGCTGAGCGGGTTTAGATACTGCAGGTCTTCGTCCCGTGTGTACCTGACTCCCGGAGTTCTGCGTCTTGCAGGGAGCCTTCCGGTTGTAAGCGTGGCGGAGTGGGTGTTCACCCGCTTGGGTCCTCACCCGGAGTGGGACAGGTGGACTGCCGCTGGTGCGTTCTCTCGTTTCGCCCGAGTGGTCTGGGATGCAGGCCTATGATGTAGGCTGCTCCAAAATGCTTCGCAGATCTGATCGAACCGGATCTCAAAGTGCGATCTCCATTGCTGGAGCCTCAGATCCTTTGTGTGCTGCTCGAGATGGTGCATGGCGGCCATCTTCGGCGCCTCGTGTAGCTTGCCATCAGACGGTGTCTTTCCCCGTGGCGGGTGAGTATGAGTCTCCAGCGGGGACCGGGATATCCCCCACCGGTCCATAGGGGGTGGTAGCAGGGGAACAGGAGAGCTGTCATGCGTAGCTGTCCCTGTGTCGGGGGATCGGCCGCCTCCCCCGGCATTCAGGTTGCTTGCCATGCTAGGCCTTGAAAGCGAATCACGGTAATCCGGCTGTGTTAGCTTCATGTCTGGTATCAGAACGTTCAGCGTAGCTTTGCCTTTCTGCTGGTGGCCCGTTTTATAAAATTTCTGGGCTGTATTGTGCAGTTTAGTCGCTTTGAGCACCATGCAGAGCGGGAGCTGTGCCTGCATGCGTCTGCTCAGCTCTGCGCTCAAGCCCCGCCTCGTCTAGAACAGTTTTAAGTGAGATTTAAATATTTTTAGCTACTAGTGCATGTCTGTGAAGAACATGGTGCTGATTTTTGCTGCATTTCTTATTCGTGTCACAGCACCTGCCACTTTCCCAACCATTGCGTTGGCACCATCACTGCACACATCTACACATTTGTACCAATTTATACTGTGTGTGTTCTTGAACTTCTGGATACAGTTAAAGATGTTCTCCCCCGTGGTATGAGTTTTCAAAGTTTCACACAGAAGCAAGTTTTCTTCAATCTGTTTGTCAAAATTATATCTAACAAAAACCAACAAAACTGAAAGTCCTGCAACATCTGTGGAGTCGTCTAATTGCAGTGAGTACCCATCACATTGATGCAGTCGAGAAATTAGTTCAGTATGGATGTCATCAGCAAGATCATGTATACGGCGCAAAACTGTGTTGTTGGAAAGTGGCACAGCTTAAATTTTTTTTACTCAACTTCTCACTTAGAATACATGACACTATTTCTCTTGCACATAGTTTTATTAGTGATTCCCCATTTGTGTGTGCTTCTCCTGCAAGGGCTATGCGGTAATCACTCTGTAAGAAGCTTCTGTAGCTTTTTCATTAGCATTTTGAAATGTTTTTCTTATAAATTGTTTACTCTTCTGATACTCCTTTAGCTTTCGCTTAAAAAAGTAAATGTCTTTATCTTTGTATTCTGCGTGGTTTTGCTCAAAATGACGATGCGCATTGTGCTTCAGGACAATCTTCATTTCTGGCACTTGTGAATCCAAATGGCAAGTAGCTATCATCATATTTTCTTTTCTTTGTTTGAGAAGAAGATTGGCTAGCATTGTGTGCTTTTCTTTTTTGACTTGTCACTTGCCTCTGCTAGTTGAGGAACAGTAGATACAACTATTTTGGGCATGTTTTCTGGATTTTTTTGTTGTATCTTCTTTCTCAGTTTCTATAAGTGCCGAACAGATAGAAGTAGTAATCATTTTTCTCTGAAGGGTTCCCTGCTTTAACCAGCTTTCCAAATGCATAGTTGTTTATTGGTAAAATAAAAATAACACTTTGAAAAATACAGATCTCCTAACCTGACTGAAAAGGATACTGATTTTGATAACACTCTTAGAAAGAACTGAACTTAAGCAAGATTTTTGAGTTATACGTGGAGCAAAAAGATTTGAACACTTTGATAAAATACAGATCTCACAACCTGACTGAAAAGGATACTGATTTTGATAGCGCTCTTAGAAACAACTGAACTAAAGCAGGCTTTTTGAGTTAGACTTGGAGGAAAAAGATTTGAACACTTTAAAAAAATACAGTTAACAGTGTTTTGCCCCTCAGAGAGTCATTCAATGCCCCTGACAGAGCCTTTTAATGTCCCTAACAGAGAATTTTAATGCCCCTCAAAGAGTCTTTCAAAGCCCCTGACAGTCTTTCAATGCCCCTCAAAGAGTCTTTCAATGCCCCTGACAGAGTCTTAAGATCTCGCTCCTGCAGTCTCTTATGAGAGCGTGGTTGCGCAATCTCTGCTATTTCCGACCCTCTGGGCACAGAAGGTAGCGGTGGCCATCTTGGATGTGGCCAAATGCTGTGAAACCCTACACCAATTGGGAAACGCTGCTATATAGTATACTAATATAATCTGTTTCACAACAATTTGTTGTCTGTTTTACATATTTTCAATTGGTGATTTAGTGATTTTCATTCCTCTAGATGGGACCTGGGTGCCTGGGATCTGGGTGCCTATAGTGGTCATTTAAGGAGATTTATTAAAAGGAAGTAACCTGGACCTTACAAGATGATGATTCAGCTAAAGTAAAAGGAAATGTATTCATGTACAACAGAAGCTGATAAACCTAATGCAAAGGGAATTGAAAAGAAAACCCTGAAAAGGGAGCCTTCATCTTGAGACATTTCAAGGACATTTTTAAACTTTAAGATGATGATAAATGGGAGGAATTTTCAAAGGTTGACATCCAGATCTGTCCAAAAAACTATTATTCCCACTTGTGAGGGTGCTGGTTTGAAAAATTCAGTGCACAAAATAGCGGAAATGTCCTGCGAGAGGGCCTTTCAAGCAGTTGGATTCCAATGCAGAGCAGCGATGGCAGGAGCATCAGTAGCCAAATCACAAAGTTGCTAGCTTTAATCGATAGAGGATTGTCTGATGGCTAATCATTAGTGATGTACCGAACTGTTCGCCGGCGAACAGTTCCTGGCGAACATAGCGTTCAATCCTCCCCCTATTCGTCATCATTGAGCAAACTTTGACCCTGTGCCTCACGGTCAGCAGACACATTCCAGCAAATCAGCAGCAGACCCTCCCTTCCACACCCTCCCACCTCCCTCCCAGCATCCATTTTAGATTCATTCTGAAGCTGCATGCTTACTGAGAGGAGGGAAAGTGTAGCTGCTGTTCATTAGATAGGGAAATTGATAGCTAGGCTAGGGTATTCAGTGTCCACTACAATCCTGAAGGACTCATCTGATCTCTGCTGTAAGAACAGCACCCCAAAAAGCCCTTTTTAGGGCTAGAACATCAGTCTGCTTTTTTTTTGTGTGTGTGTGTAATGTAATTGCAGTTGCTTGCCTGCCAGCTTCTGTGTCAGGCTCAGTGGATACTGTGCCCATTTGCCCAGTGCCACCACTCATATCTGGTGTCACAATAGCTTAAGCTTGCATTTAAAACCAAAATTTTTTTTTCACTGTAATAGATTGAAGAAGAGCAGTTAGTTGTCTACCAGTTTCTGTGTCAGGCTCAGTGGATACTGTGCCCATTTGCCCAGTGCCACCACTCATATCTGTTTTCACAATAGCTTATGCTTGACATTTAAAAAGAAAACATTTTTTTTCACAGTAATAGATTGAATAGCAGTTAGTTGCCTGCCAGCTTCTGTGTCAGGCTCAGTGGATACTGTGCCCATTTGCCCAGTGCCACCACTCATATCTGGTGTGACTATAGCGTGCCTTTAAAAACAAAAAAAAGGTTTCACTGTAAGCTAATAGCAGTTAGTTGTCTGCAAGCGTCTGGGTGTCAGGCCTTCAGCGTGTGCTCTGCCAACCTCAGCAAGTGTAATTTGCCACTCATATCTGGTGTCTCTATAACGTGCATTTAAAACCAAAAAACTTTTTTCACTGTAATAGATTGAAGAGCAGTTAGTTGTCTGCCAGCTTCTGTGTCAGGCTCAGTGGATACTGTGCCCATTTGCCCAGTGCCACCACTCATATCTGGTGTCTCTGTAGCGTGCTTTTACAAAGAAAAACAGGTTTCCAGTGTAAGCTAATAGCAGTCAGTGTCCTTAAAGCGGGTGTGTCAGGCCTTCCTTCAGCGTGTGCCCTGCAGAACCCTGCCAGCGTACTTTGACAGTTGCCACTCATATCTGGTGTCTCTATAGCATGCTTTTACAAAGAAAAACAGTTTTCCAGTGTGAGCTAATAGCAGTCAATGTCCTTAAAGCGGTTGTGTCAGGCCTTCCTTCAGCGTGTGCCCTGCAGAACCCTGCCAGCGTACTTTGACAGTTGCCACTCATATCTGGTGTCTCTATAGCATGCTTTTACAAAGAAAAACTGTTTTCCAGTGTAAGCTAATAGCAGTCAGTGTCCTTAAAGCGGGTGTTTCAGGCCTTCAGCGTGTGCCCTGCAGAACCCTGCCAGCGTACTTTGACAGTTGCCACTCATATCTGGTGTCTCTATAGCGTGCTTTTACAAAGAAAAACAGTTTTCCAGTGTAAGCTAATAGCAGTCAGTGTCCATAAAGCGGGTGTTTCAGGCCTTCAGCGTGTGCCCTGCAGAACCCTGCCAGCGTACTTTGACAGTTGCCACTCATATCTGGTGTCTCTATAGCGTGCTTTTACAAAGAAAAACAGTTTTCCAGTGTAAGCTAATAGCAGTCAGTGTCCTTAAAGCGGTTGTGTCAGGCCTTCCTTCAGCGTGTGCCCTGCAGAACCCTGCCAGTGCACATTGCCACTCATATCTGGTGTCACTATTTTATGCATTTAAAACCAAAAAACTTTCTTCACTGTTATAGATTGAATAGCAGTTAGTTGTCTTCAAGCGGGTGTCAGGCCTACAGCGTGTACTCTGCCAACCTCTGCCAGTGCACATTGCCACTTATTTCTGGTGTCACAATAGCGTGCATTTAAAAAAATAATTTTTTCTCACTGTTATAGATTGAATAGCAGATAGTTGTCTTCAAGCGGGTGTGTCAGGCCTACAGCGTGTACTCTGCAGACCTCTGCCATTGCACATTGCCACTCATATCTGGTCTCACAGTAGCTTGCACGCATAGTACCACTAATCCCATAAAAAATAACAGGCAGAGGCAGGCCACCCCGCAGGGTCCATCGTGGTCGTGGTGCTGTGATTCCCTTTGGCCCTAGAATAATGCCCAGTTTTCAGAGGCCACGTACCCTGAACTTGAAAAGTTCTGAGGACATAGTTGACTGGTTAACACAGGACACCCAATCTTCTACAGCCTCCGCTCGGAACCTTGACGCACCATCCTCCTCCAGCTTAGCTTCAGGCACCTCTCAAGATACCACTCACCCGCCTGCCGCCACCACCAAAACTAGCACCACAGCCGCTTTACTTGGTATGTCAGAGGAGTTATTCACACATTCGTTTGAAGAAATGAGTGATGCGCAACCATTATTGCCAGAGGATGTAAATAACAGGGATATGTCTCAGGCAGGCAGCATTACACACATGGACGTACTGTGTGATGATGATGATGTTGTACCCGCTGCTGCTTCCTTTGCTGAGTTGTCAGATACAAGTGAAGCGGTTGAAAATTACGATGAGTCCATGGATGTCACGTGGGTGCCCGCTTGGCAAGAAGAAGAACAGGGCGAAAGTTCAGATGGTGAGACAGAGAGGAGGAGGAGGAGACGAGTTGGAAGCAGGGGGAGGTCGTCGCAAGGAGCTAGTGGCACAGTCAGACAGCATGCATCGGCACCCGGGGTCAGCCCAACAGCACGCCAATCAACGCATGCTGTGTCCACCACCAGAATGCCGTCATTGCAGAGCTCAGAAGTGTGGAATTTTTTTTGTGTGTCTGCCTCTGACAACAGCGATGCCATTTGCAACCTGGGCCAAAAGAAACTGAGTAGTGGGAAGTCCAACACTGTAATATCTGGCTGTGTGTTTATTTAGTTTAGTAAGTCCTTTATATATATATATATAGTCTTGGGCCAAATGCTCGCCACAATAATATATGTCTATATTATTGAAAAGTATTAATACGCAATCTGACGTTCTTTATAAAAAATAAGTATTTATTCTACTTCAATAGCAAATAATAATATACTTAACAGATGGTATTTCTTAACGAAGTTACAGAGTCGTCTTTGTATCAGCAATTCAGGACATCGGATCGTAGCAGGAAGAGCAAGAAAACGTGGTCCTTTGTCCTCTGCCCTTTATAGCCCAAATTACGTCATAACGTTTAGTTTAGAATAGCCATATGAGGAAATTCTCCATATAAAGACCACCCCAAATCTCTTATACAGCAAATTCCAGAGACCTCATGGTACAGAATAGGAAACACCATCTGTTCTGTTTAACCCATTAGACAGCCACACCTTAATATGTATTTGAATAGGAATATACAGAATATGCAATATTCTACATTTCCCTCTGTTTATGGTTTATTTATAAACCATAACAAAATGTTATTTACCTGTCCATTCATACATCATTCGTATCACATTTCATATCACATTCATTGGGTATAAGAAGAGATTTGTTCATAGCTACCCAGTATCTGAGATTCCTTGGAAGTATTGTGTATTACCCTGTTTACAGTTTCCTTTAGTGTATCCTCCTTCTGTTTAACCTTTTCATTTACGAGTATATACATTTTTCTAATTCTACATTGCATAATTACTTGTAAAACAATACATATTATAGATACACATATAACAATAATAAATGGGTGAAATAAAATATTTACAATTGCTGATCCTACAGATGATTTAGCAAGTGTGTTTGTACTTTTAATTATGTCATTCCACCAAGAGGAACTAGAAACAATTGACCATTCATGTTCTATCACCTTTAATTTACCCTGTTCATGTTCAAATTGAATTTCTGTTTCTTTCAACTGTTTTTGTAACGAATATAATCATATCTTGTCTTTCCTAATCTCATCTGCCCATTTTCTCCATGGAAACTCATTTGTTTGTGAAACATTTAATTGAATAGGCATGATATCTATCTCTTGTATAGGACTCTTCGATATGTTAACTTGAGTTCCTTGTATATGTATTATCAGTGGACCCCCATTGATACAATATAACCCTTTCAGTAATGTTTCTGAATGTGTACATTCTGAAAATGTAGCTCTTACTAACTCATTATTTGACATAACCTGTACACATACTTTGTCTTTTTCTATGGGAGTTACAATTTCATGAGGATTTTTAACTGTTTTAATTTTACCGGAACATGAACTTTGGTTATGAAAACATGAATGATAAATGGTTTCAACTTGGTTATTTAAACATATAATTTTGGATGCAAAACGTAGACAACTAGAAAGATCTACCTGCTCAAGTTCAGTAATGTTATTGTAAGATACAAAATCAGGATATTGTAATTTATAAAATAATAATTGTGTGTTACTAAAAGGAATTCCTAATACTGACATTGAAAATAGTGTTTTTTCAATACCAGAAATTGGTATTAAAGAAGAACTTATACATATATCATTGTTGCATCCCAACCATTTGTTAACCCATAAATCTGTATGATTTTTAGCGAATGCAAACTGCTCAGGTAAACTACGTTTGAGTTCTATAGGAGTAACACCACCTTGTAATGCTTGTGCCATCACCTTAAAATCTGTAGAATATTCAACTTGTATCTCTAAACAAGCTTTGGCTACCTGGGATGAATCTGCATTTCTCATTAATGCCAAAGTAGCTTCCTGTAAATGTTGAACAGAGGGTGCAATAACAGAGGCTGTGTTCATAACCATATTTTTCAATATTTGATTTAAACCTCTTTGAATATGCAATCCTTTCCCCCCTATTAACCCTACAGTTCCCAAATCATTCTTTAATGTTTGAATATCCATAGAATTAGTGATACTTCCTATAGTACCAAATCCAGCCTTAATTCCTTCTACTATATCTCTTTTTTTCCTGTTTGATACTTTACTTCCTCCAAACCAATGTTCTAAGCCTCTTTCCATATTTAATAAATGTTCCTTACATTGTGGAAATTTAGTTGAAATTTTCCACTGAGAAACATTAAAATGCCAAACTATTGTTGCAAATTTCCCATCTAATAACAAAGGCTTTGATTGAAAATGATTCAATTGAAAGGGACTTGATAACTTAAAAACCTTATTTTTGCATTCTACCATTCTGGGAGAGAATACATTTACCTTAACATCACCACATCTCTCGTGATGATTTCTTAACATTATACAACATTGATAGTTTCCACTATCACTGTAGGTAGGATTGTCTAAATAGAAAACAAACATTTCTTTCGACCAATCCACCTTTCCTAGTACACCTCTGTGAATAACCTTTGGCATTGTATGTGACATACTACCCAAAAACATTCCTTCCCTTTTCCATGTCATTACAGACTCAGGGGGTAAACTTATATGTGTACTACATGTTAATCTAAGTCTTTCCTTTCCTTCCTGGATATCTACAAGACTAGGCTTCATTATAATATCTCGCATAACATAATCAGTTACCAGAAACATCATGTTAACTCTTACTGTCAACAATTCCCTAGATGCTCGTATTTCCCATATCCAAGGTATACCTGGAGTATTGTTTTTTTAAGAGGAATTCTGGCTCTAAATGTATAAGCCAATATTGTATTGTATAAAGTACCTCACCACCTCGTCCTCGTGTTGTTACTGAAGTTTGTGCAACATTCACATACATGTCACCTGACCAATTTACCATTTCCTCTCCATTAACTACAATCATGATATATGCATTTTGTAATATAAGTTCCCATGATCCCGTTTTTACATTGTCTTGTACAAATGAACCTTTGGTCCAACTAAATAAATCATTAGGACCTATTGTAATGTTTAAATTAATAACACTATCTCCTGTGAAATTAATTCGCACATTGCATACTTGTAGATAGCCATCTTTTGTCCCGAAACAAACATGGCCTTTCAATACTTGTTCATTGTCTCTCTTTTTTCTAATATTTCCCAATAAGTCATTCTTTAATTCCTGATTGAAAGTCGTTTTGTTCATCTTAAAAATAACTATTACGAGAACTGTAGTCATCAATGTTAGCAGGATGCTGACGAACAACTTCTTTCTGCTACACGGTTGTCTTTGCGAACACATCGTCTGTCACCGGCCAACTTTCGTCTGTAGGTCTGCTTACAAATTATCTAAAATAGACTAAGAAAAACAAAGCAGTATCAATATATTATCAGATTATGTTGTAGGGTTATACAATTTGCACTGATCTGCATGAACCCAAAAACAATTTTGCCTCTGTTTATTCCGTGAACCATCAAGAGGTCTTTGCACTTGTCCCATTGTTTGTCCCATTGTATCTGTTATGTTATAAGGACCTTCCCAGTTTGCCTCCCAAGGTCCAGTTTTCCTAAAAGTTTTTATCATGACCATACCCCCCTTTAAAAACTTTGAAAAATCAGGAGGTGCCATTTTGCACATACGAGGAGCTGCATGTGGAAGAATTTGCTCCAAATTTTCCTGCAGCATTTGCAACCATTTATTTTTAGCAATTGCATCCTTCTGTGGGGTAGACAAATATGGTTCATTAGGAAAATTCAACTGCATTTTCCTACCTGTCATCAATTCAAATGGAGTGTATTGTGTAGTTGAAGAAATAGTGCCTCTAATACCCATAAGTACAGCAGGAAGTGCCTGTACCCATGTGTTGCCTTTCTCACGTAACATCTTTGAAAGTCTAGATTTCAATGTTCGATTCATACGTTCCACAATCCCAGCAGATTGTGGATGATATGGAACATGAAATCTCTGCTCTATGCCTAGAATAGCACACAGTGCTTGCATGATTTTCCCTGTGAAATGGGTACCTCTGTCTGACTCTAGAAGTCTTGGAAATCCCCATCTTGAGAAAATGTGTGTCCATAATGCTTCAGCCGTTTTTTGTGAATCATCTTTAGTCAGTGGAATTACTTCTAACCATTTAGAGAATACATCCACAACTACTAACGCATATTTTAATCCATTCTTACCTGTTGGTAATGGGCCAATGAAATCAATTTGTAAAGTAGACCAAGGACCATTTGCAGGTGCTATACGTTGTATAGGTGGTTTTTGTCCTTTAGGTCTGGGATTTATTTGTGCACATATCAAACATGATTGTACTACCTGTTGTACAGTCTTTTCCATGTTATCCCAATAAAACTTATTTCTGAGTACCTCTAATAGTTTCTGCTGTCCAATATGAACTAAACTCTCATGATTATATTGTGTAAATAACACTTTTAGATGTTCTGGCATGACCGGACACAGTTCTCCGTTTTGGTTATGACACAAAACCCCGTTCTCATGAACAAATGGAGGTTTTGGATCAACCCGAGAAGCCACAAGGGACGAATCCTTTGCCTGTTCTTCTGCAAAAGATGGAGGCTGTGTGTTAGTCTTTCTAACCACTGCTACTGACATAAGCTCTGTCTGCAGCAGTTAGAGCTGCTCTTTTTGCTAATTTATCAGCTATTTCATTTTCTTCACTAAGTAAATCTTTACCTTTTTGATGGGCAGGAACTTTAACTATAGCATGTAAACATGGTTCTTGAGACGCAATTCCAAATATGGTCTCTAGTGTCTCTTTGTGTGCTAACACTTTATTTGAGGCATCTACGAACCCTCTTCTTTTCCATATAGCTAAATGTTCTGTTAGTGATCTAACCACATATGAACTATCACTATATATCACTAGGGGACGCCCTTCTTTTTCCTCAAGTGTTAGTACTGTTTTTAATGCTTCTAGTTCTGCTCTCTGTGCGGACAAATGACCTGGCAATTTATGTTCTACTGAATATCCTCGTTTAGGATACCATATAGCATAACCTGTATAGTACTTCCCATCTGAACAGAATCTGAACCCGTCAACAAACACAGGTTCACTTCACTTGCTTCCTTTCTAAAAAGAGAAAGAAAATTCTCTTCAACTTCTGCTAAACATTCATGGGGTTTACCCTCATATTGCATTAGTTGTGGAAATACATACTTTGCCTTATGTTCTACCTTAATTTGCTTTGGTGATAGAGCTATTAACCATTGTGAAAATCTCTGATGTGACACACCTGGAATTCCGTTTTCAAGAAGTAATTTCAAAGGTGTATGTGGTGTTTGCAGAATTATGTCTTTGAATCCCACTATGTGTTCCGTTGCCATTACCGCAAAATGTACTCCTACCAAATGTCTGGCACAAATTTCTAGCCCTCTTTCCACTGGGGAAAGAATTTTAGAAAAATATCCCACTACTCTCCATATCTCTTGTTGCAATTGTAATAGTACTGCGGAGACAGCCGTCTCTGAAGTATGTACTTGAATTGCAAAAGATGCAGTTGGATGTATTGTCGCTAAAGCAGGTGCAACCTGTAAGTCTCTTTTAAGTACCTCAAATGCATTCTGATGTTCATCTGTCCATGGTCCAAATGAAGATTCACTATTTTTCAAGAGATCATATAAAGGTTTAGCTTTTTCAGCGAACCCTTCAATTAATTCTCTGGAAAAATTCATTAATCCTATGAACTGGCGTAAGGCCTTGTGTGAAGTCGGTACAGAGAAGAAATAGTTTTGATTCTTTCCTGCACTGGCTTCTTGTGTCCTGGACCAATGTGTACACCCAAGTATTGTACTTCTGGTTGCATCAGTGTTACTTTGCGCGTGTTCAGTTTTAAACCAGAATCCTGAAAAAGGAAAAATAATTCATTTAACAGAATCAGGTGTTCTTCCTCAGTTTCAGTCTGCAAAAGCATATCATCAACATATTGTAACAAGCATTCTGGCCTAGAAAACTTAGACAAAACTTTTGCCAATGCCTGATGAAAATATGTTGGAGAACTGTGAAAACCCTGGGGTAACACAGTAAACACATATTGCTGATTTTGAAATGTAAAAGCAAACTTATATTGACAACTATGCTTCAGTGGTACAGAGAAAAATCAATTTCTTACATCTAGTACTGGGTATACTTTAGCCGTTGACGTCAATCGTGACATCATATCTGGGGTTTCTGCCACCACATGTGCAGGAGGTGGTGTGTATTTATTTAATGTTCTTAAATCAATTGTTAATCTCCAAGAATTTGAATATTTTTTCAATATTGGCCACAGATTATGATTGCATGGACTATTTGCTTTTCTAATTATTCCTCTCTGTTCCAAATCATTAATGACACTTGCAATAGAATCAATTGAATCTGGGGGTAATCTATACTGCCTCTGTGGGAGTGGATCAGGACCTTGAATGTCAATCAGCACATTTTTAAATCTTCCACATTCATTTTTACTTTGTGCCCATAAATCTGGATAACTCTGTACAATCTCTTTAAGTTCAAGGTTATCCCTAGTATTAGGCCATTGCCTTTCTGTAGACACTACATCCACTGGACAAACAATTCCTAACTCCCCATATTCAGTAGGATCCAATAGCACTGGTTTCCTACCCTTAGCATCTTTCCAAATAGCTTTGTTTCCCAAATCAACAATCCAACCTCTTCTTTGCATAACATCTGTGCCTATGATATTATCAATATTTTTGCAGTACCAGATATCAATTTTTGTTTTTAAACACTGAGGTATTTCTAAAGTAACATTATTTACTAATGTTGCCATAGATCCTCCACTTCTGTCAAATCCTACAATTGTACATATAGGTGCATTTGGTGATAAGGGTAGTTGTAAACTAGTTATACTCAACTGAGCACCTGTATCGATGAGAAATTCCGTGTCATAACCTTTTAAAGAACATTTAATGTGTGGTCTACCACATCCATCTAAATTTAATGGAGCCAAAAATTCAAGTGGACGTGGCCTGATTCCTTTAGATTGTCATTGTGAATTTAAAATTTGGTCAGCCTGATTAGACATGTTAGAAATCACACCCTGTCTGTCTCCTAATTTCGATTTAGCTAAAATTACTCTTATTTGTCTGATTATCAGTTTACAAGGAAAGGCTTTTATTGATTTATCTCCATATGTATTTTGTCTGTCAAAATTTTCAATCAACAAATGTAATTTCTCATTTGCTTTTGATTTGATATCTCGGATAAAATATCTGCAAGATCTTAAATAATGTTGTTTATTGCACCAAAAACAAATAACTTTAGGAGTTATATTCTGCCTTTGATTGTTAACTCTTTTACACTCTGTCCTAGAAAAAGGAGGAGGGGGACGAGGGGTGTCAGGTCTGAGTTTCTTTCTCTGCCTCATTCCACAAGTCATTTTAACCCCGTCATTATTGATTTCTCTTAAGTTATCCAAGAACAAAGCAACATCATTCAAAGTGCTTTTTTTATCTAGCAATTATAATTGCAGTTGGATCTAGATATTGAAATTTTTTCACAAATTCATTATTTAACTGATCTTCAGGAAAATCAGCAACAAGTCTATATGCATTTTCAAATTTGACAAGAAAACTAAAAATATCCTCATCCTTGTGTGGTTTTAGTTTTTCCAGCATTTCAATGTCTGCAAAATCATTCCCTGTTGTTAATTTTATTAATTGTGTTAATCTGTCTCGCTCATTCCCATGGACTATTTCACCATCTTCGTCATTAGGGGTACTTATGGGTGGGGTCAGTCTACGTGCAATGTATGTTGGCAGCCATATTTTGAATAGTCTATTTCTTTGCTCGTCATTCAAATTATGTTTAGATAAATTAGACTCAAATATGTCTGCATTACCAAAGGCATCCATTGATGGATTATATGGGGGGATATCTTTGGTAACTTTCATCAGCTGCTCTTGAATTTTTAATTTAAGTTTTGCAGCCTTATCTAACAATTTTCTACGTTGCAAATCAGACTGGGATGATATTTCTGTGACATCAACGGTCTCGGGTATCAAATTATGATCGCTCCTTGTGATTACACACATTTGTTTATTTTCATTTCTAAGCTTACAGATCAATTCAGATTTAAGATCCAACTGTTCTCCCAAATCACAAATACTTGCTTGTAGTCTATCACAGTTAGTACATTTAATTTCTGTTACACATACAGATTTCTCCTTAATGTCTGTCTGTGTACTTTTTAAATCTTGCACCTTTACTTGCAATTTTGTTGGAGCAACTCCAGTTCTAAGAATCATTGTGTCAAAGGTTTCTACCAATTTTAAAACATTTCTAATTTTCTTTTTTGTTTTATTTAAACATAACAGTTTATTATCAATAGCTGCATTTGCTTGTTTACATTGCTCATATAAACTTGCCCACAATTGACTATCTGTATAGCATTTATTAAACACAAAATCAAGTTTACTTTTCTCTGCAATTTCTGTAACAAAACCCATTATTACTCACTAGTGATGTACCGAACTGTTCGCCGGCGAATAGTTCCCGGCGAACTTAGCGTGTTCGCGTTCGCCACGGCGGGCGAACATATGCGATGTTCGGTCCGCCCCCTATTAATTTACTAATACTAAGTAAAAATTACTTAGTATTAGTAAATTGTGCCCCTACTCGCAATACCGCTAGTAGGGGCATGTCTATTAAACAGTGAGCAGCCTGTGGCTGCTCACTGTTAAAAAAAAAAAAAACGGGATGGGGGACCTAAAAATCACAATAAGAGGGGGACCTATTGTCCCCCAGGCCCCCACCCCTGAGCGGCGTGTGGGGGCCCTACAAATAACAATTAGGGGGGGACCTATTGTCCCCCCCCTGGCCCCCACCCCTGAGTGGTAGGTGGGGGCCCTAAAAATAACAATTAGGGGGGACCTATTGTCCCCCCCCGGCCCCCACCCCTGAGCGGCGGGTGGGGGCCCTAAAATTAACAATAAGGGGGACCTATTGTCCTCCCCGGCCCCCACCCCTGAGCAGCGTGTGGGGGCCCTACAAATAACAATTAGGGGGGGACCTATTGTCCCACCATGGCCCCCACCCCTGAGCGGCGGGTGGGGGCCATAAAAATAACAATTAGGGGGGACCTATTGTCCCCCCCCGGCCCCCACCCCTGAGCGGCGGGTGGGGCCCCTAAAATTAACAATAAGGGGGGGACCTATTGTCCCCCCCGCCCCCCACCCCTGAGCGGCGGATGGGGGCCCTAAAATGAACAATAAGGGGGGGACCTATTGTCCCCCCCCGGCCCCCACCCCTGAGCGGCGGGTGGGGGCCCTACAAATAACAATTAGGGGGGGACCTATTGTCCCCCCCCGGCCCCCACCCCTGAGCGGCGGGTGGGGGCCCTACAAATAACAAATTAGTATAGTAAATTAGTATAGTCTTTACATGAAAAGGGATATTGAAGGTCTAGCAGTGGTTATGGTGCCGTCTGAAGAAACAGACGGTAGAGACACAGGGAGTAAAAACGGCATATAGCTGTGGTTCTATAGAGATTATAGCAAAAGGGTAACGGCTTCCCTATGGAGAACAAAAGAACCTAGTATGCCCTAAACTGACTGTATAAGTGTCAGGGTACCTGTAGTCTCTACCCCTGAGACGGGTAGAGACTTAGACGTTCTTCCATCCAGACGGCATGATTCTCCCGTTCCTCGCGGTCCCCTCGCGCATGTAAACGCCGGCCGCGAGAGGACTATGCCTTTTTGTAACGTGACGCTCAATAGTCGACGTCATGACGCTATTCTAGCCCGACCTGTCAGTCAAATCCCGGACACGAATCAGGTCTCGGCGGAGGCGTGATTAGTCTCTAGAACCAGGGTATTTAAGGGAGCTCTCAGCATTTGCTCATTGCCCTGTCGTGGTTCTAGCCAGCCTAGTCACACAGTACTCTTGTATTCTCCTGTCTTTTGGTTCTGACCCGGCTTTGTTATTACTTACCTGTCTTCTCTGTTATCCTTGACCCGGCTTGTCTCTCGCTTACCGGTCTTCTCGTTCCCTCGACCTCGGCTTGTCCCTGACCATTCTATACGTAGTATTACGTTAAGTCCGGCCATTCTAAGGTCCGGTATACGTATCTGCTACTCTTTGTACTCTGCGTGTTGGATCCCTGTCCCGATCCTGACAATAAGTAACAAATGCTAAACTGCTGCTTCATGGCAGCCTAATGTAATCCTTCAAAACTTCAATGAAAGTCTAGGACGCATGGATAGCGTCATAAGAACCCAGGTGGTTAAAAAAAAACGAAAAGTAGACTTAGTAGATAGGCGTAGTACAGCTCAAAAAAACCTGGGCAGGCTAGGCTAATAGAATACCTATGCTGAGCATGAAATAAAGGTGGATAAGCAGTGAAGATAGTAGTAGTCAACAGACAATCATAACATAGATCACCAAAAAATACTCAGCATATAGATAGTAAATTAGTATAGTCTTTACATGAAAAGGGATGTTGAAAGTCTAGCAGTGGTTGTAATGCCGTCCGAAAAAACAGACGGTAGAGGCACAGGGAGTAAAAATGGCATATAGCTGTGGCTCTATAGAGATTACAGCAAAAGGGTAACAGCTTCCCTATAGAGAACAAAATAACCTAGTATGCCCTAAACTGACTGTATAAATAACAACTGCTAAGCTGCTGCTTCATGGCAGCCTAATGTAATCCTTCAAAACTTCAGTGAAAGTCTAGGACGCATGGATAGCGTCATAAGAACCCAGGTGGTTAAATAAACGATAAGTAGACTTAGTAGATAGGCATAGTGTCGGCTATAAACAGCTCGACGCACGTTTCGGCGCGTTAGATACGCCTTTGTCAAGAGCTATCGGCAAATGAAAAGGGAGCCGCTTATAAAGGAGTATGGACACGCCCCTCCAGACGGGAACTCCAATCGGATCCTCTAAATACCAATGATTGGCAGATTGGTCCCCAGGAAGACGGACCAATCCGAAGCAGGGGTGTGGAGATTCCAAACTCCGTGTGTAGAACGGAGAGGGGAGAAAAGGAAGAGAGGGGAGAAGGGTCAAAATTGGTCACTGAAAAACTGTGAAAATACCGAGCAGTATAAAAATAAAAAAAGGAAAAAGTTGCAACCTGTACTAGAAAAGATAGGTATCATATTAGAGTGTATTACAAATTAATTAAATTTAATTATCAGTTCAGAAGGACAATATTGTATTCTAAGTAACAAAGTAGCTCAAGAACTCCATAGATCTAGCAACATGTTGCAAATTTATACAAATAAATAGATATATATATAAACTCAAATGTTTATCAGTCATTAAGAGAGTGTAAAGTGATATAAAACAGAAGATATACATCAAGCAGTGACAAACAAAGGGACCTTATGTTTAAATGCCGGATTAAAGGTTAAAGAGTTACCATAAAATGAATACTTGTGAAGAATCACAAAAATAGTAGAACGGCCACAGGAAAGGGACAAATGAGAAAACAAATAGTCAAATCATTAGGTATAGGTGTATAGAAGAGCTAATAACGAAATGAAAAAATAAATAAATAAATAAAAGGGTTGAATAAATAAAAATAGTAATGATTAGAACAGAAAATGTCAAAATGTCAAATAAAAGGGGAAAAAGAGAAACCTTCGTTTAGGCTATTTGGGTTCAGAGTATTTCGTTTGTAGATCCATCTACATTCCCTTTGGTGTAAAACTTTGTCATAATCACCACGTCTTTGTTCATGTTTGACAAGCTCTAGACCACAGAAACGAATATCTTTAGAAGACCCACCATGATGTTCCTTTAAATGTCTTGAAATGGGTGTATCAAAGACGATTTTTGGGGGATCTAACGTGTTCTTTTATACGTTCTTTAAACTGCTGGGAAGGAAGGAGGAGGAGACGTTACTAAATTCTAACTCTGAAACACAAGCCATATCTGTAACGGAGTTCCAGTACTCCGACCGAGTACCTCCGCCAAGTCTGCTTCCTTGTAGCTATCAGGGACCCTGAAACACTTCAGACCCAGACGCCGAGGCTTGACTGGGATCACTTAGGGCCTTTTCCACCCTGGACCAAATACCAGACGACACATGATGAAGGTTGAACAGCAACTTTTTTATGAAATCAGCACACATGCAGCAAAACAACTCCTCAGAGGAAAACAAAATGACAGTTAAAAACAGACAGTGTTTGAAAATATGACAGTTATTGGAAGTTGCAGAACTGTGCCAGTACCATTTAAAGGGCCAGAACAGTCTTTTAAAACACCAATAAGTCCAAATGGTATTTCTAACTGGCAAAATCTCCCAGTGACCATAGTCATATGGCAAGAGGCTGGTAATTAGTCCTCTCCAGGCACAAGTGGCGAAGGGCACTTCGTCACAATATGCATTCCAAAACTACAAGTCATTAATCTTTCTTCCTGTCAATTAGACGAATCCCACCTTAACATTTTGAAAAGAGGCCTCTCCTTTGTACCGACTCCAGCCTTTGACAGATTCACTTGGACGAAAGATTTACATTTGTTTGAACGCAAGTTGGCTTTACATAAGTTCCACGAGTTAAACAAAGAAAAGAAAGCACACTCTTTGGGTCTCTCTAATTTAGACATTGACTGCCTTAACACTTTAGTTTCCCTCCTTGATGAGAATGAAGCCCAACCATCATCTACTCGAACTAACTTGAAACCTAGAAGCCGCTTTACTCCAAACTTTGCAGCTTTTAGAAATATTGACCTTTTTCTGGAGGCAGTTACAAGTGAGATAGACAACATAGACAGTAATAATTTTGACTCTTTTCCCAGCGACAATCTATCAAAAAAAAGAAAAAACTGCCCTAAAATCACTGAGGGCTAATGATAAAATCATTATTAAACAGTCAGATAAGGGAGGTAACGTTGTGGTTATGGACATTGACAACTATGAACGTATGGTCCTAAATATACTTGAGGACACAGACACGTATTCAGTCTTACCCTCTGATCGGACCAACACGTTCTCTGAACTTTATAAGGGTATCCTGGATGAAGGCCGTAGTGAAGGATTGCTCTCTGATGAGGAATATTATTTTATTCTAAATCGCCACCCAAGGACAGCTACCTTCTACTGTTTGCCAAAGATCCATAAACGCCTTATAGATCCACCTGGACGACCTATAGTGTCTGGGGTCGAGAACCTAACCCAAAATGGATCCTCAGACCATTCGTTGAACTTTTACCTTCCTATATTAGAGATGCCAAACAGGCACTTTCTCTCCTCTCAAACCTTCACATTGACCCTACGGCTAATCTATGTAGCCTTGATGTTGAGGCCTTATATTCCTCCATCCCACATCATAAGGGTATCGAACATGTCAAACATTTTCTTGACACTAGAGGTCCTGAACAACAGGAACACACTACCTTCACTCTCAAACTATTGAAATTCATCCTATCCCACAACTATTTCCTGTTCCACAATAAATACTACCACCAGATACAAGGTACAGCAATGGGTACTGCTTGTGCACCCTCCTATGCTAACCTTCACCTGGGGTGGTGGGAAGAAAATTTGAAGACATCTATCCACTTGTCACCTTTTCTGTCCAAGATTATTCTTTGGTACAGATATATAGATGAGGTCTTCCTAGTGTGGCAGGGTAATAGGAATGAGTTTGAGAGCTTTGTGTCACTTCTCAATATTAACGATAACAACCTCAGGTTCACTGCAGAATTTGGGGGGCCATCACTGAATTTTTTGGATCTCACAATTTCAATTTCAAAGGATGGGCGTTTTGAGACCACCTTATTTAGGAAACCCTCTGCATCAAACTCTCTTCTTAAAAGGGGTAGCTCCCACCCAAGATCTTTAAAACAGGGTATCCCCACCGAACAATACCTAAGACTACGCCGTAACTGCACAGACATAAAAGACTTCCAAACTAAAGCAAAGATTTTGAGACAGCAGTTCAAAGAGAAAGGCTACCCCAACAGGTGCCTTAAAAGGGCCTATCTCAGAGCTTTGACAACTGACAGAGTTGACCTCCTATCACACCCTCCAGTACCTTACCAAAGTACCAATAAAACCATCAGGATGATTGGTACGTTTGATACTGGTTGGGATGAGGTAAAATACTCTTTTCAAAAGTTCTGGCCTATCCTTTTGAAGGATACTCACCTTAAGCAAGTCTTAGGTCCACAAGTTACCATCACAGCTCGGAGGGGTAAAAACCTCCGTGATATCCTGGTACCTAGCCACTTTGTAGTGAAACAACCTCTCAATACTACATGGCTTGGGCGTAAAATTCCTGTAGGTTCCTACGCCTGCGGTAGATGTGTAGCCTGTAAATATATTCTCAGAGACTCAAAAGAAGTCAGTAACAGTGAAGGCAATCAATCCTTCCAAATCACTAATTTCTTTAATTGCAACTCAACAGGGGTAGTCTATCTACTTACCTGCAATTGCAAACTCATGTACGTGGGCAAGACTTTCCGGCAGTTTAAAGAACGTATAAAAGAACACGTTAGATCCCCCAAAAATCGTCTTGATACACCTATTTCAAGACATTTAAAGGAACATCATGGTGGGTCTTCTAAAGATATTTGCTTCTGTGGTCTAGAGCTTGTCAAACATGAACAAAGACGTGGTGATTATGACAACGTTTTACGCCAAAGGGAATGTAGATGGATCTACAAACGAAATACTCTGAACCCAAATGGCCTAAACGAAGGTTTCTCTTTTTCCCCTTTTATTTGACATTTTGACATTTTCTGTTCTAATCGTTACTATTTTTTATTTATTCAACCCTTTTTTTTGTTATTAATTTATTTATTTTTTCAATTCGTTATTAGCTCTTCTATACACCTATACCTACTGATTTGACTATTTGTTTTCTCATTTGTCCCTTTCCTGTGGCCGTTCTACTATTTTTGTGATTCTTCACAAGTATTCATTTTATGGTAACTCTTTAACCTTTAATCCGGCATTTGAACATAAGGTCCCTTTGTTTGTCACTGCTTGATGTATATCGTCTGTTTTATATCACTTTACACTCTCTTAATGACTGATAAACATTTGAGTTTATATATATCTATTTATTTGTATAAATTTGCAACATGTTGCTAGATCTATGGAGTTCTTGAGCTAGTTTGTTACATAGAATACAATATTGTCCTTCTGAACTGATAATTAAATGTAATTAATTTGTTATACACTCTAATATGATACCTATCTTTTCTAGTACAGGTTGCAACTTTTCCCTTTTTTTATTTTTATACTGCTCGGTATTTTCACCGTTTTGCAGTGACCAATTTTGACCCTTCTCCCCTCCCTTCCTTTTCTCCCCTCTCCGTTCTACACACGGAGTTTGGAATCTCCACACCCCTGCTTCGGATTGGTCCGACTTCCTGGGGGTCAATCTGCCAATCAATGGTATTTAGAGGATCCGATTGGAGTTCCCGTCTGGAGGGGCGTGTCCATACTCCTTTATAAGCGGCTCCTTTTTCATTTGCCGATAGCTCTTGACAAAGGCGTATCTAACACGCCGAAACGCGCGTCAAGCTGTTTATAGCCGACACTATGCCTATCTATTAAGTCTGCTTTTCGTTTATTTAACCACCTGGGTTCTTATGACGCTATCCATGCGTCCTAGACTTTCACTGAAGTTTTGAGGGATTACATTAGGCTGCCATAAAGCAGCAGCTTAGCAGTTGTTATTTATACAGTCAGTTTAGGGCATACTAGGTTCTTTTGTTCTCTATAGGGAAGCTGTTACCCTTTTGCTGTAATCTCTATAGAACCACAGCTATATGCCGTTTTTACTCCCTGTGCCTCTACGGTCTGTTTTCTCGGACGGCATTACAACCACTGCTAGACCTTCAACATCCCTTTTCATGTAAATACTATACTAATTTACTATCTATATGCTGAGTATTTTTTGGTGATCTATGTTATCATTGTCTGTTGACTACTAGGATCTTCACTGCTTATCCACCTTTATTTCATGCTCAGCATAGGTATTCTATTAGCCTAGCCTGCCCAGGTTTTTTTGAGCTGTACTACGCCTATCTACTAAGTCTACTTTTCATTTTTTAAACCACCTGGGTTCTTATGACGCTATCCATGCGTCCTAGACTTTCATTGAAGTTTTGAAGGATTACATTAGGCTGCCATGAATCAGCAGTTTAGCAGTTGTTACTTATACAGTCAGTTTAGGGCATACTAGGTTCTTTTGTTCTCCATAGGGAAGCCGTTACCCTTTTGCTATAATCTCTATAGAATCACAGCTATATGCCGTTTTTACTCCCTGTGTCTCTACCGTCTGTTTTTTCAGACGGCACCATAACCACTGCTAGACCTTCAATATCCCTTTTCATGTAAAGACTATACTAATTTACTACCTATATGCTGAGTATTTTTTGGTGATCTATGTTTTGATTGTCTGTTGACTACTACTATCTTCACTGCTTATCCACCTTGATTTCATGCTCAGCATAGGTATTCTATTAGCCTAGCCTGCCCAGGTTTTTTTTTCGGTGCTGGCTATCACTATACACGATTCACACACTCTTTTTTTGGTGTACTTTATTTCTTTATATATTTTTTATTAAAGGTTATCTACCCCATTTATGTGACTGTTTAATTTTGGAGGTATCAATCAGTGGACTGGATTCTCTACCTGTTTTAGACAGGTGGATTACCTATTTCACTCTCTTTGCTAATATAAGAATAGATTAGTGACAAGCAGACAGGTTGAACCCGCTTCTGGACCCGATCATCAACGCAGATCAGGTTGGATTCATACCTGGTAGACAACTTTTTGAAAACACCAGGAGGAATATAGATCTTATCTGGAAACAAACGGTCACGAGTACACCCACACTGGTCTTTTCCATAGATGCCGAGAAGGCTTTTGATCGGGTCAGGTGGCCATACCTGTTTACCCTGCTTACACACCTGGGATTCCCGGCAGAATATATTGCGCTTACCAAGACGATGTACAGCAATGTGAGGGCTCAGGTACGGATCACGGGGGCTCGATTACGCCCTTTCCAATTGCACAATGGCACCAGGCAGGGGTGCCCACTCTCACCCCTGTTATTCGTCCTGGACTTGGAGCCCTTTCTACAAGCGATACGTAGACACCCGAATATTCGGGGTGTGATGCTGGGCGGTAGCGAGTTTAAGGTCTCCGCCTACGCGGACGATGTTCTCTTGACCCTAACGGACCCGTTGGAATCGATGGAGGGTCTACAGGAAGTGATAAAGCTCTGCAGACATAGAAAATCATGGGAGGCACGATGACGGAATAGCGAATAGGTAGTCGGTCGTAGCCACTTATCGTGTTTCTCCACTGGTTGATTGTAGATTGGTACTAACCCAACCACCGTATACTGACGTTCCATTGACCGACTTGTATCACAGGCATCTGCTTACACCGGACTGTTATAACGTTAGGCCTATTGTTTCCGCAGTCTAGGTCGCACTGAAAAACACGAGTTTCGTGTAACAAAAATTATTGGTGCATAGCTGAATAGGCCTAACGCCTGATGCGCCTGGAGTTGTATGTATGGTATGGGTAACTGTATCTCTACATTCATATATGAGGTAACATATTGGGCTTTTGCGTAAGCCGTAATTGCACACTTATTACATGCTACCTTTGTCAAGATGGAAAAATGCAGAAATATAAAAATGTATGCATAACTAATGTGCCACATTCTTGTACTAATATTATTATGCAAAATGAGCCTGCTAACGCTGTTGTGGCGACACAGGCACTGTTGTACTCACCTGCATACCGAAAAAAAAAGAATAAAAAAAGAATAGATTAGTGAAAGATGAGACTTAAAAATGAAAAAACAGGAGCTGTTGCTAGAAGAGCTAATAAACCTCAAAGAGAGGGTGACTCACTAAACTTAAAAAAAACCCAACAACTAACAGGTTATAGTAGTGCTGACAATCTATGCAGATAAAGGAATTGAACATTTTATTCCAACAAATAAATAGAAAAAAACACCAGAGAACATGAGAGAAGGCATTATAAATGAAACAAAGTACAGACACAGTAAAACTGAATAAACAAGTAAAACAAATTTCTACATGAGTACAGATTAAAAGTCCATTAGCCGGCAGTAGTGATGTACCGAACTGTTCGCTGGCGAATAGTTGCTGGCGAACATAGCGTGTTTGCGTTGGCCGCCGCGGGCGAACACATGCGCGGTTCGATCCGCCCCCTATTCGTCATCATTGAGCAAACTTTGACCCTGTGCCTCACGGTCAGCAGACACATTCCAGCAAATTAGCAGCAGACCCTCCCTTCCAGACCCTCCCACCTCCCTCCCAGCATCCATTTTAGATTCATTCTGAAGCTGCATTCTTAGTGAGAGGAGGGAAAGTGTAGCTGCTGCTCATTAGATAGGGAAATTGATAGCTAGGCTAGGGTATTCAGTGTCCACTACAGTCCTGAAGGACTCATCTGATCTCTGCTGTAAGGACAGCACCCCAAAAAGCCCTTTTTAGGGCTAGAACATCAGTCTGCTTTTTTTTTTTCTTTCTGTGTAATGTAATTGCAGTTGCCTGCCTGCCAGCTTCTGTGTCAGGCTCACAGTGGATACTGTGCTCACTTGCCCAGTGCCACCACTCATATCTGGTGTCACAATAGCTTAAGCTTGCATTTAAAAACAAAATTTTTTTTTTCACTGTAATAGATTGAAGAGCAGTTAGTTGTCTGCCAGCTTCTGTGTCAGGCTCACAGTGGATACTGTGCCCACTTGCCCAGTGCCACCACTCATATTTGGTGTGACTATAGCGTGCCTTTAAAAACAAAACAGTTTTTCACTGTAAGCTAATAGCAGTTAGTTGTCTGCAAGCTTCTGTGTCAGGCTCACAGTGGATACTGTGCCCAGTGCCACCACTCATATCTGGTGTCACAATAGCTTAAGCTTGCATTTAAAAACAATTTTTTTTCCACTGTAATAGATTGAAGAGCAGTTAGTTGTCTGCCAGCTTCTGTGTCAGGCTCACAGTGGATACTGTGCCCACTTGCCCAGTGCAACCACTCATATCTGGTGTGACTGTAGCGTGCCTTTAAAAACAACAAAAAGTGTTTCACTGTAAGCTAATAGCAGTTAGTTGTCTGCAAGCGTCTGGGTGTCAGGCCTTCAGTGTGTGCTCTGCCAACCTCAGCAAGTGTAATTTGCCACTCATATCTGGTGTCTGTATAGCGTGCTCTTACAAAGAAAAAAAGTTTTCCAGTGTAAGCTAATAGCAGTCAGTGTCCTTAAAGCCGGTGTCAGGCCTTCAGCGTGTGCTCTGCCAACCTCAGCAAGTGTAATTTGCCACTCATATCTGGTGTCTGTATAGCGTGCTTTTACAAAGAAAAAAAGTTTTTCAGTGTCCTTAAAGCGGGTGTCAGGCCTTCAGCGTGTGCTCTGCCAACCTCAGCAAGTGTACTTTGCCACTCATATCTGGTGTCACAATAGCGTGCATTTAAAACCAAAAAACTTTTTTCACTGTTATAGATTGAATAGCAGTTAGTTGTCTGCAAGCGTCAGAAACTCACCCCCTTGCCCGGCGTCTGACACCTGGCTTGTCTGAACTATTAGCCCGCCAGCTTCTACCATACAAGCTGGTGGAGTCTGAGGCGTTCAAAAAAATTGTAGCTATTGGGACACCGCAGTGGAAGGTACCCGGCCAAAATTTCTTTGCACAAAAGGCAATCCCCAACCTGTACTCGACTGTGCAAAAGGAAGTAATGGCATGTCTGGCACACAGTGTTGGGGCAAGGGTCCATCTGACCACTGATACCTGGTCTGCAAAGCATGGTCAGGGCAGGTATATCACCTACACTGCGCATTGGGTAAACCTGCTGACGGCTGCCAAGCATGTAATGCGTGGCTCTGCAGAGGAGTTGGTGACACCACCACGACTTGCAGGCAGGTCTGCTGCCACCTCCTCTACTCCTCCTAGTCCATCCTCTTCCATAACCTCCTCGGCTGAGTCCTCTTCTGCTGCTGCGTCTTGCTCCACATCAACGGCACCCCCCCAGCTCCCAGGTACTATTCCACATCCCTATTCTGCTCTGTGTCAGTTTGTATCAGGGATCCTTAGCTGCCAAGTGACCCTATGTAGGGGGAACAGTCCCTATTCTGCTCTGTGTCAGTGTGTATCAGGGGCTTTGAGGACAGGTGTCAATCCATACCTGCCAAGTGACCCTATGTAGGGGGAACAGTCCCTATTCTGCTCTGTGTCAGTGTGTATCAGGGGCTTTGAGGACAGGTGTCAATCCATATCTGCCAAGTGACCCTATGTAGGGGTAACAGTCTCAATTCTGCTCTGTGTCAGTGTGTATCATGGTCTCTGAGGACAGGTGTCAATCCATATCTGCCAAGTGACCCTATGTAGGGGTAACAGTCTCAATTCTGCTCTGTGTCAGTGTGTATCATGGTCTCTGAGGACAGGTGTCAATCCATACCTGCCAAGTGACCATATGTAGGGGGAACAGTCTCTATTCTGCTCTGTGTCAATGTGTATCATGGTCTCTGAGGACAGGTTTCAATCCATACCTGCCAAGTGACCCTATGTAGGGGGAACAGTCTCTATTCTGCTCTTTGTCAGTGTGTATAAGGGATCCTTAGGATAGGTGTCAATCCATATCTGCCAAGTGACCCTATGTAGGGGGAACAGTCCCTATTCTGCTCTGTGTCAGTGTGTATCAGGGGCTTTGAGGACAGGTGTCAATCCATATCTGCCAAGTGACCCTATGTAGGGGTAACAGTCTCAATTCTGCTCTGTGTCAGTGTGTATCATGGTCTCTGAGGACAGGTGTCAATCCATACCTGCCAAGTGACCATATGTAGGGGGAACAGTCTCTATTCTGCTCTGTGTCAGTGTGTATCATGGTCTCTGGGGACAGGTGTCAATCCATATCTGCCAAGTGACCTTATGTAGGGGGAACAGTCCCTATTCTGCTCTGTGTGAGGAGGAAGAACGGGAAATGAGTAGCTCGGCATCCAACCTTGTGCAAATGGGGTCTTTCATGCTGTCGTGCCTGTTGAGGGACCCTCGTATAAAAAGGCTGAAGGAGAACGACCTGTGCTGGGTGTCCACGCTACTAGACCCCCGGTATAAGCAGACAGTGGCGGAAATGTTACAGAATTACAAGTCGGAAAGGATGCAGCATTTGCAAAATAAATTTAAAAAGTATGCTTTACACAGCGTATAAGGGTGATGTCACAGCACAGCGGGAATCTAACAGGGGAAGAGGTGAAAGTCATCCTCCTCCTCCCACGACCACGCCATATCTGCCAAGTGACCCTATGTAGGGGGAACAGTCTCTATTCTGCACTGTGTCAGTGTGTATCAGGGCTTTGAGGACAGGTGTCAATCCATATCTGCCAAGTGACCCTATGTAGGGGGAACAGTCTCTATTCAGCTCTGTGTCAGTGTATATCAGGGGCTTTGAAGACAGGTGTCAATCCATATCTGCCAAGTGACCCTATGTAGGGGGAACAGTCTCTATTCTGCTCTGTGTCAGTGTGTATCAGGGGCTTTGAGGACAGGTGTCAATCCATATCTGCCAAGTGACCCTATGTAGGGGGAACAGTCTCTATTCTGCTCTGTGTCAGTGTGTATCATGGGCTCTGAGGACAGGTGTCAATCCATATCTGCCAAGTGACCCTATGTAGGGGGAACAGTCCTTATTCTGCTCTGTGTCAGAGTGTATCATGGTCTCTGAGGACAGATGTCAATCCATACCTGCCAAGTGACCCTATGTAGGGGGAACAGTCCCTATTCTGCTCTGTGTCAGTGTGTATCAGGGGCTTTGAGGACAGGTGTCAATCCATACCTGCCAAGTAACCCTATGTAGGTGGAACAGTCCCTATTCTGCTCTGTGTCAGTGTGTATCAGGGGCTTTGAGGACAGGTGTCAATCCATACCTGCCAAGTGACCCTATGTAGGGGGAACAGTCCCTATTCTGCTCTGTGTCAGTGTGTATCAGGGGCTTTGAGGACAGGTGTCAATCCATACCTGCCAAGTAACCCTATGTAGGGGGAACAGTCCCTATTCTGCTCTGTGTCAGTGTGTATCAGGGGCTTTGAGGACAGGTGTCAATCCATACCTGCCAAGTGACCCTATGTAGGGGGAACAGTCCCTATTCTGCTCGGTGTCAGTGTGTATCATGGTCTCTCAGGACAGGTGTCAATCCATACCTGCCAAGTGACCCTATGTAGGGAGAACAGTCTCTATTCTGCTCTGTGTCAGTGTGTATCAGGGGCTTTGAGGACAGGTGTCAATCCATATCTGCCAAGTGACCCTATGTAGGGGTAACAGTCTCTATTCTGCTCTGTGTCAGTGTGTATCATGGTCTCTGAGGACAGGTGTCAATCCATACCTGCCAAGTGACCCTATGTAAGGGGAACAGTCTCTATTCTGCTCTGTGTCAGTGTGTTTCAGAGATCCTTAGGATAGGTGTCAATCCATATCTGCCAAGTGACCCTATGTAGGAGGAACAGTCCCTATTCTGTTCTGTGTCAGTGTGTATCAGGGATCCTTAGGATAGGTGTCAATCCATATCTGCCAAGTGACCCTATATAGGGGGAACAGTCTCTATTCTTCTCTGTGTCAGTGTGTATCAGGGATCCTTAGGATATGTGTCAATCCATATCTGCCAAGTGACCCTATGTAGGGGGAATAGTCCCTATTCTGCTCTGTGTCAGTGTGTATCAGGGTCTCTGAGGACAGGTGTCAATACATATGTCAAGGTGTCAATATGTCATATGTCAGGTATCAATCCATATCCATTGTGATTTAGGAATGTTAGGTGATTTCTGCCCTTTATGGATTAAAACCAGACTCTGCATCAACTGTGTAATTTTCCATGGGAGTTTTGCCATGGATCCCCCTCCGGCATGCCACAGTCCAGGTGTTAGTCCCCTTGAAACAACTTTTCCATCACTTTTGTGGCCAGAAAGAGTGCCTGTGGGTTTTAAAATTTGCCTGCCCATTGAAGTCAATGGCGGTTCGCCTGGTTCGCCGGTTCGCGAACGTTTGCGTAAGTTCCCGTTTGCCGTTCGCGAACCGAAAATTTCGTGTTCGCGACATCACTAGCCGGTAGTGCACCAAGTCCTGTTACCGGGGCCAGTAGTAGATCCTCCTTGGAATGGTATATGCCAGACTGAGTCTTTCAAATAACTTCCGGGTATATAGTTAAAATGTCTGCTAGGATACCATGATTATAAAGCAAATCCTGGGCACTCACAGGTCTCAGCAACAATATATATTACTGATACTATAAGGTGCTGAGTGCAGTGATCAAGTAATCCGATATCGGATCAGTTGCAGTAAACTTCACAAAATGTTCCTATAGGTCCAGGGATGTGTAATTTAGTACACCAAACGCCCGGGAGAAATTAACACTTTTAAAAATAAACAATGGAACACCCCCTTGCTGTCAATTAAACAGCCAGGGAGGTTTGCAGCCTCTTTCCGTTAGCTCCCCTGAGGTTTGCTGAACCTCCATCAAACCTCACACCAGAACTGCACATGTGCTAGAGCCAGCGCATGCATGAAACGGTGAACATGCGTGCACAAGCCATTAATTCAGAGTCTTTTCAATGACTGAAAGTCTCTTCCTGGGAAAAAAAGGGAGGGTTTGTCTGTCTCCCCTGCTCCCTCGCGCGCTGTCTACGGATGACGTCATATTCCGGCTCCCGGCATTAATAGACAGCCCGCGAGGGAGCAGAGGAGACAGACCAGCAATTCCCTCGCCGCGTGTATCAGGCACCACAGCCGTCCGCTGGGCTTTAGCCCCACTAGACCCCAGGGACAAGTCCACACCAGCTCTCCAGGTAAGGAGGCTTTTTGTAAAAATGTATGTTTGTGAGTGTGAGTCTGGGAGTGTATGTGTGTGTGTGTGTGTGTGTGTGAGCTTATGTGTGTGTGGCTGTTAGTGTGTTTGTCTGTGAGTGTGTGTGTCTGGAAGTGTGTGTGTGTGTGTGTCTGTGAACCCTGCTCTGCTTGTGTGCTGGGGTGAGATGGAGAGACTTCACCGAGGTGGCTGGTGACGGCAGAGGCTGGAACTCACCCTGCATGGGAATAGGTTGACTGATCTACAATCTTTGTCAGCAGCTGGTCACCTGGCAACCTGCCTGCACTACAATTTTTGTTACCTGGCAAGTCTGCCTTAGCTGCATGTTCAGACCCAGTGGTTAATATATAGTTTGTAATTTAACAACAGTTCAACGTTTGAGCTTAAATCTCCCACTTTCTCAACTATATAGAACTGTGTACCCAATTTTCTATTTAATTACTACAAGTGTTGTTTAATTAGCCTGTTTTATTTTACATTACTTAATTATTGAGACCACGCTGTGTTTCTACCACTGATTTAACTACACTACTCTATGTATATCACTCAGGGCTCGAGTCCTGCAGGAACGCGTGGGAACGGCGTTCCTGCACTTTTTTTTACAGCGGGAACGCCGTTCCCGTTGCTCCTGCAGGAACTCCCGTGTTCCCCCTGTTATGGGATCCAGTGGGGCTAAAGCCCGGCGGGCGGCTGTGGTGCCTGATACACGCGACGAGGGAGCTGCTGGTCTGTCTCCTCTGCTCCCTCGCGCGCTGTCTACGGATGACGTCATATTCCGGCTCCCGGCATTAATAGACAGCCCGCGAGGGAGCAGAGGAGACAGACCAGCAATTCCCTCGCCGCGTGTATCAGGCACCACAGCCGTCCGCTGGGCTTTAGCCCCACTAGACCCCAGGGACAAGTCCACACCAGCTTTCCAGGTAAGGAGGCTGGGTGGACATTTGTTAAGCATTTTGTAAAAATGTATGTTTGTGAGTGTGAGTCTGGGAGTGTATGTGTGTGTGTGTGTGTGTGAGCTTATGTGTGTGTGGCTGTTAGTGTGTTTGTCTGTGAGTGTGTGTCTGGAAGTGTGTGTGTGTGTGTGTGTCTGTGAGTGTCTGGAAGTGTGTGTATGTGTCTTTGTCTGTGAGTGTGTTTGTCTGTGTGTCTGTCTGCGAGTATTTGCCCGTGAGTGTATTTGTGTGTGAGCCTGTCAGAGTGTGTGCGCATGAATGTCATCAGTATGTGTGTGTGTGCGTGCGTGCGCGCGTGCATCTATGCATACAAGTGTATCTTTGGGGGTCCTTTTCCCCCCAGGACTTGACCCCTGACTCTAACTGGCAAAATAGCTCCATGATCTGACACAGGGGGTCCGAGTTTCCTTGGATTAAAGTTTCAGCAGGCTGTTTCAAAGTTCCCATGCGCTCGGCAGTTATACAGAGTTTCCAAGTTGGTCCCATTCAGGAGCATGGAACCCTCATACTGAATCAGTCTGTGGAAGTCTGGTCTGGGCAGGCCAGCCTAGGTTTCCCAGTTGTCCTGTGCCCCCAATAAGCACAGAGTGACATGATAGGGTAATGTGATACTTAGAAAAGAAGTCCCCTATGAATCTGTCATGGCCCCACTCCCAAACTGAAACCTACCCCCATTTGTCCTAATTCTCAGGGTGATATATATATATATATATATATACACACACACTCTCTCTCTCCCTCTTTCTCTCTCTGTGCTCTGTGTCATAGTGATGGTTTCTTGTTGCACTAATCAAATAAAGGATGGCTGACACCGCTGCAAGGCCTTAAGGTTCAGACAGAGCAGTAATAGTGTGGTGGAATCTCGGTAAAAATAAATTTAGTAGGCCGAGATTACCACGTGGCATGTGTACGTGCATATGCTGACGTATCGATCAGTTGGTTGCACGAGGCAAGATACGATCAGTAGTGTACGGAGCATGTGCAAGAATACAGGATATAGTATTCCCCTCCTCCATTGTGCTGGACAAGCCATGCGGTCAAACAGGAAGTTAATTCTTATTTGTGTTGATTGGTTAAGAGAATGTGCGGGTGGAGCTTAATATGGGAGGAGTTATATGCCTATATAAGGAGCCTGCACTATTGTCCGGGGCTCAGACTTTGCTGTATTTTGGTGACATTAGTCCCTCTGAGTCCCGATCGGTGATCCAATAAAGAATCTCTTCCTTCCTGAAGAAACCTGTGTCCATCTCTCTGTGCTTGGCTTCCGTCAGTTTCTCCGGTATCATTTGGTGCATTGGCCGGGAAGCTCATCGTTCAACGGTAGCTGAGAGGCAGAGGCGTGAGACGGTCTATCTTTGCCCACGTTCTCTACGGCTGCACCCCTGAACTTCTGCGTGGACCTCCCTTCGTCTCGGCGCCACTGGTCTGTTGTCCAGGAGATCATCGGCCTCTACGTGAGAAGTGCTGGGGTGTCCCCGTCGATGAGTGTGAACTCAGGTTCAGGAACGAGGAGGTAAGACAACTGCTGTTTTAGACGGCAGGACCCACTAGGGGTATACCGATTGTGCGGTAGGCCCAAAGGGGTTTTGAATCTGTGTATCTGCCCCCTCTGTCGGAGGGAAGGAGCGAAGGCGCACCGCTCGATCGAACGCTCTTTAGTCAGACCGTTTGATTCTGTTAGTCAGGCGGGGCGCTCTGGTGTAAAATAGCCCTAGCCGGACACCGGTGTCTTGTCTAGACTAGCGTTCTAGGGTGTACATTTTGTTCGCTAGGTCGGAGGGACCGGGAGACTAAGCGGCGTCTGTGTAAATTCGGTTCGCTAGTTCTCATCCTATCTGGGCTAAGTGGGAAGGCGTGTAAATTTGGAACCCACTAGACTTTTGATAGTACGACTAAGAGGCGTCTGTGTAAATTCGGTCCTCTAGCTCGTTGTATAGTGCGACTAAGAGGCGTCTGTGTAAATTCGGTTCTCTAGCTCGCTATATATGTGGTGATTGGGCAGTGTGGCTAACCAAAACGTATGTAGATTGTTTTTAGGTAGTCCATTCAAGGTACTGGCCAATAGTTTAGTTGGGAATTGTAAATGTGTTAACGATTGTTTTAGTAAAGTGTATATCTTGTTAGATAGCGCGAGCTCAGCCGTCTAGCGAGAGTGTTAATAGTGTGTTGCTGTATTATAGTGCACGGTACCATAACCCTGTATATTTACTGACATTGTATAATAAGTACTAATCATTGTCGTCCATTGCATGTTTAACACCATAACCACTAATAATTGTATTGTGACCTTAACTTGTGCTTTGACCTATGCTAACCGTACTGTAACCGCTATTTGTAAAAGACGATGTTACTGGGGTGTGTTATAGACGGGTAATTCGTATATAGAGAATTATAGCGTGGGTGACTGTATAGTTACGCCAAAGGGCATAATATTGATTATATAGTGACTGGTGTAACAGCTGTGTGTGTACGGGAATTCCCTGAGTGTTTATTGTTATTGTGTACGTTTCACTTGGTAACCGTACCACGTGGTGCTGTTGCCAGAGGAAACGGGTGTGACTGTTGAATAGTACGCGTGTATAGTATTCGTTGTCGACGACGTTCTATTGTTAAGTATGGGTGCGTCGCAGTCAACGATTCCGGATCCCTTAGGTTGCATGGTAAAGAATTTTAAAAAGGGATTCAAAACTTGTGATTTTGGGGTTAAGATGTCTCCTGTACGTTTAGTTACTTTGTGCACTAGGGAGTGGCCTACTTTGGTTGCGGCATGGCCGCCACGTGGCAGTTTGGATCCAACTCTGGTACAGCGCTTACACGTGGCTGTATCGGGTAGGCCTGAACTTTACGGCCAGTTTCCTTATATTGATTGTTGGAGACAGGCCGTAAATGACTCGCCAAAATGGCTCCAGACATGCCACGAGGAGCAGTGTCGCCTCATGGTAGCTAGGACTTGTTCGTCCACTAGGACCGGTGTTAGGCCCATTTTGGACACGCCCCCTGAGTCCGAGATCCCTTTGCCGCCCCCTTACTTTCCGTTAAGAAGAAGTGACGCAAACGCAGGAAGTCCTGCACCCCTCCCCTCATTACCCCCATCCACTTCCGCTTCCTCCTCCAGTACAGGATCCACCCCCCCTCGTACTAAATCTCCCCTTCCGGAACCAGAACCCACCCCCATTAAAAACGAATATCCTGATTTGGCGCCACTTCAGACTTCCGGTCAAGCTTCATCTAGCTCGGCTCGAAGTGTTTTATTTACGACCTTTTCCCAAAACCAACCTCCCACATCCCCATACCCTATCTCTCCCCGACCGGAACCCATGACTGACGCCTCTCTACGTAGCCCCATCCAAACCCGACAGTTGACTGGTGCCCAACAATTAAAGCATTATCAGATGCCTCTTCGCCTAAATCCCGGGTCAGCTTATATCGATGCCGCAGGTCAAATGGCACACGCTGACCCAGTCTTCGTATATGTCCCATTTACCACAACCGACCTTTTAAACTGGAAGACCCATAATTCCTCGTATACTGAGAAACCACAAGCCATGACTGATCTGTTCACCTCAATAGTACAGACGCATAATCCGACATGGGCTGATTGCCAGCAGTTACTAATGACTTTATTTAACAATGAGGAAAGGACAAGAATAAATCAAGCAGCCATTAAAGCATTAGAAGATAGAGCCCGTGCTTTGAACCAAGCTAATCCAGCAGCATGGGCCGCAACACATTATCCCAATACTGATCCCGATTGGAACGTAAATGGTGCTGATATGGTTCAACTCAGAGCCTATAGAGACGCTATAATTGCTGGCATGAAAGCAGGAGGAAAGAAAGCCATTAACATGTCGAAGACAGTTGAGGTGATTCAGAAAAGCGATGAAGCGCCCAGTGTCTTTTATGACCGATTATTGGAGGCGTACCGCTTGTACACCCCCTTTAATCCGGAAGACGCAGACAATTCCCGAATGGTTAACTCCGCCTTTGTCAGCCAAGCATACGGAGATATTAAGCGCAAGCTACAAAAGTTAGAAGGGTTTGCAGGTATGTCCATCACCCAACTAATGGAGGTAGCAAATAAGGTTTATATGAACAGGGATACAGAAAGTAAGAAAGAGGAAGAGCGCAAGATGCGTAGAAAGGCTGATATGCTAGCGGTAGCGATCGCAGGCGTAGATAGACGGGGCCCGGATAGAGGCGATAGTAAGTGGAATGAGGAACCTCTAAGTAGGAATCAGTGCGCTTACTGTAGGGAAGAAGGGCATTGGAGAAATGAGTGTCCGCGAAGAGAACAGTCTGAGAGAGACAGACCTAGGTCAGGTTACGGAAACTTTAGAGGCAGAGCGAGAGGTAGAGGAGGCCCCGGAGGGAGTAATGGTTATAGAGGGAGTAATGGGAACAGAGGAAGTGTTAGGGAAGACAGGTATATTCCAGCAGCGCAAAGGTCCCGCGATAGAGAAGGTAGGGACTTTGTAGGATTGGCTGACACGGTCATGGAGGACTATTGATACCGACCGGGCTCCATCCCCCTTGGTCGAGCGGAGCCTATGGTCGATGTATCAATAGGGGGAAAAAGGAGTGCGTTCATGATCGACACTGGTGCTGAACATTCAGTGGTGACTAATCTAGTTGCTCCTCCATCTGGAAGGACTATTACTGTGATAGGAGCAACTGGAAGAAGTGCTGAAAAACCGGTTCTTAAAAGTCGACTCTGTACATTGGGAGGCCACGTAGTAAAACATCAATTCCTTTATATGCCTGAATGTCCAGTCCAATTGCTGGGACGTGATATGCTATCAAAATTACAAGCGCAGATTACGTTCCTACCAAATGGAACAACATCTTTAAAGTTTAATGGACCCTCAGGTATTATGACTTTATCCGTACCAAAGGAAGAAGAGTGGCGACTTTATACAGTGTTGACTAGCCAAAACCCTAGGAGTGATGAGACATTGTTTAACATACCAGGAGTTTGGGCAGAGAACAACCCACCAGGACTGGCCCGCAATATTCCACCTATAAAAATTGAACTGAAACTTGGGGTTTATCCAGTAAGCCTAAGACAATACCACATCCCACAGAAGGCTAAGAAGAACATTCAATCCTATCTGGATAAATTCATACGGTATGGTATCCTAAAATTCTGTACTTCCCCCTGGAACACCCCATTGTTGCCTGTTCAAAAGCCCGGTACAGATGAGTATCGACCTGTGCAGGACTTAAGAGCAGTCAATGATGCGGTTGTTAGTATACATCCAGTCGTACCCAATCCATATAACCTGCTTGCTTTAATTCCGGGCGGGGCTACTTACTTCACAGTCTTAGATCTCAAAGATGCCTTCTTTTGCCTCCGAATTGCCGCAGAAAGTCAATGTATTTTCGCTTTCCAATGGGAGAATGCTGTAACGGGCTCAAAACGCCAAATGACTTGGACAAGACTACCCCAAGGGTTTAAAAATTCACCTACCCTATTTGGTTCAGCCCTAAGTCAAGATCTATTGGATTTCGAGTCCATCCCAGGAGAGTGTGTATTGTTACAGTATGTAGATGACTTGTTGATAGCAGCAGTTACAAAAGAAAAATGTCAGCAAGCAACGCACGATCTACTACACATTCTCTGGAAGGCAGGATACAAGGTGTCTAGAAAGAAGGCTCAGTTGTGTTTGCCAACTGTCAAGTATCTGGGATTCCATATCTCTGAAGGTCAAAGGATTATGGGGCCAGAGAGAAAAGAAGCTGTCTGCCAAATACCAATACCCAAGAATAGAAGACAAGTGCGAGAATTCTTGGGGGCAGCAGGCTTCTGTAGGATATGGATTCCCAGCTATGCGATACTAGCAAAACCTCTGTACGCAGCCATCAAAGGTACAGAGCATGACCCCTTCTTATGGACCCAAGAACAACAAACGGCATTTGAAGATGTGAAGAAGGCTTTGATGAGTGCCCCAGCATTAGGTCTACCTGATCACACACGACCATTCTACTTATACGTACATGAGCAAAGAAGAATGGCTGTGGGAGTATTGACACAGTACTTGGGATCATGGCAAAGACCTGTTGCCTACATGTCTAAGCAACTGGATGCAGTGGCCAGCGGACTTCCACCTTGTCTAAGAGCCGTAGCTGCAGCCGCCTTGCTAGTAGCTGAAGCCGATAAACTCACTCTGGGTCAAGAACTTTATGTACGAGTCCCACATGCAGTACAGACGTTGTTGGATTACAAAGGAAATCATTGGTTTAGTAACAGCCGTATGACCAAGTATCAAGCAATGTTGTGTGAAAACCCAAGAGTGCATTTAGAGACTGTAAACACCTTAAATCCAGCTACCCTTTTGCCACAACCTACTGAAAGTCAACATGATTGTTTGGAAGTAATGGATGAAGTATTTTCAAGTAGACCAGATCTTCGTGATTTTCCCATCCAGAACCCCGATGTTCAATATTACACCGACGGCAGTAGTTATGTGAAAGAAGGGATCCGCTATGCAGGATATGCAGTAACAACAATAGACAAGGTGATAGAAGCTCGGCCACTGGCAAAAGGAACATCAGCACAAAAGGCAGAATTAATAGCACTAACACGAGCGTTACAATTGGCTGAAGGTTTAAGAGTGAATATCTATACGGACTCTAAGTATGCGTTTTTAACCACTCATGCCCACGGAGCTTTGTATAAAGAAAGAGGACTACTGAATTCAGAAGGCAAAGAAATCAAATACGCAGCTGAAATCCTACAACTATTGGAAGCAGTGTGGGAGCCGAAAGAAGTCGGTATCATACATTGTCGAGCGCATCTGAGAGGAGATGGTGATGTAACCAAAGGAAATCGGATGGCAGATAGTGCAGCTAAGCGTGCTGCTGAATCAGGAAGACAGGAGTATGTGGGGCATATAGCTGCTCTAATACCAACCCCACTGTCTCAATGGACTCCAGTTTATACAACTCAAGAAGAAGAGTGGTTAAAGACTGAACCGGGAAAGTATCTGGAGAACAAGTGGTATCAGCTAGAAGATGGAAGAATAGTTATACCAGCATCACTAGCAGTAGAAATTGTCCAGAACTATCATAACGGGACACATTCTGGGAGAGACAGTACAGAAGAATCTCTCAGGAAACATTTCTACATACCAAGATTGTCCAACTTGACTCAGGCCATTGTACGTAGATGTGTAACGTGTGCTAAAAATAATGCAAGACAAGGACCAGTAAAGCCACCAGGAGTCCAGTTTATGGGGGGACTCCCCATGTCCGATCTACAAATAGACTTTACAGTGATGCCTAAATCGGGTGGACATCGTTACCTGCTGGTAATTGTGTGCACCTATTCAGGTTGGGTAGAAGCATGTCCTACTCGTACAGAGAAAGCAGGAGAAGTTGTGAGATTCCTGCTACGAGAAATAATACCCCGATATGGACTACCCTGTTCTATAGGATCGGACAATGGTCCAGCTTTTGTTCACCAGTGCCTACAACAACTGACTCATATGCTTGGTATAAAGTGGAGGCTTCATACTGCATATAGACCCCAGAGTTCTGGTAAGGTAGAGAGAATGAATAGAACTATTAAGAACCAGTTGGCTAAAATGTGTCAGGAAACCCAACTTAAGTGGAACGTTCTCTTACCCATAGCTTTATTGCGAATCCGCAGTACCCCTACCAGAAGGATGGGCCTCTCTCCTTTTGAAATTATGTATGGGCGACCACCTCCCGTACTTGGTAACTTAAGGGGGGATTTGAGTCAGTTGGGAGAAGGAATTACCCGGCAGCAGGTTGTAGAGTTGGGTAAGACTATGGAGGAGGTACAGAAATGGGTACAAGATAGATTACCTGTGAATATTTATCCCCCTGTTCATAGTTATCATCCAGGAGATCAAGTGTGGATTAAAGAGTGGAATAATGTACCGTTAGGGCCCAAGTGGAGAGGTCCTTATGTTGTTCTTTTGTCTACCCCTACAGCGATAAAAGTAGCCGAAGTGACTCCGTGGATACATCACTCCAGGGTTAAGCCAGCAGCAGTCGATTCTTGGCAAGTTACAGCAGATCCAGAGAATCCCTGCAAGATCCGGTTGAAACGCACTACTCAGTCGGAGTAACGAGGAATTATTGTGGATTACAAATTTTATTGTTACAGGTGTGAGTGAGAAGGCCATAATAAAGCCTGTCCGCTTACCATCACATAGTGTATAAGCCAGGAAAGTCTCGAAGGGACACCTGTGAAGACGAGCAGAACTCCATTCCCTGCAGCCCTCACATCCTGGAAGCTGAGGTTCCATCGCACGGACGAAGACTGAGGATGACGGCGAAAGATGTGCTTCTGATTGTGTTTATTTACATGTGTTTTTATATTCAGGAAGGTAGAGGTACCGACACTCCTAGCTGTGAGGTATGCATTAAGACTACGAGAACAGGTAACCATATTTCCCAAACCCTAATTTGGCATTCACAATACGAATGTAAAGGAGAGGTATCAAGATGTAGATATCTAAATATAGACTATAGTGTGTGCCATTTAGGAGTAGGAGAACCTAAGTGCTTCAGTCCAGAGTATCAACCTCGTACAATTTGGTTGACTCTCAGGAATGGAGATCCTCAGGGGACCCTAATTAATAAGACGGTGTTAGAATCCGTATATTCTTCGGGTGTTCTGCTATTTGATGCATGTAAGGCGATATCAAGTGGTAGAAAGCCGTGGAATGTATGTGGGGATCTTAGATGGGAGAGGACGTATGGATCTAACGATAAATATATTTGTCCCAGTAGTAAAAATAAATATGTGAGTCCTAGATGCCCAAATAAAGACTATAACTTTTGCCCATATTGGTCTTGTGTGGGGTGGGCGACTTGGGGACAGACAGTAGACAAAGACATGATAGTGACTAAGTTACCAACTAGCCCTTATTGTAAGTCTATGGAATGCAACCCAGTCCATATACTTATAAATAACCCCGACAAGTTCTTAGACAAATATGGAAATTTATTTGGGTTTCAGATATACGGGACGGGTTTAGATCCTGGGACATTATTGTTTATAGGAATAGAGACTGATACGGTATCCTCCCAGACTCATCAAGTATACCATTCCTTTTATGAAGAGATGAGTATAGATAATAAGATCCCCCATAGCGCTAAGAACCTGTTCATAGATTTAGCCGAAAGTATTGCCGGTAGTCTTAATGTTACCAACTGCTATGTGTGTGGAGGTACTAACATGGGAGACCAATGGCCTTGGGAAGCAAAGGAGGTAATGTCCGGTTCTGAGGCAGTTGACCAACTAATATCTGCACAAGCCGATTATCATTTGAGTGTTAGAGGTAAATCTGAGTGGAGATTAAAGACCTCCATCATAGGTTATGTTTGCATAGCAAGGAAAGGAATAATGTATAATACTTCTGTAGGAGAATTAACTTGTCTAGGGCAAAAAGCTTATGATGATGATACAAAGAATACAACTTGGTGGTCGGCTTCAAATGTCTCAGAACCATCTAACCCGTTTGCTAGATATGCCAGTTTAAAGGATGTGTGGTTTGATTTATCCATCACATCTACCTGGAGAGCCCCAGCAAATTTGTACTGGATCTGTGGTAAGAAGGCCTATTCGGAGTTGCCACAGGACTGGGAAGGGGCATGTGTGTTGGGTATGCTCAAACCATCCTTCTTCTTGTTACCGATTGAAACAGGTGAGACTTTAGGTGTTAAAGTGTATGATGTGAATCATAGGAAGAAAAGGGGACCCTTAGAGATAGGCACCTGGGAAGATAATGAATGGCCTCCCCAGCGTATCATAGATTATTATGGGCCAGCCACGTGGGCAGAAGATGGTACCTTTGGTTATAGAACCCCTATTTATATGCTCAACCGCATTATAAGATTACAGGCGGTGGTTGAGATTATCACAAATGAGACATCACAAGCGCTCAATCTCCTAGTGAAACATAATACCAGGATGAGGACAGCAGTATACCAGAATAGATTAGCCTTGGATTACCTTTTGGCAGTAGAGGGAGGTGTATGTGGGAAGTTTAACCTAAGCAATTGCTGTCTTCAAATAGACGACGAAGGGCAAGCAATAGCGGAGCTTACTAGCCATATGGTTAAACTAGCACATGTGCCTACTCAGGTATGGAAAGGGTACAATCCAAGTAGTTGGTTTGGTAGCTGGTATGAGTGGTTTGGAGGGCTTAAGGCAGTGGTAGGTGGAGTCCTACTGATTTTACTGTTGTGTCTACTCCTACCGTGTCTTATACCCTTAGTAGTTAGGTCTGTGCAAAGCCTGATAGGAAGTATAGCAGAGAGGAAGGCTGCTGCACAGATAATGGCGATATATAAATATAAGGCTCTAGATCAGGGAGAACCAATGCAAGAAGATGAATGTTGAAGATTCACATCATAAGATAAGTCTGGTCTGGTTCAAGGTAACTTGCGGTGTAAGCAAAACTAAGGTTAAGTGATGCCTCAAGTAATTGTAAAATATCAAGAGGCATCAAAGGGGGGAATGTGGTGGAATCTCGGTAAAAATAAATTTAGTAGGCCGAGATTACCACGTGGCATGTGTACGTGCATATGCTGACGTATCGATCAGTTGGTTGCACGAGGCAAGATACGATCAGTAGTGTACGGAGCATGTGCAAGAATACAGGATATAGTATTCCCCTCCTCCATTGTGCTGGACAAGCCATGCGGTCAAACAGGAAGTTAATTCTTATTTGTGTTGATTGGTTAAGAGAATGTGCGGGTGGAGCTTAATATGGGAGGAGTTATATGCCTATATAAGGAGCCTGCACTATTGTCCGGGGCTCAGACTTTGCTGTATTTTGGTGACATTAGTCCCTCTGAGTCCCGATCGGTGATCCAATAAAGAATCTCTTCCTTCCTGAAGAAACCTGTGTCCATCTCTCTGTGCTTGGCTTCCGTCAGTTTCTCCGGTATCATTAGCATATTTTGAATATATTGATAGATTTTGGCTTATAGCAGGCTTACATGACAATAAGATCAGACTGCAACTTTGTGAAGATTAACAGAGAGTTAAAACAGAGAAGAAAGAAAGAGTCAGTCTTCATATCTGCTAATATTGGTTTTATAAGTGTTTATATAACAATGGACTGCTGGGATGGAGGGGGAAGTGACCAATGATTTTGAAAGGGGAACAAAGATGGCCAATTAGGTTCTAACACTGGACCACTAAAGTTGCAGGTGATGCATCCTTTCAACCAGAAAATACATTTAACAAATAATAATATATAGGTCCAAAATGCAGGGTTTATTATATTTACAGTGGTCTGAAATACACATGGTGGTCACTTAAAGATATAGAAAATGACTAATCAGATCATCACCTCCCCAATACAATATGGATGGGAATAAGCTTACTCTGAGTAACCCCAGGAACCATTCTTAACATTTATTGTGCAGTTAGCCATTCCTGATCCTGGCTTGCCATATTTAATGCTATTCAACAAAAAGGGTTAGATGGGGTATTTGGCTTGCCATAATACATTCATATCCCACAGCAATAATCGTGGAATAAATTCTTAAAATTTCTTCTTGATTTTAGGATTATATGGAGACCTCTAAAAATGGTTTGAACTATTATTCAGAAATGAACAAAAAGCCATTTTCAAGAACAATAAGTAAAGTTAACTCATTTATGCAACATAAATACCTCGTACAATGAAAAAGGAGTCCTATGTATTGACAATTATTTGCCCTGTAACCTTAATCAAAGAAAACTATAAAAGTCTCACCTCTGCTCCAATTTGTTTCCTACTTTATTACTGTTTTTTATGACACCACCTTCCACCTGTATAATTAACTGGCACTCTATCATTATATTTTTCCCATATATGTCACTGAGCATACTGTATCAATATGTATTCCTCTGGCAAACAAACTGATCAATAGCTCTCAACTATCTGAGCTGTACATTCTGGTTGGCAGATCTCATGTGCAGAATCGCCGGTGGCCATATTTGTATTGCGTCTCTTGGATTTATAAATCAGTTTCTTTCTAATTCCTTTCTCTACCTGTGCTTTCAGAGTCATTATTTGCTTGTTTGCATTATTTGCTTGTTTGTTGTGGTGTTATTATATTGCATTTCATGCAATAGTTCATGATTCATGAGATAAGAAGGTGCGGTATTCACATATTGCCATTTTTTTCATATCCAATAAGCTTATCCCATTAACAGAATTAAAAGATCATTTTAATTTATATGACTTTAATGGCCCATGTTTGATAGAATATCTAAATGATTTAAGATATGTTGTTGCCTTTCCGTACAGAATTTTAATCATTGTACTTTGGAACTTTCAACTTCAGAAAAAAAACACATCTTTCAGACCCTGCCCGGAAAGGAACAATTTCCATATGTTACACCAGGGTTCGAAAAATCCCAGGCGCTAGGTCGCCATGGCGACCAGGAAATTTGTCCTGGCACCTTGAATTTGTGAGCCTGTTTAGCCCCCGAGGTGACCGGCAGCCTGAGAGCAGAGGCGGGCAGTTGGATCACGGAGGGCTGAGGCAGGCTGCTGACTGAGAGAGGCGGCCGGCCGGCTCATTGAGACGTAAGGGAGGGAGACCGGCTAATTTATTGCTGAGGGAGGGGGCGGCCAGCCTATGAAGAGCTGAGGGAGGTGGACAGCTGATGGAGGGGGTGGCCAGGTAATGGAGTGCAGAGGGAGGCGGGCGGATAGATGACTTAATGCCCCAGCGATGGAGCTGTAATCTCCCTGCTATGCTCCCTCGCGCGGCTTGTAGTGATGACGGGAGCCCGGTTATGACGTCACTCCAGCGCCCGGCTCACTGAACAGTGCGCGAGAGGAAGCTAAGTAGGGAGATGACAGCAGCCCCACTCGACCCAAGGGAAAGTCTATCCACTCCAGCTCTCCAGAAGGAGTCTGCATGGATTTAAATAAGTAATAACTTGTGAGTAAGTGTGTCTGTGAGTGTGTTTGTGTCTGTGAGTGTGTCTGTATGTCTGAGTGTGCGTGTCTGTGAGTGTGTGTGTCTGTATGCCTGTGAGAGTTTTTCCTCACCTTTTTTCCCCACGCCGTGCTGATGACGCTGCGGCTGGCTCCACCTCCATGGCTGAGATTATAAATCTTTCCCCATAGGAAAGCATTGAAAGACTATTGCGCATGCACGGCAAAATGCACCAATTTAACTTCTCATAGAGGTGCATTGAATCAATGCATCTTTATCAGGAACATTAACGTAGGTGCTGCACATTGTGAAGCACTGACCCAGAAAGCACCTCTAGAGGCCATTTGAGTGACTGTCGCTAGAGGTGTTACCAGGCAGCAATGTAAGCACTGCCTTTTGTCTGAATAGTCAACATTTACATTGAAAAGCATTCAGGGACAGGAAATAGACTTCAGAACAACTGCATTAACCTGTAGTGGTTCTGATGACTATAGTGTCCCTTTAAGAATTGTATTTTTGGCGCAAATTTTTCTGGCTCCTAACTTTTCTAGCTGGCTCTTAGATTCCAAGCAAAATTGTTAAGCCCTGTGTTACACACACTTAACTGGAAATTTTATTAAAAAATGTGACTTAATGTTGAAGTGGAAAAAAAATATTAAATAAAGAATTTGATCTTACATATTAAATTACATTTGCATCGGCTTTAAAAGGCACTACGTAGTGTGTGGCACACTTGGCGTCCCACTACAAAAAGAATTAATCGTTGGTATTTCCGTTCCTCGAGTTTAGATTTTAGAAATTACAATAATCAAACTCAAATGCATGCTGGAGGGGGTGTGGACAGATGGGCTCTCTGTGTCACATACTGTGGACAAGTCCTAAACTGTGTTCATACTGGAATTCAATTCATAGCTTAATCAAAACTATTACTGATCCAATTGACCATCTAACACCTGAAAGATGTCTTTGCAAGAAATTCCCAAAACACTTACCCAAATATAGAAATAATAATTTTAGTCACCTTTTAATTTAGGCAACTGCAACAATAATCCGCTTTTGATAATCTGGTCCTTTCCACATATCAGGGAGGTTTTGTATTCTATTTTTGAAAACAAATGTTGTGAATTAGCTTTTCATTCACCATCAGATGCAACTATTCTTTTGCAATATGAATGGAATATTTAGGTAGAGAATGTCAGACTAAAATACGATTTAGTTACATAAGTACCACCTGACCATTTGATTATATACAGTATCTCAAACAAGTGAGTACACCCCTCACATTTTTGTAAATATTTTGTTATATCTTTTGATGTGACAACACTACAGAAATGACACTCTGCTACAATGTAAAGTAGTAAGTGTACAGCTTGTCTTTGGGAAATAGACGTATGAGTGCTGCCAGCATTACTGCAAAGGTTGAAGGGGTGGGTGTTCAGCCTGTCAGTGCTCAGATCATACGCCACACACTGCATCAAATTGGTCTGCATGGCTGTTGTCCTAGAAGGAAGCCTCGTCTTTCTTCTTCCCCTATTAGGATGCTGCAAGGTAAAGAGATCTTCCAACTGCACGTGTATACATCTGTCAGGCATGCCCATTGCATGTTTCCTGCATTCCTAGGGATAGCACACTGATTGGTTAGATTACTGATTGGTATAAATACAACAGCTAAATATAAATACTGTGGCACAATTTAAATTGCTTGTCAAGCAGGGAGTTCCAATCGTCCCCAAATCCCCAAATCAGGTAGAAACACAGCATTATGAATTTTCTATTTTGTGCATATTATAATTTAATGACATGCTTATGTCACCTTGTGGTAAAAATAAAGAAAATAATAAAAATGCTATAAACAACACAGTTTACTGCATGACGTGAATATTATGAATGCGTATGTACACTGATCAGTTACAACAATAATACCACCTGCCTAATATTGTGTACGCCCTTCTTGTAGTGCCAAATCAACTTTGATGCCTAGAAGCATGGACTTCAGAAGACCTCTGAATGTGTATTGTGAAGTAGGGTCTCCACCGATTGGATTTGTTGTTCCATGACATCCCACAGATGCTCAATTGGATTAAGATCTGGGGAATTTGAAGGCCAAGATAACACCTTGAACTCTTTGACTCTTTGTCACATTCCTCAACCCATTCCTGAACAATTTTTGCAGTGCGCGTACATTATTGTTACGTATTTGACGGAAGGCATAAACGAAGGCATAAACAAAAGCCAGGGGTCAGGACAGGCAGCACACGTTCACAGATGATTAAACTAACCGAGGGTCAGATATCAGATAAATCAGACATGGCAACATAGACACACTGAAGTTAACACCACAGTGGGAACAGTATAACTTGAGCACTGGAGACATGTTGGGATGGGGTTTTATAGGAGACAGGTTTACACCTCTCCCATTTTGTTGATTAACTGGTACTTGTATTTTAGGTTTTTAAAAAGGTGATTCTCTAGATGCGCCTATAACTGTTTAGTGTGTGGAGTGGCTACGGGCTGCGGCAAGATGGAAAGATCGCGGCACCGCTGCAAAACAGAGTTAGATGCCTGGTTTCCAGAGGGGGGGCGTGCGCCAAGGAGGGTCCATGTCGACCTCAGGGAGAGACGCAGCCAGGGAGTAACAGATGAGTGCCCTGACAATTATCCTGCTGAAACAGACCAGTGCCGTCAGGGAACCATTGAAATGAAGGGGTGTATGTGGTCTGCTACAAAATCTATGTAGGTGTGAAAGTAATATCTACTTGAATTTCAGGACCCAAGGTTTCCAAGTTTTTCAGTAATCAGACCTATAGTAGCTCTTCTGTGGGCTATAGCCTTCATACTCCTACATGCAACAATGAGCCTTGGATGCCCATGACCCTTTTTGGAACTTGTAAAAGTCACTTAGATCTTTTCGCTTGCCCATATGTCCTGCTTCCAACACATGAAATTCAAGAACTGACCTAATATATCACAACCCTTAACAGGTACCATTATAACAATATAATTAATGTTATTTACTTTACCTGTCAGTGGTTTTAATGTCAGTGGTTGTGGCTGATCAGTGTGTGTTTGTGTGAATGCGTGTGCAATGTATGAGGATATCAGGGCTCGAGTCCTGCAGGAACTCGTGGGAACGGCGTTCCTGCACTTTTTTCACAGCAGGAACGCCGTTCCCCCTGCAGGCACTCAGGGGGCGGCAAAAAATGCCGCCCCCAAATGCCCTGTGTTCCCCCTGTCATGGGGGGGGCACCTGATTGGCCCCCTCCTCCCCCCCGGCGGGCGGCTCTCTCCCTGTCACACGCGGCGAGGGAGCTGTGTCCTCTCTGCTCCCTCTCGCCGCGCGCCGTTTTCTGATGCAGGGAGCCAGAATATGACGTCATATTCCGGCTCCCTGCATCAGCAAACAACCCATGCGGCGAGAGGGAGCAGAGAGGACACAGCTCCCTCGCCGCGTGTGACAGGGAGAGAGCCACCCGCCGGGGGGGGAGGAAGGGGGCAATCAGGTGGCCCCCCCATGACAGGGAGAGAGCAGCCCGCCTCACTGCAGCCCCACTGGACCCCAGGGACCCATCCATGCCAGCTTTCCTAAAAGGTAGGGAGGCTGGGTGGGTGGGCAATGTTAATTTGAATAATTTGTATATATGTATGTCTGTTAGTGTATGTGTTAGTGTATGTCTGTTAGTCTATGTATGTGTGTGTATGTCTGTTAGTGTATGTCTGTTAGTGTGTGTGTATGTCTGTTAGTCTATGTCTGTTAGTCTATGTCTGTTAGTGTATGTGTATGTATGTGTGTGTATGTCTGTTAGTGTATGTGTATGTATGTATGTGTGTGTATGTCTATGTGTGTGTGTGTATGTGTGTGTTACCTTGAGGGGTAACTCCACCTCTAGTGGCTGGGGTGCGTTGGTCCCCCAGGTAACTTGATAATAAAAACCCACCAAATACAACTTGGCACAATATCTAATATCAGACAGCCACTAGAGGGACTTTCGGGTGGTTAGGTGACCAAAAGTCAGCCTAACTGATGCTGGACGTCCTCACTCTGTGCATGAGGACATCCAGCATCTGCTAAATACCCATAGGATTTTAACCCCATCAGTGTCGAGTGGGGGAGGGGAGGACATGAGGGGGGGGGGGGGGGCACTACAGGGAATTATAGTGCCAGGAAAACAGCTTTGTTATCCTGGCACTATAGTATTTCTTTAAAAGGAGCAGGAAAAGCTGGAGTCTAAAGAGGAAGGGGTGGGTTCTTAATCAGGAAGCGGTGCGCCCTTGACAGGAAGGGGTGGTAAATTTAGATTAGGGGGTTCTCAGGTATAGTCATGCCTAGGGCAGCACACAATTAAAATACACCACTGTGTGAGTGTCTGAGTATGTGTGTGCGTCTGTGAGTGTCTGAGTGCATGTGTGTGTTTGTGAGTGTATGTGTGTGCACGCGTTTATATATGCATACGAGTGGGGTTTTTTTTTGGTGGGGGGGAGTTCCCACACTTTTTTCCCCAGGACTTGACCCCTGGAGGATATCATCACAAACCAACAGTCCCAGGCAGGGCCATCTTTAATATTGATTAGACCCAGGGCAAGAATTTACTTGGGCCCCCTGGATCTTGCCTTCCACTCCCTAGCATGCAATCGCAGCTTCCACCCCAACACACACACACAGAAAAAAAAACACACACACACTTCGTGGACCAGTAAACTTTAATAATGTAAACATAAACATTGCTCCACAGCAATACAACGCACAGTAATGTGCAATGTATCAGTGTATCGCACAGCTCCACAGCAATACAACTCACAGTAACGTGCAGCATATCAGTGTAACGCATGGCTCCACAGTAATACGACACACAGTAATGTGCAGTGTGCAAGAACATCACAGATCACCTCAGCATAAAACGCATAGAAATGTGCAGTGTGAGTGTATCACAAGCTCTACAGCAATATAATTCACAGTAAGGTGCAGTTTGTGAGTGTATTATACATCACCTCATCAATACAATGCACAGGACTGTGCAGTGTGTGAGTATATCTCAGCCAATCCACCACTTTCCCATTGGGATGCTATTGCGCATGCGTGGCAAAACATTGCGCTGAAGCAATCAGCCTCTCCTCATAGAGATGCATTGAATTAATGCATTTCTATGATGAGTGTTCAGCCTGAATCCCAGTGCTGCACGTTGTGCAACATTGGACTAGGAAGCACCTCTAATGGCCGTTTGATGAGTGGCCACTAGAGGTATTCCTAGGCAGTAATATTAACACTGCTTTTTCTCTGAAAACGCAGTGTTTACATTAAAAATCCTGCAGGGACATATTATAGACACCAGAACTACTACGTTAAGCTGTAGTGGTTCTGCTGACTATACTGTCCCTTGAATATTCCTGTGTACATACCGTATTTTTCGCTCCATAAGACGCACTTTTTTTCCCCTCAAAAGTGAGGGGAAATGTCTGTGCGTCTTATGGAGCGAATATGAAGCTTTACTTACCTGTCTTGCAGCGTTGGCCGGCAGCACAGGGCGCACCGCGGTAGTGGAACTTGAATTTCATGTTCCGGTTTCCGGCGGGACTGAAAGGAAGTGTGCACAAGCTGAGTGCGCACTTCCTTTCAGTCCCGCCGGAAACCGGAACATGAAATTCAAGTTCCACTACCGCGGTGCGCCCTGTGCTGCCGGCCAACGCTGCAAGACAGGTAAGTAATTATGGGACAAGGGGAGGGGGACAGTATGGGAGAGAAGAATATGGGGAGGGGGATGAAGTCTATGGGGGGGAGGGGGGAGGGGGATGAAGTCTATGGGGGGGAGGGGGGGGATGAAGTCTATGGGGGGAGGGGGGGATGAAGTCTATGGGGGGGAGGGGGGGGATGAAGTCTATGGGGGGAGGGGGAGGGGGGGATGAAGTCTATGGGGGGGAGGGGAGGGGGGGATGAAGTCTATGGGGGGAGGGGGGGGATTAAGTCTATGGGGGGGAGGGAAGGGGGGGGAGGGGGGGGAGGGGGATGAAGTCTATGGGGGGAGGGGGGGTATGAAGTCTATGGGGGGAGGGGGGGAGTGAAGACTATGGGGAGGGGGTGAGTGAAGACTATGGGAGAGAGGAGAAGACTATGGGAGGGGGGGACACTATGGGACAGGGGAGAAATAAAATATTCTGTACAAACTGTCCCATAGTAAGAAACACTATGGGACAGTTTGTTCAGAATATTTTTTTTCTGGGTTTCTTCCTCTAAAAACTAGGTGCGTCTTATGGTGATCCGCTATAAAGACGGCCCTGGTCCCAGGTTGAGTGGGACTGTAATGTTTTTTGGGGGTTCTTGGGGTCATGTTTGTGATGTAAAATACACAGGCAGAGTGTGCAAATATGTGTATATGCCTTCCAAATATCCCAAATCCGGTAAGACATAATTTCGAGCCAGAATCTTGCCATCTTTATATCATGTACACAGAAAGTCTGGGCATTCTAGAATCTGTTTATTACTGTGAAAGTTGTAATTATTAAATCCGTGGTAAAGGTTTCCATGAGTCTTAAACTACTTTATCTGCAATGTTTTACCCTTGTTCCTACTCCTGTAATTCAGTGACTCTTGGAAAAATGAATTTACTGAGTTTTATGGAGAAACATTGCGCACTCAGGAATTTGATGAGTAAATAAGTAATCCATGTGAACTGCTTCTCTTACTTAGTTGAAGATTAAGAACAGTGAGAAAAATAACACAAAGACCTAGAGACTGGGGCACTTATCACTAAGTAAAGAAATCACTTGCTAGCTCTTAATATTCTTATTTGTAGTAATAACATATGGTTATATCCCAGCAGGGAGAGAGTACTTTATTAACAATGTGTACCTGCTTCTGTCTGATTTATTCCCTAGGATTACTGTTGTGGTTTAAATTCAGCAGACAGCAATGTTTTCTCACAGGTATGAAGACAAGGAATGGACACAACATAAATACAAGCTTGGAGGGCAGTACTCGTCCACACAAAAGTATGGCAAAATACTACTCCTAATTTAATGGGAAATGACACAGATTTTATATCCAATTCTGTACATATACAAAAAGGGGTTGTCTTTACACAATACATTAGATTTTACATAAAGTCATGTCCAGTAAAATGCATCTTCAAAGAACTTAAAGCGCATCTGGCATTAGCTGGTCAAAAGATGTTATTGGATTAAGCAAACACTTTCCACATGGTGTTAACATGATATAGGGGGCTGCGGGGGAAACAAGAAGAAGATACAAATCAGGATCAAAGGCTAGCTGTTATAATAGAGCATCCTGACAGTACTCACTTATTGTGGGTGGGAGCTGGGAGAATATAGGTCCACCCCAATTATTGTTTAGGGCCCCTACCTAACGCCAATAGGTCCACCCCCTATTATTATTTACAGCCCCTGCCAAGGGTGTCAGGGAAAGAATAGATCCACTCCCCTATTATTATTAAACGTTGTTCCTCCTTTATTTTAAGAGCCCCCATCTGCCACCAATGGGTAGCGGCTGGAGGGAAACACTAGGTCCCCCCCTGTTTAGTGGGGCACAGGTGGGATAGTATGTCCACGCAGTTAATTTTTTTTTTTTAGGTTTCCCACCATGGGGATATTGGGTCCTGTGCCAGGTCTCCCTTTATTGGATTAACGACTGGGCAGTAATAATTGTCCAGTTGCAAGTGCTTTCTTATGACAACGAGCAGTCGCTGGCTGCTCACTGTTTAGTATACATGCCACTACTCATGTCACGGCAGTTAGGGGCAGGAGAGAGAGTTTAACCTCCCTTATATTAACCCCCATGGGGATTTGGGGGATTTAGGAAGCTGCACGCCGGAAGCTCCTTCCTTGTAATAAACTAACACAAACGTATTACAGAGAGGAAATTACGTCCCACAGCAATATGGTCTTTGTTTCAGTTATTGCCAGGGCCGTCTTTAACGCGGGGCAAACGGGGCAGCTGCCCCGGGCCCTGTCCCTGCTGGGGGGCCCAAGACAGCTGCTCCGTTTGCCCCGGCCCGCAAACTATGGTGGCCCATGTACTTAGGGCCACCAGGTGGGCCTGTGTCAGCAGGGGCCTGGTCGGGCGCTGTGGCACTTTAACAGCGCGACCGGGCCCTTGCTTTTCGGCAGCCGTCTGGGAGGAAGTGACCGCCGCGCGTCACTTCCTCCCACAGAAACCGAACCGCGCGGGAGGAAGGAGGACCAGCATCTCAGAAGGGGGCCAGGCCGGGAGAGAGCGAGAGCTTAACTCCCAGCCACCCCAGCCAGCCCACTGGACCCCAGGGAATCCACCCTCCAGGAAAAGGTAAGAAACTGGAGGGTGGTTATCAAATTTTGCATGAATGTCTGAGTGTGTGTGTGTGTCAGTATATATGTATGTCTATCTGTGTGTATGTGTGTTTCAGTATGTCTGTCTGTGTGTATGTGTGCCAGAATGTCTGTCAGTGTGTCAGTATGTCTGTGTGTGCATGAGTCTGTCAGTTTCCCTGTGGTTCTGTATGTCTGTGTGTTTCAGTATGGCTGTCTATGAGTGTCAAAATGTCTGTATGTGTGTATGTCTGTCAGTGTCTGTGTGTATGTGTGTTTCAGTATGTCTGTCTGTGTGTATGTGTACCAGAATGTCTGTCAGTGTGTCAGTATGTCTGTGTGTGTGAGTCTGTGTGTGTGTGTCTGTCAGTGTCTGTGTGGTTCTGTATCTCTCTGTGTTTCAGTATGGCTGTCTGTGAGTGTCAAAATGTCTGTATGTGTGTGTGTCTGTCAGTTTCTGTGTGTATGTGTGTTTCAGTATGTCTGTGTGTATGTGTGACAGAATGTCTATGTGTGAGTCTGTCAATGCCCGTGTGGTTCTGTATGTCTGTGTTTGTCAATATGTCTGTCAGTGTATGTGTGTTTCAGTATGTCCATCTGTCTGTGTGTATATGTGTCAGTATGTCTGTCAGTGTATCTGTATGTCTGTGTGGTTCAGTATGTCTTTGTGTATGTGTGTTTCAGTATGGCTGTCTGTGTCAGTACATCTGTCAGAATGTGTCTCTGTATCTGTATGTTGTCCATTTGTGTTTGTGTGTGTGTATATCTGTATGTGTCAGTGTTTGTATCTGTATATCTGAATGTGTGTCAGTGTGTGTGTACCTTTTGTATCTGCATGTATGTCAGTGTTTGTATCTGTGTGTGTGTCTATGTGTGTGTCAGTGTCTGTGTGTATCTGTATGTTCTTGTGTGTATCTATATGCGGTCAGTGTGTATCTGCATGTGTGTCAGGTAGTGTATTTGTGTGTATCTATATGTAGTCAGGGGGGCCCAAGTAAATGCTTGCCCAGGGTCCAATCAAAATTAAAGACGGCCCTGGTTATTGCAATTTGTATTATTATTTTTATTGCAATTTATATAGCGCCAACGGATTCCGTACAGGAAGCCAATGTAAGGACTGACAGAGGGGTGAGGTGTGAGAGGACCGACTAGAGAGGAAAATCAAAATCATGTAATAGAGCAGCAGTAAATGCTAATAGAATGCTTGGTTGTATATGAGTAATGAAAAGTACAGGATAAAGCAAGCATGTCAAACTCAAAGGCTAGCACGGGCCAAATAAACAAAGTTTAAGTTTATGTGGGCCGCAAAAAGAAAAAGAGGGAGAAAAAGCCAGCTAGGAGGGCTGAAGGAGAGCGAGAGAGCGAACAACAATTGTGTTTATTGCAAATCCATTTTTGTTTTTTGGAAAATTGGTAAGTGGGAAAGCCACCCAATTACAGATAGTGATTTCTGTCTAGTAAGAGCTCAAGTAAGAGCAAGGAATTTTTGTTTGTTTATTATTATTTAAAGCACCTGTTTTCTTATCAAATAAAAAAAGGAAAACCGAGCTGAACGTGTACTGGACTTTGTATACCCTAGAAGGCTGTGGTTACTGCAAGATCAGTGACAAAATCCTACCTGTAAAATAGGTGGTTTGTTACAGTAGGCAGACAATGTAATAGAGCAGCAGTAAATGCTAATAGAATGCTTGGTTGTATTAGCAGTAGAAAAAGGGAAATGTTCATGCCATTATACAGAACACTGGTGAGACCTCACTAGGAGTATTGTACGCAGTACTGGAGACTGTATCTCCAGAAGGATATTAATGCTTTGGAGAGAGTTCAGAGAAGGGATACAAAATTGGTTCATGAATTGCAGGATAAAATTTACAAGGAAATGTTAAAGGATCTTAACATGTATAACTTGGAGGAAAGACGACACAGGGGGGTTATGATAGATACATTTAAAAATATATAGGGACACAGTAAATTATAAGAGTATATTTAAAAGAAGAAAAACTGCCACAACAAGAGGACAAAGTCTTACATCAGAGGGGAAAAAGATTTAAAAATAATATTTAGGAAGTATTACTTTACTGAGAGGGTACTGGATGGTGGTAGAGGTTAACAAAGTGAGGGTGTTTTAACATGCGTGGGATAGGAATAAGGCTATCATAGATATAAGAGACTAATGCAAATATTAAGAAAATTGGAGCGACTAGATGGGTTGCTTTCACATTCTATGTTTCTATGAGGGGTTGAAGGGGAGAAAGAGACACACATAGGAGGTGGGGGGAAGAGAGAGACACATAATGGGGCTGGTGGTGAGAAAGAGACTCACAAAGGGGCTAACTGAGAGAAAGAGACAACCACAGGGGCTTCTGTGGGAGAGACACACAGAGGGGCCAGAGGGAAGAGACACACAAAATTGTCTTGGGGGGGGGGAGATACACACAGAGGGACTTGAAAAAGAAAGAGACACACAAAAGGGTCTGAGAAGGGGAACCAGAGACACACTAGGTGGGGGCTAGTGAAGTGGAGAAAGAGAGACACACCGAGCGGCTGTAGGAAAAGACACACACATAGAGGCTTGGAGTAAAAAGAAACACACAAGGAGCTGTGGTAGAAAGAGACACAAGAGGGGATGGGGTAGGAATAGACACACAGTGGGGATGGGGGAGAAAGAGACACACAGGAGCTGGAGAAGGGTAAAAAGATGCACACAAATGGGCTGGGAGGAAGTAAGAGATACACAAAGGGGGAAGTTAGAGATACACCACAAGGGAGGGTTGTAAGGCACACAATGGGGAAAAGAGATACACTAAAGCAGGCAAGACAATCAAAAGAGGGGATAAGAAACACAAAACTCAAAAATTCAAAAGGGAAGTTTAGAGAAACACAAGTGGAAATACATTTGTTGGGGGGGACGGCAAGATGCATCTCCGTCTGTGTAGCCAAGTGTCCTTGTACCACTCCTGGCTTCATGTTATAATTTTTAATTACATTTTTTTACATCTGGAAATCTGCAATCTATGTGACAAGATGCATTATAGGGCTGGTGCAAAAACATTTCCAGGACAGCTTTTAATGCCCGGTCCAGCCCTGAGAGAAAACTGGTGCACTACACAGGGGCTGTGACATCTGCTTCTAAAACGGAGCTCAATAAGCAGCTTTCGAGTGACAGAAAAAAAAGAAATACGTCACGGCAGCAGTATGGCACACTACCGTTATTGCAGATCAGGTAAAGCAATTCTCCATGTGCATTTTGTCCACACCCTCTAGTGATTTGCATTTCTTTGATGTTACTTCAGATGGTAGCCACCTCCTTTTATGGTTTAAAACCCTCCTGTGTTATTAGTGCCTCGAATGTGATTGTGTCATTAGTGCAATGCTGCGTATAGACAATTTGGCATTGCAAGAATGACATCGACCTCTCACTTGCCTCTGATCAAGAAAAACTTTGACAAAGTCTTTGGACACACGGACCTTAGGGCACAATGTCCAAGTAATCAGCAGGAGGGGAGCCCTCTCTTGCTTTTTATTTATTGTATTGTGGCCGAGCTCTACCAACACCTCAGTCTGGCCCACCGGCTATGAAACAGACTTGTGTCTCAGGTGAAAAGTACTGCCCTAAAAAAGTGCCATCCTGGACGGCCCATCTCCTCTGCTCCTTTCACCACTGTTCTTCCGCCTCAACTCTCCTCCCCCTTCTCAGTTTCGACCACTCCAGTAATTACTGAAAGAGGGCATCATTGAGCAGCAGCATTAGAGACTCGACACCGGATCCTGCTCTGCATGAATCACACTCCTTCTCTTCTAACCCTGTCAGATTTTACAAAGTGAGGAGCTCTTCCAACTGCACAAGTGTAAATCTGGCAGATATGCTCAATGCACTCTTCGAGCAGTCGTGGGGATAGGGCACTGATTGGTTAGCTTAGTGTTCCCACTGGAGTGGGTGTGGAAAGCAAATGAAGAAGAATCAAGCAAACATGCAAAAACATCATATTTACCTGCTTTTTCTGCCTGTAGTTTGAGGCAACTGTCTTATTCAAAATGAATGAGACAGTTTTATCAAAGTGATACATGTCCCTTTAACAACAGTAAGTTTGAAGAAGGTGGGGCTAAGGGTTGCTAGGCAACTGAGCTGCCAAAGAGTCCCATATAATACATATACAGAGCCAGCATTGCATAAACGATAAGAGATAAGTGAGAGAAATGTGCTGTCGGTAAGAGGATTCTCATCTCTCTGCTGTGTCATGGACGTCACTAAAGTAGTGAGAGAAAAAAGTATCACCTAAAGATAGTTCTGTGTGAACAAATATTAGTGTAGAGAATAGAGCAAAAAATAAAAAACAACAAAAAACAATTTACACAAGTAAAAGCATGCATGAGAAATACAGGTGATACTCGAAAAATTAGAATATCGTGCAAAAGTTCATTTATTTCAGTAATGCAATGTAAAAGGGGAAACTAATATATGAGATAGACGCATTAGATGCAAAGCAAGATAGTTCAAGCTGGGATTTGTTATAAGTGCGAAGATTATGACTTACAGCTCATGAAAAACCCAAATCCACAATCTCAGTAAATTAACACCACATCACATCCGGTCGACGTGCGAATTGAAGACCTGAATCTAATCATGAGATTATTATGGACCTATTTAACATGGTCATTGCTGCCTGTCACCACGCTTCTGGTCAAGCCCTTTGGGAGAAACATATTAAGTGTTGTTTTTACTTCATACTTGTACCCTTTCTTGTTTTTATTTATAGTATTTTATATACAGCTCTTTGTAAAAAAAAGTTAATTCCTTACACCTTTATATTTAAATTACTACAATTATTTACCAGTACCTACTGGCTTTCTGGATCTTGCACATCCTAGGTGGGAATCGTACCACCAAGTTCTTCGATTACTAGAGCTGCTCTAGAAACTGCAAGTAAGATACCTGCCTCTTAGCTTCTTATTTTACTTACTTACTGTACCATTAGAGTTTCTTTAGATTTTTCTACATGCTGCGCTGACCATATGTGTTCTGGAGAGCATCTATCATTGTAGACCCACATACATCCCAAGATGGGGATTTTACCAGGCATATGCATAACAGCAGAGCTCTAATGGCCCTGGGATGGATTGCCCGTTTAAGGAACTGATTTGGGCTTATGGACTTTTATTGTACAGTGCTGGCCCTTTTAAAAACAGTGTATGGACACATGGAAACTTTTTGGACACTTTTTCTTCCCCTTTGAATCCCTGGGAAGGTGTGGCTCTTCCCCTCCCCCAGCTCCATTGTTCTCCAGCAGGGTGTTGTCCCAGTAAAAAAAAAAAAAAAAAGTTTCCATGTGTCCATACACTGTTTTTAAAAGGGCCAGCACTGTACAATAAAAGTCCATAAGCCCAAATCAGTTCCTTAAAGGGCAATCCATCCCAGGGCCATAGTCGCAGGGCAGGAGGCTAGCGATCAGTCCTCTCCAATGCCCAGTGGCAAATGGCAGTTTGTCACAACCTTCAGATCACGATTTTGGCACGGTATATCTAATTTCTTTATTTGTTTTGTTCACTACACAAGATTTTGGGGATCTGTGACAGATTTACTGCTGCCCATATTATAGTGAATATCTGCTTTACCCCTGTAGATAAGTAAGATAATACAGTGTGGTGGAATCTCGGTAAAAATAAATTTAGTAGGCCGAGATTGCCACGTGGTATGTGTACGTGCATATACTGATGTATCGGTCGGTTGGTTGCACGTGGCAACGATACAATCAGTAGTGTATGGAGCATGTGCAGAAATACAGGATATAGAGAATTCCCCTCCTCCATTGTGCTGGGCAAGCCTGACACCGGTGTCTTGTCTAGACTAGCGTATCTAGGGTGTATATTTCTATAATCTGGCCAATAGATTAGTTGGGAAATTGTAAATGTGTTAAAGATTATTGTAGTAGAGTGTATATCTTGCTAGATAGCGTGAGCTCTGCCATCTAGCGAGAGTGTGAATAGTGTGTAACTGTATTATAGCGCACGGTACCATAACCATGTATAATAACTACTGATACTGTAAATAACTACTAATAATTGCTGTTTATGTTGTATGTTTAACACCATAACCACTACTAACTGAACTGTGACTTTAAAATTGTACTCTAACCAATGCTAACCGTACTATAACTACTGTTTTTAAAGACGATGTTACTGGGCTGTGTTATAGACGGGTAATTCAGATACTGAGAATTATAACATGGGTGATTGTATAATTTCGCCAAAAGGCATAGTATTAGTTATTTAGTGACTGGTGTAACAGCTGTGTGTGTACGGGAATTCCCTGTTTGTTTTGTTGTGTGTGTTTGGCCTAGTAACTGTACCACATGGTGCTCTTGCCAAGGGAACGGGTGTGACCTTTGGAAGTGTGTTTGTTTTGCTTCTGTTGGAGACGACGCTCCGTTGCTAAGTATGGGTGCGTCGGATTCAAAGATTAATGATCCCTTAGGATGTATGTTAAAAAACTTTAAGAAGGGATATAATGTGTATGATTTTAGGGTAAAGATGTCTCCAACACGCCTGACTACTTTATGTAGTAGGGAATGGCCTACTTTGGTGGCTGCATGGCCACCACGTGGTAGCTTTGATCCTAATCTGGTGCAGCGTGTACACGTGGCTGTATCGGGTAGGCCTGAACTTTACGGCCAGTTTCCGTATATTGATTGTTGGAAGCGGGCCGTAAATGACTTGCCAAAATAGATCCGGGTATGCCACGAGGAGCAATGTCGCCTCATGGTGGCCAGAACTCGATTGTCCACTAAGGCCGTGACCACGCCCATTCTGGACACGCCCCCTGAGTCAGAGATCCCCATGCCGCCCCCTTACTCCTCCTCTACAGGAAGAGGAAGAGAAGGTGCTGTTGGTAACACTACTCCCCTTGCCCTGTTATCTCCACCTACCCCCTCCTCTAGCCCACTTGTTTTAAACCCTCCCCTTCCGGTACCTACCCTTATTAACTCCACCTATCCGGATTTGACGTCATTCCTAGTTCCTGGTCAGGCTCCTCCCAGCCCGGCCCGGAACATTCTACTTACTGAACTTCCCTTCAGTAAAGAGAAAGTCCCCTTCCCCTCGTCTTACTACCTCTCGACCAGAACCCCTAACTGACATTCCTCAACGAAGCCCCATACTAACCCGACAACTGACCGGTACCCTCCAACCCCGACATTATCAAATGCCACTCCGACTGACACCAGGCCCGACACATATTAACGGTGATGGCCAGTTACAACACGCTGATCCCGTATTTGTTTATGTTCCCTTCACTACAACTGATCTATTTAACTGGAAGACCCATAATTCCTTCTACACCGATAAACCTCAAGCCATGACAGATTTAATTACCTCCATAATCCAGACACATAATCCCACTTGGGCTGATTGCCAGCAATTGCTTATGACATTGTTCAATAATGAGGAAAGAACACGGATAAATCAGGCGGCAATTAAAGCGCTGGAAGAAGTGGTCCGTACTCAGAATCAGGCCAACCCGGCAGCATGGGCCGCAGTCCATTATCCAAATAAAGATCCGAATTGGAATGTCAATGGCGCACACATGGGCCATTTAAAAGCTTACAGGGACGCTATTATTGCTGGCATGAAAGCCGGAGGGAAAAAGGCGATTAATATGTCGAAGACGGCTGAGGTATTGCAGAAATGTGATGAGTCGCCCAGTGCCTTTTATGATCGATTATTGGAGGCATACCGATTGTATACCCCCTTTAATCCAGAGGCTCCTGAGAATTCCCGAATGGTTAACTCTGCCTTTGTCAGCCAGGCCTACGGAGATATAAAAAGAAAGTTGCAAAAGTTAGAAGGGTTTGTAGGGATGTCTATAACTCAACTAATGGAGATAGCGAATAAGGTATATATGAATAGGGAGACAGAGACGAAAAAGGAAGAAGAGCGAAAGATGAGAAGGAAAGCAGATATGCTAGCAGTAGCTATCGCAGGCGTAGATAGAAGGGAAAAGGAAGTGTATAGGGGAACCGAGAAAGGCGAGAATAAGTGGAATAGGGAGCCTTCAAGTAGGAACCAATGCGCGTATTGTAGGGAAGAAGGGCATTGGAGAAGTGAGTGTCCACAGAGGGAACAACATGAGAGAGAGAGAGATAGAACAAGGGCAGGGTATAGCAATAATTATAGAGGCAGAGCGAGAGGAAGAGGAGGCCCTGGAGGAAATGGTGGGAATAACAGAGGTAGCGTTAGTGGGGATAGGTATTACCCAGCAGCGCAGAGATCCAGAGAGAGAGAAGATAGGGACTTTGTGGGTTTGGCTGACACTGTCATGGATACCGACCGGGCTCCATCCCCCATGGCAGAGCGGAGCCTATGGTCGATGTAGCAATAGGGGGAAAAAGGAGTTCTTTCATGATCGACACTGGTGCTGAACATTCTGTGGTGACGGACCTAGTCGCTCCTCCTTCAGGAAGAACTATCACTGTAATAGGAGCAACTGGAAGGAGTGCCGCTAAACCGGTTCTTAAAAGTCGACTCTGTACACTGGGAGGCCACGTAGTAAAACATCAGTTCCTTTACATGCCTGAATGTCCAGTCCAACTGCTAGGGCGAGATTTGTTATCGAAATTAAAAGCACAGATAACATTTCTGCCTAACGGAACGACGTCCTTGAAGTTTAATGGACCCTCAGGTATAATGACAATATCAGTACCAAAAGAAGAAGAGTGGTGACTTTATACAGTGTTGACCAGCCAAAACCCTAAGAGTGATGAATCCTTGTTTAATGTACCAGGAGTGTGGGCAGAGTTTAAGAATTCACCTACCCTATTTGGATCAGCATTAAGTCAGGACTTACTAGATTTCAAGTCCATCCCAGGAGAATGTGTACTACTACAATACGTGGATGATTTGTTGATAGCGGCAGTTACAAGAGAGATATGTCAGCAAGCAACACATGATTTACTGCACATTCTTTGGAAGGCAGGATACAAGGTGTCCAGGAAGAAAGCTCAGTTGTGTCAGCCAACTGTCAAGTATCTGGGATTCCATATCTCTGAAGGTCAAAGGATAATGGGGCCAGAGAGAAAAGAAGCTGTATGCCAAATACCAATACCCAAGAATAGAAGACAAGTGCAAGAGTTCTTGGGGGCAGCAGGCTTCTGTAGGATATGGATTCCCAGTTATGCGATATTGGCGAAACCCCTTTATGCAGCTATAAAGGGCACAGAACATGATCCCTTCCTGTGGACTATCGAACAGCAGAAAGCATTTGAGGATGTGAAGAAGGCATTGATGAGCGCCCCAGCATTAGGTCTACCTGATCATACACGTCCATTCTACTTATATGTACATGAGCAAAGAAGGATGGCTGTGGGAGTATTGACACAGTACTTGGGATCATGGCAACGACCTGTTGCATATATGTCCAAACAACTGGATGCAGTGGCCAGTGGCCTTCCACCTTGTCTAAGAGCCGTAGCCGCCGCCCTGCTGCTAGCTGAAGCTGATAAGCTCACTCTGGGTTAGGAACTCTATGTGCGAGTCCCACACGCAGTACAGACGTTGCTAGACTATAAAGGCAATCACTGGTTTAGCAATAGCCGCATGACTAAGTATCAAGCTATGTTATGTGAGAACCCGAGAGTGCATCTTGAGACTGTCAATACTTTGAATCCAGCTACCCTTTTGCCACAACCTACTGAGAGTCAACATGATCACCTTCGTGATTTTCCCACCCAGAACCCCGATGTCGAATACTATACGGACGGCAGTAGTTACGTGAAAGAAGGGATTCGCTACGCAGGATATGCAGTGACAACCATAGACAAGGTGATAGGAGCTCGGCCACTGTCAAAAGGAACATCGGCACAGAAGGCAGAACTAATCGCACTCACACGAGCGTTACAATTGGCTGAAGGATTGAGGGTGAACATCTTTACGGACTCAAAGTATGCGTTTTTAACCACTCATGCCCATGGAGCCTTGTATAAAGAAAGAGGACTACTGAACTCAGAGGGTAAAGAAATCAAGTACGCAGCGATATTACAACTCTTGGAAGCCATGTGGGAACCGAAAGAAGTTGGTATCATACATTGTCGAGCACATTTGAAAGGTGATGGTGATGTGGTAAAAGGAAATCGGATGGCAGATAATGCAGCTAAGCGTGCCACTGAATCGGGACAACAGGAATATGTGGAGTGTATAGCTGCTCTCATACCGACCCCTCTATCTCAATGGACTCCAGTTTATACAGCTCAAGAAGAAGAGTGGTTAAAGACTGAAAAATAGCTGGAAAATACTTGGAAAATACTTGGAGAATAAATAGTATCAGTTAGAAGATGGAAGGATAGTTATTCCAGCATCGCTAGCCGTAGAAATTGTCCAGAGTTATCACAATGGGACACATTCCGGGAGAGATAGTATGGAAGAATCTCTTAGGAAGCATTTCTACATACCAAGATTGTCCAATTTGACTCAAGCCATTGTACGAAGATGTGTGTTATGTGCCAAAAACAACGCAAGGCAAGGTCCAGTGAAACCAGTATATGGGAGGACTCCCTATGTCCGATCTCCAAATAGACTACACGGTAATGCCTAAATCCGGTGGACATCGTTACCTACTAGTAGTTGTGTGTACCTAATCAGGATGGGTAGAAGCATGTCCTACTCGTACAGAGAAAGCAGGAGAAGTTGTGCGATTTTTGTTGCGGGAAATAACACCCCGATATGGACTACCATGTTCTATAGGATCGGATAATGGTCCAGCCTTTGTTCACCAGTGCCTACAACAACTGACTCATGTGCTCGGTATTAAGTGGAAACTTCATACGGCATATAGACCTCAGAGTTCTGCAAGCGTGGAAAGAATGAACAGAACTATTAAGAACCAATTGGCAAAGATGTGTCAAGAAACTCAACTTAAATGGAAGGTTCTTTTGCCAATAGCTCTGTTGCGCATTCGTAGTACACCTACCAGAAGGATGGGTCTCTCACCTTTTGAAATTATGTATGGGCGTCCACCTCCCGTACTTGGTAACTTAAGGGGGGATTTAAGTCAGTTGGGAGAAGGAATTACCCGGCAGCAGGTTGTAGAGTTGAGTAAAACTATGGAGGAGGTACAGAAATGGGTACAAGATAGGTTACCTGTGAATATTTATCCACCTGTCCATTCTTATCATCCAGGAGATCACGTTTGGATAAAGGAATGGAACAGTGTACCGTTGGGGCCAAAGTGGAGGGGTCCTTATGTTGTTCTTTTGTCTACCCCAACAGCTATAAAGGTCGCCGAAGTGACTCCGTGGATTCATCACTCCAGGGTTAAACCAGCAGCAGTAGATTCTTGGCAAGTTACACCAGATCCTGAGAATCCCTGCAAGATCCGGTTGAAGCGTGCAACTCAGTAGGAGTGACGAGGAACTATTGGGACTTCTAGAATAATCATAAAGATCAGCAAGTAGGTGTTTTGACGGCCATAATAAAGCCTGACCACCTACCTACGTTACATAGTCAGAGTGTCCTGAAGGGATCTCTGTGAAGGAAAGTGAGGATCAGGAAGGACTCCATTCCCTGCAGCCCTCACATCCTGGAAGCTGAGGTGCCATCGCACGGTCGAAGAGTCAGGACAAAGATGTCAGGAGTGATGTGTTTGATAATGTATATATGTGTGTTTTTAATTATTCAGGAACGTAGAGGTACCGACACACCAGGCTGTGAGGTTTGCATTAAGACTACGAAAACAGGCAATCACATTTCCCAGACCCTTATTTGGCATTCACAATATGAGTGTAAGGGATATGTATCTAAGTGTAGATACTTGGGTATAGATTATAGTGTATGCCATCTAAGAGCAGGAGAACCTGTGTTTAGTCCAGAGTATCAACCCCGTACTATTTGGTTGACTATTCGGAATGGAGACTCACAGGGGACCCTGATAAATAAGACCATACTAGAAACCGTACATTCTTCAGGTGTTCTGCTATTTGATGCATGTAAGGCGATATCAGGTGGTAGGAAACCGTGGAATGTATGTGGTGATCTTAAATGGGAAAGAACGTATGGGTCTAATGATAAATATATTTGCCCCAGTAGTAAGAACAAATATATGGATCCAAAGTGCCCAAATAAAGATTATAATTATTGTCCGTATTGGTCCTGTGTAGGGTGGGCAACCTGGGGACAGACAGTAGATAAGGATATGATTGTTACTAAGTTGCCTACCAAACCATATTGTAAGTCTATGGAGTGCAACCCAGTCCATATACTTATCAATGACCCAGAACTATTTCTAGACAGGTTTGGGAACTTATTTGGGTTCCAGATATATGGAACAAGTTTGGATCCTGGGACAATATTATTTATAGGGATTGAGACCGATACTGTGGCAACCCAGACTCATCAGGTCTTTCATTCCTTCTATGAGGAGATGAGTGTGGAAAATAAGATCCCTCATAACGCAAAGAACTTATTTATTGATTTAGCCGAGAGTATTGCTGGTAGTCTTAATGTAACCAACTGCTATGTGTGTGGAGGTACTAATATGGGAGACCAATGGCCTTGGGAAGCAAAGGAGGTAATGTATTCCGGTTCTGAGACAGTTGAACAGATAATATCTTCTCAAACTGATTATCAAATGAGTGTTAGAGGTAAATCTGAGTGGCGATTAAAGACCTCCATTATAGGTTATGTTTGCATAGGAAGGAAAGGAATAATGTTTAATACATCTGTAGGAGAATTGACTTGTCTAGGGCAAAAAGCTTATGATGATGATACAAAAGATACAACTTGGTGGTCAGCTTCAAATGTCTCAGAACCACCTAATCTGTTTGCAATTTATACCAATTTAAAGGATGCGTGGTTTGACTTATCTGCTACATCTAGTTGGAAAGCCCCGGCAAATTTGTACTGGATCTGTGGTAAGAAAGCCTATTCGGAGTTACCACTGGACTGGGAAGTGGCATGTGTATTAGGTATGCTCAAACCATCCTTCTTCTTGTTGCCAATTGAAACAGGAGAGACTTTGGGAGTTAAAGTATATTGTAACGGACCGTTTTAGCAGAAAAGGGGTAAAAATCCGTTTAGGCGATAATCCCCTTTTCACAGACAGGCACAGCTACTGTAAAATCACCAAACCTCACGAATTGGATATAGGTGAATACATCAAACTCCCGAACGGCATACAAGGGAATAAGGTAGCACTCCAAACTGGAACCTCACGAATAGCTGCTAGCAGACGAACAGGAAAAGCAGACATCAGCTTACACTACTAGCAATCAATCTCCAACAGCATACAGTGAATCCCCCCAAGAAAGAGACAGGGCTCCGTGTTGAGGGTCAAGCAGTGGTCTGTTTATTGAGGGCTACCTGCCCCTGTATTTATGCAGGTCTCCCACCTGGTGGACACTCCCCTAGGGGACCAAATGGAAGACTGTAACACAGACAGACATGTATCACATTACAGACTTACAGAAGTAAAACATCCCCACAATGCATCCTGGCTTCCTCCCTTCTGCCCTGGAGATAATTGGAGAAGTAATTCAATTATCTCCCAGGACAAAGGCAAAACTCCATTACACATGTGGGGACACAAATACAGTAATATGCTATAAAATATATAAAGTTACTTTTTATACATTAAACACAGACATGTAACATATCCCCAGATAGCTCAGGTCTGAGTGCACATTATTAGGTGAATGGCACGCAGACCACACAAATACAGTTTAATTGCCATGGAGCCAGAGTCTTTAATTACACTAATATGCTCCATGGCATGGCTATCTGGGTTAAAACATTCACCTATACAAATTACCGAATTTCCCTGCATTCACCAAATCCATACGAATTAGAACCAGGGGCTGGAGGTTCAGCGTTGCCTGCACGTAAAAGTGTCCGATTTTGGTGCATAAAAGCCGGGCAGAAAAGCGCTGGCTGCCCGGGGGGCTCCAGAACACCGCCACCTAGCGGCCGCTAAGTGTAACAGCGGCCACCCAGTAACAAGCAATTAAGCTGCGGTTAACCGCAGCTTCAGGGAGGTAAATTGGCAGCACACTCCAGCTTCTGGGTGGCCAATTAACAGCGCCGGCCGGCTTCCCATGGCTCTGGGGAGGTTGCAAACAGGCTGTTTGTTCGGTAGATAGAATCTACCGAACGGCTGTGCAGAAAGGGAGAAATAAATCCTTCTGCACAGTAAAATTAACCCTTTAGCTGCCGGTCCATAATCCAAAGGCAGCAGGCAGGCAACCAGGCTTCTCCAATGCAATGTGGCGAGGTTGGTCTCGTCACATCTCTCCCCCTTTCCAAACAGACTAACAGGGTACCTGACCTCCTGCCGGTCAGTGCCCTTGTTAGTCCAGCAGCCCACCCACAAAGCAGAAAAAACAGTACAGCCCACCCACAATAAATGGTTACTACACCTGGGTAGAAGAGAAACTTGTCCATGTCCAGTTTCCTCACCACGGCTGTGTGGGGGACTGGTAGGCTGCCTTGGTGGGTTGCTGAGTGGGCAGAGACCAGCGGTACTGGTGCCAGTACTACCACCGGAGTAGTCTGGTTGGAGCCTGGTTGCTGGAGACTGACTGTCTCCCCCTTAGGTGCATAGCTCTGCTGCGGAAGGGGGAGACCGACTGTCTCCCCTTTGGCTAACCAGCCCTGGCGTGGGGGGGTAGGACCGACCATCCCTACCCCCTGTGTGGTAAGTGCAGAGACCACGGTCCCATCTGCACAGCTGTGGGGCTTACAGTCTCCCCCTGGTACATTAAGCTGTCGCTGGGGAGAGGGGGTAACAAGCTCCTCTCCCGATAGAACACTCTGCCGCTGGGGAATGGAGACTGAGCTCTCTATTCCCTGCCCATTAATGATCCGCCGCTGGGGAGAGGTGGTAGCAAGCTCCTCTCCCAGACATACTTCCAGTCTTTGCGGAGGGAGACCGACTGTCTCTCCTCCCAATGCAGAGTTCTGCTGCTGGGGAAAGGAGACTGGGCTCTCTATTCCCTGCTGGATACTCTGCCGCTGGGGAATGGAGACTGGGCTCCCAATTCCCTGCAATTCACACTGCCGCTGGGGAATGGAGACTGGGCTCCCAATTCCCAATAAATCACGCTGCTGCTGGGGGGGCAGGAACAACTACCTCTGCCCCCTGTAACTCAGCCTGCCGCTGGGGAGGGAGGACGCTGCTCTCCTCTCCCTGCATTTCACACTGCCTTCCCGGCATATCACTCTGCTGCTGGGGGGTAGGACCAACTACCTCTGCCCCCTGTAACCCAGCCTGCCGCTGGGGAGGGAGGACGCTGCTCTCCTCTCCCTGTATTTCACACTGCCTTCCCGGCATATCACTCTGCTGCTGGGGGGTAGGACCAACTACCTCTGCCCCCTGTAACTCAGCCTGCCGCTGGGGAATGGAGACTGGGCTCCCAATTCCCTGCAATTCACACTGCCGCTGGGGAATGGAGACTGGGCTCCCAATTCCCTGCAGGACCGGTGGAGAGACCTCGGTCCCATCTCTACCGGCCACCTGGGGTTCTTCCCAGTAAATCTCCACAATATCTTCCCAGCGGAATGGGTCTGGATCTGGGTCTGTCACCTTACTGTCCTGCTGAGCCTTCCCAATGGAGTGGAAGAGATCTCGGTAGTCCTGCTCCAGTTCCCACTCCAGGTTTGCTAGGTGAGCCAGGTCTTGCTCTACCTCATGGGGGTCATCCCACTCATGCCTAGCCTCCCTCTCATAGAAAATGTCCTGAAGTCTGGTTTGCGCAGGGCTCCCGAAGCCAGGCTCTGCAAAGGACTCCCATAACAAGCCAGGACCATCAAACTCCTCTCCCTCTGGCTTGTCATGTTCGGCTGTCCAGGGTATATACTGTGCCATATACCACCAGAGCGCCTGGTAGGCATCCTCCAGCCACAGCTCCTGCCATACCCGGTGCTCGAGCTCCTTTACCATTGCTCCAGAGGCTGCTCTCCCAGGAAGGGCATCCGCAGTGCCAGTCGTGTCTGCCATCGCTGCTCTTCACTGGGGAGACTCTTGCCCCGCTGGTACTGTACATTATCCAGGGCCTGGTACCAGATGCCTTTCCTCAATGCATCCCGGTCATCCATGTCACCCTCATCGTACTCCACTGCTGGTTCCATCCTGGTGCTGTCAGGGTCGCTGTACTCAGACATGCGTTGCCCTCAAATTGTAAATCCCAAGAAATGGTGTTCTGTAGCTGTCCTTCTGGCTGTAGGAACGATCCCGCCGCTTGCCACCCTTTGTAACGGACCTTTTTAGCAGAAAAGGGGTAAAAATCCATTTAGGCGATAATCCCCTTTTCACAGACAGGCACAGCTACTGTAAAATCACCAAACCTCACGAATTGGATATAGGTGAATACATCAAACTCCCGAACGGCATACAAGGGAATAAGGTAGCACTCCAAACTGGAACCTCACGAATAGCTGCTAGCAGACGAACAGGAAAAGCAGACATCAGCTTACACTACTAGCAATCAATCTCCAACAGCATACAGTGAATCCCCCCAAGAACGAGACAAGGCTCCGTGTTGAGGGTCAAGCAGTGGTCTGTTTATTGACGGCTACCTGCCCCTGTATTTATGCAGGTCTCCCACCTGGTGGACACTCCCCTAGGGGACCAAATGGAAACTGTAACACAGACAGACATGTATCACATTACAGACTTACAGAAGTAAAACATCCCCACAATGCATCCTGGCTTCCTCCCTTCTGCCCTGGAGATAATTGGAGAAGTAATTCAATTATCTCCCAGGACAAAGGCAAAACTCCATTACACATGTGGGGACACAAATACAGTAATATGCTATAAAATATATAAAGTTACTTTTTATACATTAAACACAGACATGTAACATATCCCCAGATAACTCAGGTCTGAGTGCACATTATTAGGTGAATGGCACGCAGACCACACAAATACAGTTTAATTGTCATGGAGTCTTTAATTACACTAATATGCTCCTTGGCATGGCTATCTGGGTTAAAACATTCACCTATACAAACTACCGAATTTCCCTGCATTCACCAAATCCATACGAATTAGAACCAGGGGCTGGAGGTTCAGCGGTGCCTGCACGTAAAAGTGTCCGATTTTGGTGCATAAAAGCCGGGCAGAAAAGCGCTGGCTGCCCGGGGAGCTCCAGAACACCGCCACCTAGATAGAATCTACCGAACGGCTGTGCAGAAAGGGAGAAATAAATCATTCTGCACAGTAAAATTAACCCTTTAGCTGCCGGTCCATAATCCAAAGCCAGTAGGCGGGCAACCAGGCTCCTCCAATGCAATGTGGCGAGGTTGGTCTCGTCACATATATGATGTGAATCATAGAAGGAAAAGAGGACCCCTAGAGATAGGTACCTGGGAAGATAATGAGTGGCCTCCCCAGCGTATTATAGATTATTATGGGCCAGCTACGTGGGCAGAGGATGGTACTTTTGGATATAGAACCCCAATATATATGCTCAACCGTATCATAAGGTTACAGGCAGTGGTTGAGATAATTACCAATGAAACATCACAAGCGCTCAATCTCCTAGCAAAGCATAACACTAGGATGAGGACAGCCGTTTACCAAAATAGATTAGCTTTGGATTACCTATTGGCAGTAGAGGGAGGTGTATGTGGGACGTTTAATTTAAGCAATTGTTGTCTTCAAATAGATGATGAAGGGCAAGCAATAGCTGAGCTTACTAGCCATATGGTTAAACTAGCACATATGCCTACTCAAGTATGGAAAGGGTATAATCCAAGTAGTTGGTTTGGTAATTGGTATGAGCAGCTTGGAGGACTCAAGGCATTGGTAGGTGGAGTCATGCTAATCTTGATGTTGTGCCTTCTCCTGCCATGTCTGATTCCTTTGGTAGTTAGGTCTGGGCAGAGCATTATAGAAAATATAGCAGAGAGAAAGGCAGCTGCACAGATAATGGCTGTTTATAGGTATGAGGCTCTAAATCAAGGAGAACAGGTACAGGAAGAGGAATGCTGAGGGATTTGTATCTTTGGAGAGTCACAAAGTCTTGTCTGGTTTATGGCAACTTGAGGTGTAAGCAAACTCTTGTTAAGTGATGCATCTGGAATTATGGAATATCAGAAGCATCAAAGGGGGGAATGTGGTGGAATCTCGGTAAAAATAAATTTAGTAGGCCGAGATTGCCACGTGGTATGTGCACGTGCATATACTGATGTATCGGTCGGTTGGTTGCACGTGGCAACGATACAATCAGTAGTGTACGGAGCATGTGCAGAAATACAGGATAGAGAGAATTCCCCTCCTCCATTGTGCTGGGCAAGCCATGTGGTCAAACAGGAAGTTAGTCTTTGTTCGGTTGATTGGGTAAGAGTACGTGTTGGTGGAGCTGATTATGGGAGGAGTTATATGCCTATATAAGGGACCTACACTGTATGTTCGGGGCTCAGACTTTGCTGTTTTTTGGTGACATTAGTCCCTCTGAGTCCCGGTCGGTGAATCGAATAAAGAATCTCTTCCTTCCTGAAGAAACCTGTGTCCATCTCTCTGTGCTTGGCTTTCGTCAGTTTCTCCGGTATCAACAGCATCTAAAAATCTAAATATGCATGCAACCTTTTTCAAATAAAGATATAGCTTTTTCATTTATAGAAAATATTTTTGAACATTTTAAATTACACATATCATATAAATACCGTATATATACTCGAGTATAAGCCGAGGCCCCTAATTTTACCCCCCAAAACTGGGAATACTTATTGACTCGAGTATAAGACTAGGGTGGGAAATGCAGCAGCTACTGGTAAATTTCTAAATAAAATTAGATCCTAAAAAAATTACATTAATTGAATATTTATTTACAGTGTATATAATGAATGCAGTGTGTGTGTGTATGAGTGCAGTGTGTGTATGAATGCAGTGTGTGTGTATGAGTCCAGTGTGTGTGTATGAGTGCAGTGTGTGTTTATGAATGCAGTGTGTGTGTATGAGTGCAGTGTGTGTGTATGAATGCAGGGTGTGTGTATAAATGCAGTGTGTGTATGAATGCAGTATGTGTGTATGAATGCAGTGTGTGTATAAATACAGTGTGTGTATGAGTGCAGTTTGTGTATGAATGCAGTGTGTATGAGTGCAGTGTGTGTATGAATGCAGTGTGTGTATGAGTGCAGTGTGTGTGTGTGATGCAGAGTGTGATGGAGAGCCTTGGTGGGGGGTGGGCATTTTTATTATTATTATTATATAAATTATTATTTTAATATTATTATTTTTTGTTTTATTAGCAATTTTTTTATTAGTATTAATTTTTTCATTAATATTTTATTAAATTTGTATACATTGTTTTCGTCCCCCCTCCCTGCTTGATACATGGCAGGGAGGGGGGCTCTCACTCCCTGGTGGTCCAGTGGCATTGGTAGTTCAGTGGAGGGGGCTGGCAGGAAGCTGTAACTTACCTCACCTGCAGCTCCTGTCTGCTCCCTTCTCCTCCGCGCCGGTCCGGTCAGCTCCCAGTGTAAGTCTCGCGGCCGCGCTATGACCCCGCGGCTCTCGCGAGACTTACACTGGGAGCTGACTGGACCGTCGCAGAGGAAAAGGGAGCTGACAGGAGCTGCAGGAGAGGTAAGTAACAGATTCCTGCCAGCCCCCCTCCTACACAGCCCCTTGTCTGTATTATGGCAATGTAAGTTGCCATAATACAGACATTGACTCGAGTATGAGTCGAGTTGGAGTTTTTCAGCACAAAAAATGTGCCGAAAAACTCGACTTATACTCGAGTATATACGGTAATATTACTGTCGAATATACAGGGGTAAACACAGCACAAATCACTACAACTACAATAATACCTAACATATTATTTATTTTGTTCACAGCAATATTACATTTACACTCAGTTGCACCAATGTACTTCCTATATTTAATGGAAGAATTAGGCATATGGCTAAATAGTTTAGGTCCAATCCACACGATTTCATGTAACACGTTAGTGCAATAGCATACAATAGCAAGTTCATCAATATGGGTAGACCTAGACAATGATTTACTACAGCCTTTAAAATCAATGGTATCCCATGGCTACAGCTCTCCATATGTGGAATATTTACACATGCACTTACTGTAACTAAATATAGATATGGCAAAATACAGCATATAGAGAACTTTTCAAAAATCCCTATTAAAATGTACAGCTTCAATAGCAAATTATTCAAACCCTAAGACTGCGTAACGTCATCTTTTTTATTTTTTTTATTTTTTATTTAGCATGGTTGAAGGATTACTGAAGCTTGCTTTACCAGCTGCATAGTTTGAAATCATTGTCAGAATTCTTCCTGTATATAGAGCAAAGGTCTTTACGAATGTTCTTAGGGGCGTAAGATTACTCATTTTCTATTACAGTTAGGAGTGTATGCACTAAACAATGAATTGTACTGAATTGAGAACTGAATTGCAAATTCGGGCGATAACAACAGAGATGGAAAATATTTAAATAATAAATAATAAGGTTTTGGTCATTGCAATGTGACTTTCAATTCAGTAAAATTCACTGTTTAATAAAAAAATCCCAAATGGATTTAATAAATAAACCAGGAATTATGACAGTGGAATTACAAATATTAGGTGAAAATGTCTGGGGAAAAAAAGCTAAAGGTTAGAGTATTTTTGCTAATGGACTATTTTATCCTGAATGTAGCAATTAGTCCGTCCGTTCCCTTTCTTAAAAGGATATTCTAACTCTTTCAAACAGCTTTTTATTTATTTATTTTTTTTACTTAAAATGCTCTATTTAACACTTCTAGGTTCCCTAGGCAAAAACGTACCAGAAATTTGTCTGACGTCATCCAGGACCGGACTGGGAATAAAAAGCAGCACTGGAATTTTTTTACACCAGCCCTAACATTAATTGTGCCAACTGTGACAGATATACAGGTGGAAAAACACAAAAGATTGTAAATTATTTACCCAATGTTTCATCCCCAAAACTGGAATAGTCCAGTAATAGGAATGCAACATTGACTGATTGCTGCTGCATGTCTGATTTAAATGAATCTTATTTTGTTTAGTCCTCAATCCTATGTTGGATATAGTTTGATACCAGGGAATGAAAGACTGAGAGAAGGGCAGGGTTATCCACTAAACAAATCATTTTATTAAAAGACACTGAGGATCATATAAGGCTTTATCTATTTCTTTACTCCTCAGCAGCAAAGAAAGAATATTAAGATTTTTTTTTTAAAAAAAATCTTTATTTTTGTTGCGCATGTAGGTACAACAGTGCTTGAATTGCCACAACAGCAATCTCAAGCGAGTTTTTTTTAGAAACATAGTATAACATGAATAAGGCATGAGTACGACTTGCACATTTTATGTAATTAGTGGTTCAACATCATAACGGTATACTGTAACATCAGCGTTTACAAGTAGATCATTCAACATAGGGAAACAAGGCATAAATTGTTATGAACATTGGGTGCTGTTACATTTCTACATTTAGATTATGCTGCACAATTTTATATTAAGATGAAAAACAGGAAACTCTCATGTGTCTAGGTGCGTGGCTGCAGTTAGTTATACAATCTAAGAGGGAATTCTACGTAGACATGGTAACCAGAAACATGTGTAAACATGCTAGGGTGGCTTGTTTAAGCGGTTAATCACCAGTAATATTATACTTCAAGCTAGTGAAAATGCCTGGCGCGCTACTAGTTATGGACTGCATGAACTGTAAAGTATGGATAGGCTGCAGGCCCAGGGACTCACAGTTGCTCTACCAAAATCCAAGCTGCGCTGGCTACGTGAAGCGTTCATACTGCTGTTCAGCTGATGCCTGAGACTGGAAGGTTACTTGTGCCGAGATAATACTGTCCGATGGGCCGAGGAGGGTTCTCCGCCCGCTCCGGTCGTTGCCATAGATATGCGCTGAGTCCCCATGGATCTTGCCATTAGGAGCCGTGCTTGTATGTGGGCCTGTGGCCTGCTGTTGGCTCTGCTGCATGGGTGTCTTCTGGATGCTTGGAGTGTTCGTGCAAGTGTGTCCCCCTCTGGGGGGCTAGGTGAGGGTGCGGTGGTGGAGTCTGCCGGTTGATTTGCGTTTGATTGGAGAAGTCCGTATAAGCGGGCCAAGGAGTGCACCAGGGGACTGGGATAGCCCCCGCAGGTCCAAAGGGTGGGGGGGAGAGGGCCCAGATGAGGTTGGAATTCAGACTGCAGCAGAGGATCAGCCGCCTCCTCCGCCTTCAGTCCACTCGCAGGCCCCAAGCCAGTCCGGTGCGGTCGGCACCCGCGTGAGCTGCCAGAACCCCAGCCAGGTGCAGTGCAAAGGGTGCTTCTAGTGATTAGAGTTGTGTCAGGTGAAATTTAGTGTATAAGCAATTTTGAGGTCTAAGGCTGAGGAGCTCTAGCCATGTGCGACCTGCTTGATCGGCTGCCAGGCCCCGCCCCCAAATAGTAAGATATTAATAGAAACAAAACAAATACCCTTAAAAGGTTAACCATTTAACATATTCAACCAATGGGAGCAGTCCTCATTCCATATACTTCCATGTGACCTAAGCCACTCCCCCTTTCTTTGCTGCTGCCTCAGCTAAGTACCTCATAATTTTTGCTCTGCAGATTTGTGTTGTATTTGTTATTATACTCTGCTGTAATTGTCTGTGTTTTATTTGATTGTATATTTTGGGTGGGCCCACAGGTTTTTGTTTCCCCTTAAAAGGTTCCTCCCCCCCGGGCTAACCCTTACCCCTGGCAACTTCAGGTTGTTTGTAACCCGGGTTTCGCCATTCGCGGGACGACCTCGGGGTTCTGAGATTCCCCCCCCCCTCCACTTCCCCTTCTACCTCAGGGCAAGCCTCCCTGGCTACCCTCCAGATCGCGGCCTAAACCGCTACCAGTGCCGCCCGCAAATGTGTGGTTTGCTCCTGCGCATCGCGATAGCCATATGACAATGGCAACATTTTGCCGCTCTTTGGTGACGCTTGCACTGCTCGTTCAAGGAGGGGCGCGCACTTACAGTGTTTCCCAGGGGCCATTCCTGAGGGAACACTCGGTATGCTAACATATAGGCTTGTGCTGCCCTTATTGTGCTCTGCCCTTTATTACCTCTGGGCTCCCTCCCTTGCTCAGCCCTAGTTAGCCCCTACTGTCAGAATTAAGCCCTTGCTACCCACTGTGGTGACTGTTCCCCTTTGCTATTCTAGGGTCATTATGCAGAACCCTTCTGATATGCTGGCTGCTGCTCCCAATGCCTCTGTTAAGCCCAGTAGACACCGCATACCCACTGTGTCCGCTGGTCCTACCCCCCCTGGTGGTGAAGAGGAAGCGTCCCAGGAGCAAATGCACTCTGAAGAGTTCCACTCGCTCCAGGATGCTACAATGAGCAAATCAGTTACCCAAGCCATTTACACTGCCATGGGAGTGATGTTGGATAACGTGTCCCACTCCATCTCTAGAGCGATCATAGAGTCTGGCCTACTCTGATTCGGACTCAGAGGAGGTTTCTGACGGGTCTGATGCTATCGACCCGGTTTACTCGGAGGACTCATCTCCTGAACGCAGTGTTAGTGCGTCGCCAGCTATCGAAGCTAGGTGGGAGGCGGACGACTACGCTATCTTAGACCCTCAAGGGCCTTTTTGACCCTGATGCCCTGCATAACCCTTGCTCGGCTGAATTGTACCCCACTGACCAAGTGGCCAAATACATTGCAACTTAGAAAACCCCTAGATAAGGCCACGAGAAGTAAACTCAGAGTACCCACGCCCTACGGTCCCTGACATGGCCTGTGTTATGCCGGACGTGGATCCTAAGATCACCCAATTTCTGGGAAAATCGGGTTGGAAGGCCAAAAAGGGACTGGACTATTCCCTTCTCCACTGTCAGGACAAAGTCTTAGACGTGTTAGGGCCTTTAGCCAAAATCTTCAACATGGTCGAAGCAGCATTGACTGAGGGGACACCAATAGACCTGTTGGCCATCAGATGATGGATCCAATGGTCCATATGCTTGATAGGCAACGCTAACACCGCGTTAGCTCTATGACTGTATGCATTTCTCCCTTCTCTCTATGGGCTACTACATCTAAAACGCTCCCAAGCATCACTGGTCCTGATAGCGCTGTTCTAGACGGCACAACCTTGGTTCCCTTCGCTCATGGAAATGTCTATCGACCGCCCCAGACTATTGCCGGGTTCCATGGACCTACTATCGGATTCCGATGGGAACTCTCACCCCCTTCTGGTTCAGGGGCTCCTCTCCGGGGACCTTGGGTCATGCCGAACGTTTCACAAGCAACTCTTGACTTATTGGCAGGAGCTTGGGCTCCAGGAATATGAAGATCCTATACTCATGCCTGGAACGCATGGAGTGGTTAGTGCATGGAACAACACGTGGATCCCATAGGTGCTTCTGGCGATCTCAGCTGGTCATAGCGGAATGGATTGCTTTCCGTCTGGGAAACATCTGTTGGTTTGTCGCCTTCTGCGAGGCATTAGATTTGCACGTCCACCCCAACCCCGAAACAAGGCTCTATGGGACGTCAACCTAGTGTTGGAGGATTGGCCTACGAATTCGGACCTTACGCTCAAACAAGTGTCTGCAAAATTCCAAGATTTTACTATTAACATGACGTAAAGTCATGATTTTATTAATGACTTGGAGGCGAGTATTATGCTTCTCTTTCTTTAATTTTCCCTCAGCAGCGAAGAGAAAAAATGTATGTAAAAGAGAAAAACAACATAACATTAGCATATTCAACAGTGCTGTACATCCCCTGTCCCGTAGAAGCGGCCGGCGCTGGGTGAGACAGGCGGAGCAACCCATGTACCTACCGGGGTACCGGAGGTGCAGGGGACACTGGGTGAGCGGACTCTTGGGGGGGGAGAGAGGCGCTGGAGCACATGAAGTCCCCGAGTGCCCACCGGGCCGCGGTGCTTACGGGGGGCGTCCTGGGCCGAGCTGGGGCCTGGTGCCCTGGGGGACCGTGTGGCGCTGACTGCTCCCTGACCTGTGCTGGTGACACGCTTCATGGGCCTACAAGGGTCATATCCAGCACTAATCTCATGCAGCCAGCCAGACCACACAACCTTCTGACTTGAATGCACTGTGTGGATGGAACACCTAGCTACGGAATCTATAATAGGAACTTTTATATAGTGCTCTGTACTTAGACGCTCTCCAGACACCATCCTAAAAGTTACTATAAACTTACTCATATATTGTTGTTAATCTTACTACTGAACCTTATTTTTTTCAGCATTTTCTAACACTGCATGCCTGCACCATAATTTTCTAGGTACCATTACAAGACAAACAGCTCTGACTCCTCACAGCCTCACGACATCAACCTAATACAAGGGGTTAACTACGCACACGCTGTTTAAGATGCAATATCTGTACAAGCCAAAGTTTTAGCATCTTTGATACTCAGGGGCCCATTTATATCTACTGGCGTAATTGGATAAAAGGCCATATGTCTTCTAAAAAGGCCATATTAATTTAATCTGCGGTGCACTATAGCATTCACAGCTTAAGCCGTTTCTACCTGCATATCTTCGCAGAAAATTAATGATGATAATTTTATGCTGAGCAGTCAACATAAATGTAAGGGCCCAATTAAGACCTGAGTTAAAGCAACAAGCTAACGCACCAGCCATATGGCACCAATAGAGTTATACAGTCACCACGCTGGCCTTACGCCTCCTGTCGTAGCTACAATACGTCACCATCCCGACATCATTGGTAAAATTAATGGAAGTTGTGCTTAAAGGACCACTATAGGCACCCAGATCACTTCAGCTTAATGAAGTGGTCTGGGTGCCAGGTCCATCTAGGTTTAACCCGTTCTGCTGTTTCAGAGAAACTGCTATGTTTACAAATGGGTTAATCCAGCCTCTAGTGGCTGTCTCGTTGTCAGCCGCTAGAGGCGCTTCCGCGCTTCTCACTGTGATTTTCACAGTGAGAAGACGCCAGCGTCCATAGGAAAGCAATGAGAATGCTTTTCTGTGGACTGGGTGAATGCGCGCGCGCGCGCGCGGCTCTTGCAGTGCATGCACATTCAGCCGATGACGGCGAAAAGGAGGAGGAGAGTTCCCCGCCCCGAGGGAGCCCGGTGGGGGAAAACAGGTAAGATTTAACGCCTTCCACCCCCTAGAGCCCGGCAGGAGGGGGGCCCTGAGGGTGGGGAGGACCTAGAGACCCTATAGTGCCAGGAAAACGAGTATGTTTTCCTGGCACTATAGTGGTCCCTTCATGCTTCATGGCTATAACACGTTAACTAAGCACACACATCCACTGTTAAACTGTTACATGGTTATCATCTGCTATCATACTGTGCCTCTGCGTAGGCGAACACGACTTTTTGCTATAATCTGCACAATGTTGACATTTATCGTGCATTATGAAAATAAAAATATGGTAAGAAAGATAAAACAATGAGACAACGCTGGTCAACTTATAGGCAGCAACCCTTTAAAAAGGAGTCCCTCAAAACCCTTTAAAACAAGACAGGTATAAAACAATAGTAAAAAAGGCTGCGCCACAAAATGCAAAGTAAAAAATAGTAATAAAAAGTCTTTATAATAAAAGATAGCAAAGTCCAAGTAAAAGGAGTCCAGTTTGTTAATCCTTACGTATGATCTTGGGATCTTCAAAATTTCCATAACACGTTTCGTCAACAGACTTTATCAAATGGAATTGATAAATTGAAAAGTCAGTTGACGAAACGCGTTATGGAAATTTTATATTGTGTATTTTAAATATTAAAGTATTTTGGTCATTTGCTTATGCCAATTATCTTTTTTAGATACACATATATATATTATACTACTTGTATTCTATCCTGGCCTTTTATTACTATTTTATTTTTTTTACTTTTGTATTGGTTTTAATATCTGCCTGGAAGGTTCCTGTATCTAAAGAAATCCTAGGGGGGGATCAATCCACCTATGCTGACATCATAGAGCAGTCGGTCTGCCCTCTATTTGTAAGTACGTTTTATTTTAATCTATACCTACACTGTTATACGGTGAGCACTATTGGCTGCTTTCTTTCTTTATTTGAGAATTGGACATCAGAAACGGAGAGATACCCACCACATATCCCATAAGCGGGGATTATACCGCTGTACGCACTTTACCCTAGAGCTGGATTAAAGCTCTTGTAAATGTGAGTTCTCTACCATCATTACTTTTTATGCCCATATTTGAGCCATACATATTGCACTATTGTTTGTCCCTTTCTTTTATCTTCCATATAAGTGGACACGTCATCATACTTGAAGATCCCAAGATCATACGTAAGGATTAACAAACTGGACTCCTTTTACTTGGACTTTGCTATCTTTTATTATAAAGACTTTTTATTACTATTTTTTACTTAGCATTTTGTGGCGCAGCCTTTTTTACTATTGTTTTATACCGGAAAATAAAAATATGCCTGCTGTAATAATACATCTAGATTGGTCCATGCGGGCTCCTTCCTCGGGTGGCGCACCTCTGAGGTCATACCAGCCTATTTAACTGACATCCTCCCTACTGCCGTAATACAAACCATAGTACCCAGCAGCTACCCTGCTGAAAAATTAACTACAGTTTAGTGTGTTACCTTATCTTGATGTATTATACTCGACTAGGTTAATGTCAATCCATATAGCATGTCTCAAACAATCCTCTTGTTAAGCAACATTATATGCATCAACATGTTTTTCTTTAAAAAAAATGTGCAGTACTATCACATGCCACAGTCTTATGCTTCTTGAAATGTCTGTATTTACTGTCATGGCATGACAAGCTTGTCTGTCAAACTTTTGCACAACAAAAATAAAGAATGTAAAAAATGTTTTTAAAAAATTGTCGCAGTGGCATTTTGCAGTGCATGCGCAATAGTCTCCCGATGCTTTCCTATGGGGAAGCATTGGATTGGCTGAGATTGTCAAGATTGAGTATTTCAGCCATGAAGGTAAGGTGAGGCCAGCCACGGCGTGGGAAAAAGGTGAGTAAAAAAAAACAAAAAACCTTTCCCATGTGATTGGAGTGAACACACACTCACTGACCGACACACACACACACAGACATACACTCAGACTCACTCACAGACAGACACAGAGACCGACACTCAGACCGACACTCCGACAGACACACACTCACAGACATACTGAGACACACACACACTCAGACACACACACACACACTCAGACACACAGACAGACAGACACACACACACTCACAAGTAATTACTTTTTTATTTAAATTGAAATCCACCCAGCCTCCCTACCTTTAGAGAGCTGGAGTGGATATGCTTTCTCTGAGGACCAGTAGGGCTGCTGTCATCTCCCTACTCAGCTCCCTCTTGCGCACTGTTTAGTGAGCCGGGGGCCGGAGTGACATCATAACCCGGCTCCCAGCATCACTGCAAGCCGCGTGAGGGAGCAGAGCAGGGCTATTACAGCTCCCTCGCCGTGGCACTAAGTCAGCCGCTCGCCGCCCTCTGCTCTCCATTACCCGGCCACTCCCCTCCGTCAGCTGCCCACGTCCCTCCCACAGCCACCCCTCTCACTCCTTCAGCAATAAATGAGCCGCCCACCCAATTCCCTCTGTCAGCTGCCTGTCTTCCTCCAACAGCTCTCCATGAGCCGGCTGCCCCTCTCCTCCTTCAGCCGCCTGCCTTTCTCTGCTCTCAGCCAGCCGGTCAGCGTGGGGGCTGAACAGACTCACAAATCCCAGGTGCCTGTGTGTATATAGAGTGTGTATGTATGTATATATATATATATATATATATATATATATATATATATATATATAATATTACACATATATTAATATACATTTGTGCAAATATATAGGTGCATAATACTCACACAAATCACAAAATCACATAGATAAAGCAAAACTATATAGAAATATTTTTTTAAATTCAATCTGTTATTTAAAAAAAAAAAAAAAAAAAAACAGATATAGACATGGACTCATGGATTTTTAAAGGGACTCTCCAGGGAGGCAATTTTACTTACCTGGTTCCAGCGCCGGGAGCCTCGTGAAGCCTCGTGAGCAATCAGGCGCACATACTTCAGAGGGCGGCATTCATGCCGCCCTCTGAAGTCCTGAGCGCACTACTGCGCATGCGCGCGGTGTGCGCGGCCGCGAGCTGAGTGACAGCTCAGCTCGCGGTCTTTGCCCGCCCCCCTCCTCCGCTGACAGGCTGGAGAGAGAAGGCGCGCACACAGTGCCTTCTCTCTCCTGAACACGTCAGACGTATTTTAATACGTCTGACGTGTCCAGGGCCTTTTTAGGGCCCTGCGTGATAGGAAGTCCCTCTAGTGGTCGTCTGAGTGACGGCCACTGGAGGTATTCCTATCAATCAATGTAAACACTGTATTTTGTCTGAAAATACAGTGTTTACATTAGATTGCCTGCAGGGAGCTATAGATAATACCTGAACAACTACATTAAGCTGTAGTTGTTCAGGTGACTATAGTGTCCCTTTAATTAATGGATACATACTGGCGTGTAGTCACGGATGCCCATACATACACATACTGACATATACTCATCAACAGACACTGGCACACAAACAAACTAATGCTGCATCCCATACAAACACTGGTACACAATCACTAATGCATACACACTCCCTGACATACACACACATTGATCCATACTGACACACACACATATTGATCCATACTGACACACACACACACTGATCCATACTTACACACACTGATCCATACTTACACACACACACATTGATCCATACTGACACACACACACACACACTGATCCATACTTACACACACACACACACACACACTGATCCATACTTACACACACACACACTGATCCATACTTACACACACACACACACACTGATCCATACTTACACACACACACATTGATCCATACTGACACACACACATATTGATCCATACTGACACACACACACACTGATCCATACACACACACACACACACACTGATCCATACTGACACACACACATATTGATCCATACTGACACACACACACACACTGATCCATACTTACACACACTGATCCATACTTACACACACACACATTGATCCATACTGACACACACACACACATTGACCCATGCCAACAAACACACACACACTGATCCATACTGACACACACACACATTGATCCATACTGACACACACACTTCAAAAATACACACCAAACACACTCACAAATACACCCACTCTAAGAATCAATAAAATGTATATGGAATGCCTAGGTGCCACTGCTCACTGAGCCTACCTTGCTCCTTGAGCTGTATTCAGCTCCTACCCAGCAGCCTGCCTGCAGCTCTCTGACAGGCCTCCCTGCCTGACAGCATTTTACACACAGGAAGCAAAAATTCAAAAGACCCGCGTGAGCTGCCCTGCCCTGCCTGACTGCCAGGTCACATGCTTCCTGTGTTTAAAGGGCTTTCAAGCAGGCATCGGGGCCATGGCTACGCTCCACACAGTGCTCGGCTCGGGAGGAGTGAAGACAGCCTATTTAGATCACCACCAGGGCCGGCTGCCCCTGCCCCCTTCACTAAAGGTAAGAAGAAAGGTTGGGAGGAGGGGGGAATGCAGATTTTTTTAAAGGACCACTATAGGCACCCAGACCACTTCAGCTTAATGAAGTGGTCTGGGTGCCAGGTCCACCTAGGATTAACCCTTTCTGCTATAAACATAGCAGTTTCAGAGAAACTGCTATGTTTACCTATGGGTTAATCCAGCCTCTAGTGGCTGTCTCATTAACAGCCGCTAGAGGCTCTTCTGCACTTCTCACTGTAATTTTCACAGTGAGAAGACGCCAGCGTCCATAGGAAAGCATTGAGAATGGCTGGCTGAATGCGCGCAAGGCTCTTGCCGCGCATGCGCATTCAGCCGATGACGGGGAAAGGAGGAGGAGAGTCTCCAGCACCAAGGGAGCCCGGCGCTGGAGAAAGGTACCGTAAGTGTTTAACCCTTTCTTCTCCATCCAGCCCGGCAGGAGTTGGACCCTGAGGGCGGGGGCACCCTCAGGGCACTGTAGTGCCAGGAAAACGAGTAATTTAGCTAAATAAAGCAGTTTAGTGTATAGATCATTCAACTGCAATTTCACTGCTCAATTCACTGTCATTTAGGAGTTAAATCACTTTGTTTCTGTTTATGCAGCCCTAGCCACACCTCCCCTGGCTATGATTGACAGAGCCTGCATGAAAAAAAAAAAAAAATGGTTTAACTTTCAAACAGATGTAATTTACCTTAAATAATTGTATCTCAATCTCTAAATTGAACTTTAATCACATACAGGAGGCTCTTGCAGGGTCTAGCAAGCTATTAACATAGCAGGGGATAAGAAAATCTTAATTAAACAGAACTTGGAATAAAGAAAGCCTAAATAGGGCTCTCTTTACAGGAAGTGTTTATGGAAGGCAGGGCCAGATTAACAGCCCAGTGGGCCTGGTGCTGACAATTATGACGGGCCTAATAACAGAATCATATCGACCAAAAACACTTAAACACTCCCAAGCATCATGTATCTGATGGAGATGGTGCTGGAGAGAAAGAAAACAGCAGCTATAAGAAAACACATACCCTATGCTAATCTCCCTCTAATTTATCTTTTCATCTTTCAAGTAAATCCATAACCCCTAACAGCAGTGTCCAGTCAAGCAGGAAGTCAATGGGCTGGGTAAAAGGGTGTGCCACTGACACAAATCACGTAACCTGCCAAAAGGGGAAAACATGCCCAAAAAGAGGACATGTCTGCCCAAAGAATTAGAAGGCCAGCCTGGCATGAATGCATGTCAGGCAGCCTGCCAATCATGCAGCTGGCCAACTAAGGGCATACTATGCAGACAGCACCCTGAGCTTGGCATAAATGCGCTCGCTCAACACTTTCTAAGGACTGTCCCCTAGCACTCGCTGGTCCACTTGTCTCCTTACCTTCTTACTAGCAGGCAGAAGATCCTGGTATATAGTCTGGGACAAAGAAAAGCTGAATGTAGTGAGTGTAGAAGAAAGGGAACATGCCACAGTGTTAGAGAGACCAAAGTCAGCATTACCTTAAAGGATCACTATAGGGTCAGGAACACAAACATGAATTCCTGACCCTATAGTGTTAACACCACCATCTAGCCCCCCTGGACCCTCATGCCTCCATAAATATAGTAAAAATCTTACTGTATTCAAGCCTGAAGCTGTAACTCTGCATGCTGTTAGACTCAGAAAAACAAGCAGTCTGCTGACATCATCAGAAGAGGTAGCCTGATCCAATCATAGTGCTTCACCATAGGATTGGCTGAGACTGACAAAAAGGCAGATAAGGGGCAGAGCCAGCATGATTCAAACACAGCCCTGGCCAATCAGCATCTCCTCATAGAGATGAATTGAATAAATGAATCTCTATGAGGAAAGTTCAGTGTCTGCATGCAGAGGGAGGAGACACTGAATGTTTGGATGCATTTTAGGCAGCCATGACCCAGGAAGATCTCTAACAACCATTTAAGGAGTGGCCAGTGAAGTTATCACTAGGCTGTAATGTAAAGATTGCATTTTCTCTGAAAAGACAGTGTTTATAGCAAAAAGCCTGACGGTAATGATTCTACTAACCAGAACAAATTCAATAAGCTGTAGTTGTTCTGGTCACTATAGTGTCCCTTTAACTATATTCATTGTCAGCCAGTCCACACAAGTTTTGTTCCCATACATCCCTCTTAAGTTTCCATACTTAAGTAAGAGTATGTGAAAAGTAGTTAGGGTTGCCACCTTTCTTGGAAAAACTTACCGGCCTTACTAATTTGCATAATTAAATATGTATGGGTGACATCACATGATGTAAATCACAAGGAGTGACATAAGAGAAAATGATGTAAAATCAGCAAAAAACGACTTAGTTTGATTCCTGCTGTATAGATGGATTCCTCCCAGTGCCCCCACTTGTCGATTACTCCAGGTCTCAGTGTTCCTATGTATCAGTGTCTCATGTCTCCCAGTGTCCCCTAGTGTCGTGTACCCCGGTCTCCCAGTGACCCTATGTATCACAGTGTCCCTATGTATCACAGTGTCTCAATGCCCCATGTCTCCCTGTGTCCTCCAGTATTCCCATGTGTCTATGTCCCCATGTATGTGTCACTAGGACACTAGGAAGACGGGGAGACCTGGGGACACAGAGACACCAGTGACACTGGGAGACTAGGGGACACTGGCTGGGACACATGGGGACACTGGGAAAATAGGGGACACTTAATGACATGTCTGTGTGTATTCAGCCAGTATGTGTGTATTCAGCAGTCTGTGTGTATTCAGCAGTCTGTGTGTATTTAGCAGTCTGTGTGTGTGTGTGTGTGTGTGTGTATTCAGCAGTCTGTATGTATTTGGCAGTCTTTGTGTGTGTATTCAGCAGCCTGTGTCTATTCAGCAGCCTGTGTCTATTCAGTAGTCTGTATGTATTCAGTAGCCTGTGTGTGTTCAGTAGTCTGTGTATATTCAGCAGTCTGTGTGTGTGTATTCAGCAGTCTCTGTGTGTGTGTATGTATTCAGTGGACTGTATATGTATTTAGCAGTTTGTGTGTGTGTACTCAGCAGTCTCTGTGTGTACTCAACAGTCGGTGTGTGTGTATTCTGCAGTCTGTATGTATGTATTGCATTTGTTGGAGGAACCAATAAATATAAGCTTGATGTAATTAGCCTCCGGGTACAAAAATTCATATACTTTACCATGTGCATCATTTCAAAGAGAAACACTGGACATACCGACTCCTACCACCATGACAATTTCAAATCACTGTAGTGTCACGTACTTAAAGTAACCCTTTAATAATTTTAGTGAAAATGTTTCATTGTTGCAGTGTATACTATTGATAACCATTTATTGCATTAGGAGCAGAACTTAAACATATGAATATTTTCTGCACCGCTTATTTAAATGTAAGAAGCTGAGTTGATATATTTGGTAGTTAAGCATATTTTAACATATGGATAAACGTAAATCTTAATGGTTTTTTAGGAGAGCAAAAAACAAGTCGCAAGAGTACACTGAGGACGAACAGCAGCTGAAATAGCCTGCCCTTCGGTGGGTCCCCGCTCAGAACTCAAGCTGGTTTTAGCTCATCTTGCGCCATTACAGAGAGAACATCTCTGAAGCATATTAGACTGATCCCACCCATACAGGCAGTCCAGATCCGAAATGCCAGCAAGTTCTCTCTGCACGAGAGATACAGCAACCCCAGACGATCGTTTCAACCTTGTTAGGCATCATCAGTGAGGCATAGCTGATATCTCTCTAGGCACCGGGAGCAAGGGGTCCACGTCTGGATTACCCTTTAAAATTGTGGAGAGCAAAAAACAAGTCGCAAGAGTGCACTGAGGACGGACAGCAGCTGAAATAGCCTGCCCTTCGGTGGGTCCCCGCTCAGAACTCAAGCTGGTTTTAGCTCATCTTGCACCATTACAGAGAGAACATCTCTGAAGCATTCAGCTGCTGCCCGTTCTCAGTATTCTCTTGCGACCCATTTTTTGCTCTCCTCAAGTTTAAAGGGTAATCCAGACGTGGACCCCTTCCTCACGGTGCATAGGGAGATATCAGCTATGCCTCACTGATGATGCCTAACAAGGCCGAAACGATTGTCTGGGGTTGCTGTGTCTCTGGGTTGCTGTGTCTCTCGTGCAGAGGGAACTTGCTTGCATTTCGGATCTGGACTGCCCGTATGGGTGGGACCAGTCTGATATGTTTCAGAAATGTTCTCTCTGTAATGGCACAAGATGAGCAAAAACCAGCTTGAAAACTGAGCGTGGTCCCACCAAAGGGCAGGCTATTTCAGCTGCTGCCCGTTCTCAGTATTCTCTTGCGACCCATTTTTTGCTTTCTTAATGGTTTTTTAAGCTTATTTCTTTTTTAGAAAGGTTTCCCAGTAACACCCAAATTATGGTTAAAAAGACTATAATTCTCATCATACGTTTCAGATGCTTTGGAAATTGGTCTCCTAAAGAGACACTATATTCACCAAAACAACTTTAGCTTAATGAAGCAGTTTCGGTGTATAAATCATGCCCCTGCAGTCTCACTGCTCAAGTCTCTACTATTTAGGAGTTAAACAATTTTGTTTATGCAGCCCTAGGCATACCTCACTGCATGTGACTTGCACAGCCTTTCTAAACACTTCCTGTAGAGTCATCTAATGTTCACACTTTG